>NC_052351.1:66178016-66220477 GCF_009727055.1 Benincasa hispida | reverse complement strand
TTGCTCGATGCTCAAGACACATGGGAAGTAGTCCAATAAGGTCTTGAAGAGGAGGCTCCAATTGCAAATCCGACAACAAACCAATTGAGGGCGATAAAAGAGGTGCGCATGAAAGACAAAACCACTCTCTATCTCGTGTTCCAAGCTGTGGATGAGTCAGGTTTTGAGAAAATTGCAGTTGCAAAGACATTGAAGGAAGCGTGAGACACACTAGAGAAGGTTTTCAAAGGTGCTAATCGAGTCAAACAAGTACGGGTCCAAACTCTTCGAGGCGAATTGGAAACCATGAAAATGAAGAAGTTAGAAGGAGTATCTGACTACATCACCTGGGTTCAAATGGTGGTGAACCAACTTAAACGCAATGGAGAAACTCTTGAAGATGCCAAGGTTGTGGAGAAAATCCTTCGATCATTGACAAATGATTTTGAGAATGTGGTATGTGCTATCGAGGAATCAAAGAATTTGGAAGAAATGATATTGATTATCTTGCAGGTTTCCCTTGAAGCATATGAACAAAGAAGAAGAAAAAAACAAGAGGTCTTGGAGGAGGCCTTACAAAACAAAGAAGACCATCAAAGAAGACAAGGCAATGTATGTGCAACACAACGAGGAAGAGTACGTGCCGTTGGTGGTCACAGTTTCGGTCACGGCAGAGGTTAATGGAGAGGTACCAGCATGCAGTGGAAGCGAACAGGATCCATAAACACTCTAATTCATTAATTTTAGTAGAAAAGAAAACATGCTTAAATGGAGTTTAATGGGTTTCAAGAACATACCTTTGAAGAACCATTGAAATCTCTATTTCTAGCTACAAATTCCTCCAAATCTTTGTGCAGACCACCACAAGATCTTTCCTACTATTCTCTTGTGCTCTAGATTGAGTTGTGAAACTCAAAATAAGTGGAATCAAAGGGAATATGGAGAAAACTCACTGCAACAACTCATATTGAAGAACACCTTCTTCTCAAGAATTTTCAAAAAAATTCATTCGGTTGCATCACTTCATCTTTTACTCTAATCTCTTCAATATATTACAGACTATCATGCAAAGAGATTTGCTGCATGGGATGCAGCTCATGCTTGGAGTAAATGAAGGTTGAAGAAGTGGATTTCATTGTAGGCAAGTTGAAGATGAACTTGAAAAATCTAATTTTTATTTTTTGTGTTTTTCTATTTCTAAAAACTATTTTTGATTTTAAAATCATATTTTATTTCTAAAATAAAAGTTGATTAATTTTACAAATTAATTTCATAAATTAATTTTCTAATAAAATTAATAAATAATTATTTAAACAATTTAAATAATTCTAATTAATTTAATATCCAATATTAGATTAATTTTTACACAAATTCATCTTCATATATTTAAATCATATTTAAATATATTTTCTCCAATTCCGTTTGATTCTAATTTAAACGTTTTCAAATTAACTTATCATGCTACTCTAGAGCTAATCCATTTTCGAGCTAGTAGGGACTTTGTGGACCTATAGATCATGAGCTCCAATGATCCGAGATTAATCGGCTAAACTCATTAGACCGATCTAACCCCCATTCGTTAACTAATGGGTCACTCCACTAAGCCCATAGTTGAACTCCCCTCACTGTAGATATATTATGTCAACTCGATATAACCATGATTAGTAAGTTAATCCTTCACAGGTTATTCATAATAATGGCTGGGTTGAATCTCTGTTTTACCCCGAAAATTACCTTTTGTTCCTTAAGTCCCATTGATCCCCTAATGAACAATTGTTTTGTGATCCAATCAACAAAACCGAGTCCTTCTCATGCAAATGAAAGGGCGAGTTCCTTGTTCAAGACCCAGAATCAGCACTTAATATAGCTTAGGTCTATATGTTTTAAGTCTTATTGTAAATAAGTTTCATACCACGAATCACATGTATTGAGTTTTGGGAGTGTGGGATAAAGTAGTTGTGGTTGTACAGTATAAAAGGTATTTTTGTAGTATTTAAACTTTGTTGATGTTTGTATGTAATAGGATATGGAAGCTATGAAATGTGTTAGTGAATGTCATGATATGGAAAATGTCAAATGGGAATTAAATGTATTAAATGATTATTGTGTAACTGTTCAGGTTCAAGCACAGGTTGAGTTGGTTAGTTGGATGCTAAAAGTCATCAGGAGAGGTGATGTTTAACATCTTCACATCTCTTTCTAAATTAGGTGGGTAATCTAGGAGGGGGTGTGACAACATATTATTCCTGATGTTCTTCTTCGAGTTTTTAGATGCACCGCCTTTTGTCCATAGTCATGGCCCTAACCAAACTAAGTTTACCCATCGTGCTCAGAAATGTTTCTTTGTTCGGTATCCCCTTCACCAGCGGGTTTATAAATGTTTCCACCCTTCTTCTTGGAAATAATTCATCTCTATGGATGTAACGTTCCTTGAGGATAAACCTTTCTTTTCTGTTAATCATCTTTAGGGGGAGAATACTAGTGAAGAGACTAGCTCGTCCACATCTTCAGTCCCTATTGACCTTCCTGAACTCCTTCCTGAACCCATCCTTAGTGTCCATGACACCGTTCTACCCACTAAACAAGTCTCTCGGATAACCTACTATAGGAAGAATCTAAGAAAGGAAATGGTGTCTTCTATTGCTCTACCGACTCCGGTCCATAAATCTGAACCAATGCAAGCTCAAGGTACTACTAGCCTTGATAATACTAACTTGTGTTTTGAGGATGATATTGTTGATTTGGCTGAGAATGACAGGAATGATATGTTGGTTGCAAGCAGTGATGAGACTTCGACAGAAACACAAGAAGCTGAGATTCTTCATCAGGCTGGAAAATATAATCAAAATCCCATTATAGATAAGGAATTAGACAAACTAGAGGATTAAGATATCTCTCTTGACATGCCCATTGCATTGAAAAAGGGCTCCAAATCTTGCACCAAGTACCCCATTTATAGTTGTATGTCTTACAGTAATCTGTCTTCTAAGTTCAGGGCATTCACTACCAGTCTTGATACAATAATAATATCGAAACACTATGGAAATTCTTGAGTGGAAGACTGCTGTCATGGAAGAAATGAGAGCTCTTGAAAAGAATAATACATGGGACCTTGTTACTCTTCCTAAAGGACATAAAACAATTGGGTGCAAGTGGGTGTTCACTCTGAAGTATAAATCAGATAACTCTAGATGGGTACAAGGCCGGACTTGTAGCAAAATGGTTTACTCAAATTTATGGGATAGATTATTCTAAGATTTTCTTTCCTCTAACAAAGTTAAACATGGTCCAGGTCCTTCTTTCTATTGCAATTAATAAAGACTGACCTCTTCTTCAATTTGATGTGAAAAATGCATTTCTAAATGGTGAATTAGAAGAAGAGGTGTATATGAGCCCTCCGGTTTTGAAGCTCAGTTTGATCATCAGGTTTGTAAACTCAGGAAGTCTTTGTATGGTTTGAAACATTTCCTAAGAGCGTGGTTCGACAGGTTTACTAGCTTTGTTAAGTCCCACGGTTTCGATCAAGGACACTCTGATCACACGTTGTTTACAAAAAGGTTAGTATTTGGGAAAATTGTTATTCTAATTGTGTAAGTTGATGATATTTCTTGTCAGTAGATGATGTTGCTGAGATCATCAGGTTGAAAAAGAAAATGATCGATGAATTTAAGATCAAAGATCTAGGAAATCTAAAATATTTCCTTGGAATGGATGTGGCAAGATCAAGGGAAGGGATCTCTGTCTCGCAACGAAAATACACTATTGACCTATTAAAAGAAACAAGTATGATTGGATGTAGACCTGCTGACACTCTTTTTGGATTCAATGTGAAACTGGGAGATTTTGTTGACAAAATTTCTGTTCATAAAAAGAGATATCAGTGTCTAGTAGGAAAATCGATTTACTTATCTCACATTAGACCAGATATTTCCTATGCTATCAGTGTTGTTAGTCAGCTTATGCAGACACCCTATGAAGAACATGTGGAAGCTGTGAATCAAATTATGAGATATTTGAAAAGCTCACCAAGTAAAGGTTCGATGTTCAAAAAAATTGACAAGAAATGTATTGAGGCTTATACCGACTCTGATTGGCAGGATCAATCATTGACAGAAAATCTACCTCTATATCTTGTACTTTTGTGTGGGGTAACCTAGTTACTTGGAGAAATAAGAAGCAAAGTGTTGTTGCTAGAAACAGTGCTGAAGTTGAATACAGAGCTACGAGTTTGGGAATCTGTGAAGAAATCTGGCTGAAGAAAGTTCTATATGATCTACAAAAAGACAGTGTTATACCTATGAAGCTCTATTGTGATAATAAAGTGGTTATAAGCATAGCCAATAATCTTATACAACATGATAGAATAAAATATGTGGAGATTGACAGACACTTTATAAAAGAGAAACTAGACAATGACAATATATGTATTCCCTATATTCCATCTAGTCAACAAGTTACTGATGTTCTCACCAAAGGGTTACTTAGGTAAAGCCTTGACTCATGTATTAGCAAGTTGGGTCTGATTGACATCTATGCCCGAACTTGAGGGGGAGTGTTGGAAATAAGGGACTTTGTTGATAGTTTATAGCCCTAAGGGTATTTTAGTATTTTATTTTACCCTAGGCTTATTTTCTTTTTTAGTTTAGGGCTGCTAGAGCCTATAAATATGACTTCTATTTTAACTTTCATTATGTGTTAAAAATAATAAAAGAGACTCTCTATCGTGGTTTTTTTTCTCCCTGTTCTAGGGTTTTCCATGTAAACCAAGTGTTTTCTATTTTATATCTTTTAACATTTTGTTATATGATTATTCCACTTTTGTATATTTCTAATTTTTCTTGCTTATTTCAACACTTAGCATGTGTTAGAATGTTGAGATTATTTTATCATTATGTTAATGATTGACATCTTTTATGCTAATTGGGTTTATGACATCTTTTATGTTGATAATGTTCTTTTACATTATCATTTTTGTTGATTTCTAGAAAGATTGAATATGATGAATGACATATGAGAAGGATGTTAAAAATTATATGAATGGTTACATTGTGGTTTAGCGATGCTAAAGCGTGTGTAAGAATTTGTAATTTGGTTAAGAATTGATACCTTGTGTTAACATTACAAAGGGTAAAACCTTCTTATATTGTTATCATTGTCAACATTGATATGTAGAGTTGTACTTTAAAATTATTTTTTATTTTCTTACTAGGTTTTACAAGAATCCATTGGAGCAATGAAGCCACAAAGCAATTGATTGATTTATAAGATTTTTTGTAGGATTAGTGGTAAAATTTTAGTTGCAATACATTTATTGTTGGGATTGGTGTCCTAATTCTCCTGGAGTCTCGTAATTTGCAATATATACACATTGTTATGAATAAAATAAGAGTTATTTTATCTGGCATTTACTCATATCCAATAAACAAAGCTCTATGGTTATCGTATGTAAACTTAAGCATGTATATGAGATATACAAGTAGATCATGTCTTAAGTGATAACCTAAATACGCCTGTAGTATAAGAATTAAGGAGGGATACCTAATCCTTGGGACACTACGGATATGACCCGCTTTGTAGAGGTTTGTAAGTGTTGTGAACTACTATAGATGGTAGATCCTGACCATTCATGTGGAGACATGCAAGCAGGGGTGTCCTGTACAAAGAGTTTGTATAAGATCGAACCACGAGATGATTTGTCTCTATATATAACGTCTTTGATACTAGAGACTTACATCTCACCTAAACGACCATAGGTGACATGACCTCAATCCTGAATGTTTTGGGAACAACTGTCTTTGAAGGCGGTCCTTTGATTAGTATAAGTGAGAGTGGTCAGATTGCCAACTCAACATGCCTACCTTTTTAGGGACTTGTCTGATTTAGGAGCTGGTAACTCAGTTACACAAGATGGAATTCACTCATTCCCCGAAACAGGGGTAAGTAGATAGATTGCTCCCTTAAGGGCTGATTCCGGGTCTTGAATATAGTGGCCAAAACTTGTCTGTTTGTCATGGTTCAAATATTCTTGACAATAAAGTGTCATATTTCAGATATTTTTGACCCAAAAAAAGGTCATTATGTATTCATTTTTGATAGTTTATAACTGTCAAAAATACATATAACACTATAGGAATAAGCCAATTTGGATTTAATTGATGGCAATGACAAAATATCATAGTAAACTTGACGATGACAGTTTATGATCGTCAGTAATTATTCATTGTTTACATTTATTTATTGTCATGAAAAGAGCGATTATGACATTTTTTTAAAATTGTCATTGATGTTCATATCTTTACAGGCAATACAATGACTGAAAATAACTATCATGAATTTTAAATCTAACAATTTTTAAATGTCATGAAATCCTAGTTTGGTTGTAGTGATAGTTTTAGCAAAAGTAGTTTTGAAAACCTTCAATTTCAAAAATAGTAAAACAATCCTCATTATTGGATTAAGGAGGTGTTTGATAAATGGGTATGAGTTATCGGGTTGGGTGGGTATTTATTACCCATGTTTGTTAAGTCCATAAAGAAAACCTATGGGTTATTAAAACTCCTTTTTTACCCACTCAAAACTCCCATTTTTTATCCCCTCAAAACTAACCTTAAAAATCAATATATTTTCATTTCTTTCTCTCTTCCCTCATCTTCGCCGTTTGGATATAGATTTTTTTTTTAATCGTCAAACTTATGGGTTATTTAAACCCATTTTTTACCCACTCAAAACTCCCTTTTTTATCCCTCAAAACTAACCCTAAAAATCAATATATTTTCATTTCTTTCTCTCTTTCCTCATCTTTGCCGTTTGGATCCAGATCTGATTTTTTTTTTTTTAATCGTCAAACCTTTGGATTCTATTTTCATTTCTTTCTCTCTTCCCTCATATTTTCCGTTTGGATCCCCAAATATACTATCCATATTATATAAAAATAAACGGTATGATATGTGAAATAATAAAGTTAAGTTAGCAAGATTCAATATATATACATACAATATACCAATTAGTAATTGGGATAATTACCTTCAATGTATATACATACAATATACAATATACCATTAATTGAGCAACAATATGAAATATATTTTGTTGGTATGTTTTATCGATTGAAGAGAATTAGAATTATTATCGTTTTTGAAAATAATATATTATGTTCTACAAATTGAGAAAAAAAATTGAGATTGTCCAGTTTATGTCATAAATGATTTGAGAAAATACGTGTATATTTGAAAATTAATCAATAATAGCAAAACATAAAACTAAAAAAATAAAAGAATAAAATAAAAAAACAAACAGAAAAAAATAGAACTAATATCATTAAAAAAAAAAAAACTGCATACCCATACTCACATTCTCATGTTAACATAAACATAATTAAAAAAAACAGTAATAGCATTTCTAAATCATAGTTGCATTTTTAAACTATTAAAAGAATGCATTATTTACGCTACGATATATATAATATAGTTTAGTTTTTAAAATTAAAAGATACTAATTAAATTTAAGAAACCTTTCTCACACTTATTAATTAAAAACTATTAATAAGCACTTTTTGTGCTCTTAAATACGATTATGATCATGGATAAATGAAGAAAAAAAGTAAAATGGTAGAATATGAACCAAGTGTTTTTTGTCTTTTTACATTTTATTAGATTATTAAAGTGGGAAAATTATTTTAAATGATAAAACTGTTAAAAATATTTATAAATAATAGTAAAATATCATAATGAAATTTTGTTATGATTCATTTTTCTATATTTAAAAACAACCTTTGAAGTAGTTGCATAACAATAAAAAAAAAAAACAAATATCCTATTTATTTCAAAAAAATCATAAAAATTAAAAAAAAAAAAGTTCTTTATACACTAACAACCTCAATTAAAAAATATTTATGATAATTGTTTAAGTTTAAATACATTTATAATCATTGATGATTAAATGAAAAAAATGGTATAATATGAACAATCTTTTATTCTATTTATTTTTTTCAAAGAGTAATACTTCATAAAATTTAATATAAAAGATTTAACATTAAAGTTTCATCCTCTTTCAAAAAAGTTTTGTAACTCTTAATTTCCTACGACAAAAAGTGGATCACAAATACATAAGTTTTCTATAATGTTAAGTTCTTTCTCATTGCTATTATTATTTAATTATTTTATAATTAATATTTTTTTAAAAAATAAACAAAGGAGATACGCTTCATATGAAGAGATTGATAACTCATAGAAAAACAATAATGTAGCTTTCTCCATTACAAAAGCATCAACAAAAAAAATCACACGGAGAAAACACAGTATATCTAAAAATGAGACCTCAAATATTTTCATGAATATTAACATTTTTTAACCTTCAACATTTAAAATGTTGGTTAATTGGTAGAACCGTAATTTGTTTTCGTTCATCTTTCCTCAAATTTTTCTTTCTAATCTTTTCGAAAGTTCTCTCTTCCCTCCCTCGATCGGTTTGGGCAACAGAGAGTTTTTCTCTCTCTCTCAGAAAAAAATAATAATAATAATAATAATAATAATAAATAAAGGTAAAATACCAAAGAGAAATTAGAGAGAGAGAAACCATTATAATGGCGGTCCCGCAGCGGTGGTGAAAGCAATTGAACAATTCCAAGGATTCATCGATAAACAATCATTGGTGTGTAACTTTTTATTCGAGTTCCAAATCCGAGGAGATATAGTCTTTAACCCAGTTCCGGTCCTCGTGGGATTGAGGTTGTTTTTTCTTTTAATCCCATTTTCAATTTCCGTTTTTGTTTTTTGTTTTCCATGTTCGTATCGATTTTTCTACTTTTGAGCCATACCCAGAATTTATTATTTGAATTTATAGTCTATATCTGCAATTGGGCACCGAATTCTTACCTGGGGATATGGGTTTTTTGTTTTGTTTTGATTTTTGTAAGATTTTCTTCTGTTATTGTTTTTGGTTTTTGTGGGGTTTTGTTTTTCTTTCTGGAGACTTGTTAATGAGGGTCTTGTTTTATTTCGTTCCTCAAGGTTCGTGCAGATTTTGTTTCGTTGTCGAATATTGATTTTCTAATCGGAGAAATGGTTTATCAATTATGAAGTTATATTTAATCACATGACTAGTGGAAGTTGAATGAAATAGGGTTGTTTTGATTGGCTTCTGAGCCTCTAAAATGATGTCTGTTTGTTTATTATTATGTTGGTCTGGCTTGATTCAAATGCGCCTATCATTTCATTCGGTGATTTATCTCCACAATTTTAAAAGCATTCGATGTGAAATGCAATTTGTTATAAGACTTTGTTATGTTAATTGTCCTTTTATATAGAATATAATGCTATCTTATGTCATAGTATGGAGCGAGCTGTTTGTGCTATTTAGGATTTTAGTATTGCTTTGGGTTTGGAAGGCATCTAGATTGCTTAGTATTTATCTCATCAAGGTTTACAGATTAAGAGTTCATCAAACTTAATAAATTTGAAGTTGATCTTTCAGTATTTTAATGCTCTTTTGCCAATGAAACCTGGATGTGCACGTACGTGCTTTGGCACAATCCAACTTAAAACAAAGGAAACCTGAATGTGCATGTACGTGCCTTGGCACAATCCAACTTTAGACCAGGATGTTATTGAACTCATAGTTTTATTAACCTAGGCTTGTTAAGTTTGGGGTTGGAAGTCTGAGTTTATATCCTTGACTATACAGTAGAATGGGTTCTTAAATCTTGAAGTTTGTGTAATTTGTGTTTGGTTTAAGATTTATAATTTATGAACTTCATATGTAGTATTAGTGTAAAAGGTGGGTTTTGACCTTGAGTTTGTGTACTTTGTAGGATTAGCAAAGATATAGCTTGGAATAAGAAATTCCAAGTAACAAAAGCCCGACTTCTTTTTAACTAAAAATTATATATAAATCTAACCATGAGCTAGTTGCCAAATATTGATTAGGAAAGAATCTAGCTGATTGTCAGTAAGCATTATTATATAGAGTTGGAAGGTTATGCAAGTGTCCTAACCTATGGCAGATATGTTACTGTTTTCCAGTTCAGATTTCAAGAAAATGAGGGTGTTGCTAAGTCTTGTATGCTATCAAGCACT
Organism: Benincasa hispida; assembly: GCF_009727055.1. Taxonomy (NCBI): domain Eukaryota; kingdom Viridiplantae; phylum Streptophyta; class Magnoliopsida; order Cucurbitales; family Cucurbitaceae; genus Benincasa; species Benincasa hispida. The sequence goes on along the minus strand of NC_052351.1, from coordinate 66,210,425 downwards.
GTTGATCATATTTAGTTTTTTCATTATAAACTGTCTTTCATTCAAATTATATCAGCAAATCTCCAAACAACGTGAAATGTTTCGTCTAGTATGTCTATTGACATGCCCCTTTTTTTTTTTTTTTTTTTTTTGTTGGGTTTAACAGGATTGAACTCATGGATGGGTGATGGTAGCATGTCGTGAACACTTTCCATTAATACCTTCAAGAACTCTATTAAGATTTAAATAAGCCATGGCTCCAGGAAGCAGTACCTGCAAAGAAGTTGTTGATTCTCATCCTTCAGTTTCAGGTCATGACATAGCAATGTCTAAAACAGAGAATAATTCTACATCTTCGAAAGCTGCACTTGGTTTGAGTGGGAAAATTGGAGTTTATTCAACCAATGGTGTGCAGGAATTGCTTGAATGCCCTGTCTGCACAAATCTGATGTACCCTCCAATTTACCAGGTATGCACTTTTTACCTTGTTTCTTCTCTTGTACTTCCCATTATAATTTAAGCTATGCTCGGGACTGTTTGGAGTGTTTTGGCATGGAAAAAAAGGGTACACTTTTCACTCAAATTCATTATGTTTGGGAGTAACATAAAAATGCTTTGAGAAAAAGTCAAGAGCACCTTAAAAGGCTGTTTGAGAAAGCACTTTCTAATACTTGTAAAGAAGCATTTTCCTAACTTCAACATGGAGAAGTGCTTTTGCAAAATTACCTTCATTTGTAAAACATTTTCCATATTGTGCTTTAAATTCATTTCAATGATTAGGTCCAATTGATGGTAGCTGCTGTTAATTTCTTCAAGGTTGAATGGTGTATTAGGAATCTTCATAAGTTGCTTATCTCATTCTTTTGCAGAGTTTTATAGAATGTTTCCATAGAAATATGAGGTCCATGCATACTGGAATTGGTGATTTTCACCTTCCTTTGAGCTTCTTATTTGAGCAATTAACTGATGATGTATCTAAGTAATTGACAATATAGGGCGTGTATGGTTAAGTTCCTCTTCTCTTTCTCTCTCTCTTTCCAAAGAGAGTTTTGTGTGGTTTCTTGTTATTTCTTTTTTTTTTTGGAAGAAAACGAGTAAAAATGTGTTTAGAAATAATTTTATCTAGCCTTGTTCTCTCATATTAAAAGTTTTAAAAACTAAACATTTTTCTTGAAGTTAGTTCCCTTTTTAAAATTAAAGTATTCAGATTTATTATGTTATTATATTTTTTTTCATATTTATTAGGATTTTTCAAGTAAAAGTAGTAAAAAAGACCTTTTACATATGATTTTGAAAAACTGAAGAAACAAGAAAGCAGAGTTTTTTTTAAAAAAAAAATTAATAAAAAAAAGAAAATTTCAATACAACTTTCCAAACATTTCTTAGAAATTAAAATGAGAAATAGGAAACAATTACAGAATACATATATTACTCATTAACTGGAAATAGGAAATAAGAAAATAGGAACATGGATGTTATAAGATACCTTCGTATATGCTAAAATGTCTCTCTGTCCAAGCTTCTTTTGTATTCTTTTTTATTTATTTAATAAGAAAGGCAGTGAAACCCTATTATAGCAACCACCATATATAAATAAGGCTAGAAAGGAATAAGAGTTTTTAGTAAACTGGTAGAGCTTGCAATTGGTAAGACCTATTTTACACACTTATGAGAGGAGGAATAAGAATTGGGGTAAAAAAGAATTTCTTCGTTGACAGTTGGTTTTTGGAAAGAGAAGAGTTGTACAAATTTGTGAAAATAAGGCGGGGACCAGGGCTGAGGTTTATGTAGGGTTCTACGTAGAAGAAAAGGGTGTTACATTTTGGCTGTAGAAGCTTGCTTGGAGGTGAGGATATCGGTGCTCTCAGATCGGCTTGAAACTATCTTTGTTATTGCCTACTTTCATCTTGTAGTTCATTTACTTTGTTATCTTGTAACTCTGTTTTGGCTGAGAAATATATACGTGTATATTGGGGAGAGTTTTCCCCTGTATTTCTTGCATTGTTGGGTCTTTCTGAGTGCAGGGATTATTGTGGGAAGCTGACCAAAGTCTCTCCGACTCTCTTGAATTTTACATAATTTAGTGTGAAATGACTTTGTGATTAACTTAGCTCTTTCTTTGTTGGATTTTTCTTTTTCTTTTCTGTTTTTACAAAATCATTCTTGTTTACTTGCCATTTTCTTTTTATAGTGACACATTCTGAAATCATGACCAAATTTCAGAAATAAAGCCAATTATTTATAACTTTTTTGTTTTTTTTAAATTTTCTAATATTGCTGTAACGTTTTGATAAATATTGCAGATCAAAGAAACCTGTTAGTAAATTAACATTTTTAAAAACAGAAAACTAAAAACAAGATGGTTATTCAGCAGTCTTGTCTTTTCTAGTTCTTTTGATCTTCAGTTACTTTTTCAAGTTCTTTTCTTAATATTAAATTTGTATTAATGATTTCGAACATCTCTTTATTCTTGAATATTTATGACATGGAGATGTGATACATTTTCTGTTTCTGCTTTGTTTTAAACTTTCTTGACTGGCTTTTGAACTTTAGTGCCCAAGTGGCCACACATTGTGCTCAAACTGCAAGATCAGAGTTAGCAATTGTTGCCCGACCTGTCGTCATGAACTTGGAAATATTAGGTGCTTGGCATTGGAAAAGGTAGCTGAGTCACTGGAAATCCCCTGCAGATACCAAAATTTGGGTTGTCAAGATATTTTTCCTTACTACAGTAAGCTAAAGCATGAGCAACATTGTCGATACCGCCCTTACAACTGCCCCTATGCTGGATCAGAGTGCTCAGTCACGGGCGACATCCCGTCTCTTGTTGCACATCTCAAGGATGATCACAAGGTTGACATGCATGATGGGTGTACCTTCAATCATCGCTATGTGAAATCAAATCCACACGAAGTCGAGAATGCCACATGGATGCTAACGGTATGTTCTTGCTCTATATACCATTTATATATTTTCTCACCATGATAATTTCATGTAACATTAAACTTTCGCCCGTTGGCCTAATAGTCTACCAAGACCGAAGGAATTAATTCAAGCCATGGTTTACAAGTTTTCTTGGGAATCAAATGTAGTAGAGTCAGGTCCTATGTGAGAATAGTTAAGGTGTTCATGCTTCCATGACTATTTTAAAAAAATCAATTAACTAGTATTTTGATAAATTGCACAATCTGGATACAATGATTGCTACATTTGTATCAACCAACTTTTAGGAGGGTTCGATTTTTAAAGCCCAGTTTGGTAACCATTTTGTTTTTTGTTTTTAGTTTTTGAAAATCAAGTCTATTTCCTCTCTTTTTCTTATCATGGTTTGTAACAATCTTTAGTAGAAGAGTTGAATTATTAGTCAAATCCCAAAAACAAAGACAAGTTTTTAAAAACTTTTTTTTTAGTTTTCAAATTTTGATTTGGTTTTTGAAAACATGAATAAAAAGTAGATATCGAAGTATTTTGTTTTTTAATCAAGACTCCGTTTTGTAATCATTTTGTTTTTTGTTTTTGTTTTTAAAAATCAAGTCTGTAGATACTATTTTCACCTTCAAATTTCTTATGGTTTAAAAAAAAGACAAAATTTGAAAACTAAAAAAAGTAGTTTTTAAATAGTTGTTTTTGTTTTTAGAATTTGACTAAGAATTCAACCATTATACTTAAGAAAGATGCAAATCATGGTAAGAAATAGGAAGGAAATAAAGTTAATTTTCAAAAACCAAAATAAAAAATGAAATGGTTATCAAATGGAGTTCAAATGATTTCCAAATGGGGCTAAGAGTGTGCACTTGTAGTTTTCAGATTAGATCTGATAAACCTAGTTTTCTTCTATTTTTTTTTTATTGGCAGGTTTTCAACTGCTTTGGAAAGCAGTTCTGCTTGCATTTTGAGGCATTCCAGCTAGGAATGGCACCTGTTTACATGGCGTTTTTACGATTCATGGGTGATGATAACGAAGCAAAGAAGTTCAGCTACAGTTTGGAAGTGGGTGGCAACGGGCGTAAACTGATATGGCAAGGGATTCCAAGGGGCATCCGCGACAGTCACCGAAAAGTTCGTGACAGTCAAGACGGTCTCATCATTCAAAGAAACCTGGCACTGTATTTTTCGGGAGGAGAAAGGCAAGAGCTGAAGCTGAGAATTACGGGTCGAATATGGAAAGAAGAATGAGATCGAGGGATGACGACGCCCCCATGGCATTGAGGTGAATGTATTATTGTACAGTTAAAAACAAGTTTGTTAGGCCAACACTCAACAGCCGGGGTTTGCTCCGAGTGCTGAAGAAGCTTTTGGAGAAACTTCCAAGCTAATATAAAAAATGTAATTTACCAAGTGAATCAAAAAATGCATTTTGCTGCCTCTTGTTTTATGTATTTAAAGCCAAGTTTTCTCCATGTCTTTCTTTTGTTGGGATCATTGATTAGCTCTGCATTACAAATTGTTTGTTTGGAAGGTATTTAATGCTTGCCCATGGAATGGAGTTTTGGTAACTTGCCGCCATGTGTGCCTTTCCTTTTAATCAAATGTTAAAAGATTAACATTACCAATGGATCCCTATAGTTTGGGATTAGTTTCAATCTAGGTTTAAATTAAATGGGTATATATATATATATATATATATTGAATGTGTTTTGTTCTTATCTTTTGAGCTTGGTTTAGTTAAAATATTTTAAATCTGGTTCATATATGGTATAGCTTACACCTCACAAATCATCTTTAAATTGTTTATTTTCACCTACTTGAAAACTCCTTTGTTTCATGAACAATCAATCAAGGAAGAATAACTTAATGTCATGTAATGACAAGTATGATTTATGTGGAGTAAATTCTGATAGTTTTTTTACACGAAAAATCCTTTTGAATTATTTTATTAAGAGCTTTTAACTTTAGTGTTGGATTAATTTAACCTTTTTACCATTATTTCAAACTTTTTGAAATGTTTATTCTTTCCTTGTTAACATGATTTTCAAGTTTTTACTTTATTTTTTTATTTATTAATTTTAATTGTTATTCATTTAATGCATGACATATCAATATATTTTCCCTTTATTTCAAGAGATTTCATTTTTTTTTCTTTCATATTCTTAATTGAAAATCAATCACAATTCCGAGATTTCAAATATATATTGAATACACTGCAAAATGTAAACATATATCTGTTGGAGGAAAAAATTTGACCAATTAAATCTTGCCATGTCATCACAACAAAAGTCAATTTTATTAAATTTAGGGTTTTTTTTATAAAAAAAATAATGTTATTTTAATATTTATTGACAAAAATAAGGTTGACTTAAACTTTTGACAAAAATAGGGTTGACGGGGTCCACGAGTTTTGAGTCAACACATAAATCGTGTACCTCGTCCACGATTTAAGGCCAACCATGAATTAAGGCTAAATTTTTTTTTCACATTTTCTCCCAATGTTTCTTTTATTTTTTTATTCAAATTTTTAAAGGTCTACAATAAAAAAAATTGAATCGAATTCCTAGCCACGAATTAATTCTAAATCTTTTTTTTTTTTTTCACATTTTCTCCTAACTTCTGTTCTTTTATTTTTTAGTATTTTTTTTGCATTTTCGGAGAATCTTTTAATGTGAAATTCAAATTCTTAAAGGTATGATAAAATAAAAATTGACTCAAATTTCTAGCCACGAATTAAAACTAAATCTTTTTTCTTTCACATTTTCCATCAACTTTTGTCTTCTTTTATTTTTCCGTCTTATTCTTTTATTTTTTTAGTTTTTTTTTTCATTTTTGGAGAATTCAAATTTTTAAAGGCCTACGGTAAAATAAAAATTGAATCAAATTTCTAACCATGAATCAAGGCCAAATCTATTTTTTTCACATTTTTCCCTATCATCATTCTTTTATTTTTTAGTGTTTTTTTCTATTTTTGTAGAATTTTTTACTATAAAATTCAAATTTTTAAAGATCTACGGTAAAATAAAAATTAAATCAAATTTCTAGCCATGAATGAAGGCTAATTTTTTTTTTTCATATAGATTTTTTTTACCATAAATTTTTTTCACATAGATTTGTTATCCACTTAAATAAAAAAGCAATAAAAAAAATAATAAAAATATGAAACTCGTGGACCTCGTCCACGAGTTTGTTAGCTGACATAAAAATAGTGAACCGGATACACAATTTTGCTACCCTATTTTTGTTAATACTTTTTCCCTCTATCTTACTTTTGTAATTTCTTTCCTATATACCCTATTTTTGTCATTACTTTCAAAAAATACATTATTTTTTAACTTACCTCGAATTATTGTCTTTAAACTAAAAATTGGAAACAAACAAACAATGAATTAAAAGAATGCCACATGTCAATTCAACGGTGATTAAACCTAGACCACGATCAATAAATTTGGCCAGAGGTTCGATTGGGCTTTAAATCATAAATTAGATAGTTGAATAATTAAAATCAGGATATTTTTAATAGATAGTAAAATAAGAGAAAAAAATCTAAAAATATATCATATCTTTAAAATATTTGTAAATATGAAAGTACTGATTAGTTAACATTTGAATTTTTTCTAATTTTCATTTTCGCCCTCTCTTGTCTTGTCTTATAGCACACATTTTTCTTCTTCTTGTTTTTAATTTTTTTTTTCTTTTCTTCGGTTTTTGTTTCTTTTCTTTCATTTCTTCAACTTTTTCTTCTTTTTTTTTTTAAAAAAAAAATCTTTCCTTTATCCAATTTTTGCTTCTTTTTTTTTCCATAATAATTATGAGGCTGAGTTTTGTACCCAAGACTTGATAGTACCCAACTCATAAATGACTTAACACCGACAAGTTAATTATCAAGTTTGATTATTATAACAAAATATTAAATATAAATAGCAAACGAAAGTTTATTAGTGATAGCCACTTGGATTACTCCCCCAGGTGAGGTTTGGTTCCCTACCGCTCAGATAGTGAGATTCACCCTTCCACTCACATCCACAATTTCGACTCTGACAATGTCAAGGGCCGATCGAAAATCTTCTGACAGATCGGTTACTATCTGGATTATTGCTTTTTGGGAGCCGTCCAACACTTTAACGCGCTCCTTTATGTGTGAACAGAGCCCATTGAGCTATCTCCACGCTCGAAACTGTAAGATCGTGCAATTTTTGTCTCTAGGGTCTCAACCCTTATCATCAATTCTCTGACGGATAATCCATCTAGGCGGCCAACTATCACATCAATTCTGTCAGCTTTCTCAACAACTTCTTGCAAACGAGTTTCCAAGAAACGAATACAATCAGGGACTTCTCTTAGGTAGAGCATTTGTTCTTCCATCTCTACCAATCTGTCCGCTTGGGACTTGTTCAAGTTCTTTCTCACCAACATGATTACTGATTTGTCCCTTTATGAGCCGACTTGGCTCTAATACCAACTATCACAATCGCACCTTTGTAAAGGTCTCGAGGCAATTATGGACACTTGTTCTCGCCCTCGAACAAGTAAACTAATCAAAATCCGAATAGCCAATGGCACAATGGGCCTTTCTCAGAACATCCACCCCCNCTCCTTTATGTGTGAACAGAGCCCATTGAGCTATCTCCACGCTCGAAACTGTAAGATCGTGCAATTTTTGTCTCTAGGGTCTCAACCCTTATCATCAATTCTCTGACGGATAATCCATCTAGGCGGCCAACTATCACATCAATTCTGTCAGCTTTCTCAACAACTTCTTGCAAACGAGTTTCCAAGAAACGAATACAATCAGGGACTTCTCTTAGGTAGAGCATTTGTTCTTCCATCTCTACCAATCTGTCCGCTTGGGACTTGTTCAAGTTCTTTCTCACCAACATGATTACTGATTTGTCCCTTTATGAGCCGACTTGGCTCTAATACCAACTATCACAATCGCACCTTTGTAAAGGTCTCGAGGCAATTATGGACACTTGTTCTCGCCCTCGAACAAGTAAACTAATCAAAATCCGAATAGCCAATGGCACAATGGGCCTTTCTCAGAACATCCACCCCCGTTCTTGAGAAAAGTTTTTAGAGAACGGGTTTAGAGGAAAAGGTTTTCGCAAACGTTTGAAAGCATGATTAAGTAATGAACATTAGTCGTATAGCTAGAAAGAAATACGCAACAACATGACTTTATAGCACTATAACTCGCTGGTATGATGATTAGTCTTACCCCCATATAGTGCATTCTGTGTAATTTTGTGACTGTCACCCTTGTATATAAACATAGGCGAGTGGTCACTTACAATAAGATGAACTAATAAATCAAACTAGCTTACAGAATAAAATACATAAGATGAAAATATGATAGAAAGGGTTGAGATAGACATGTGACCATGGACAACAGGTACTGATTAAGTATGACCTTGACACCAAGTAGCATGAAGCTAAGGAAGAAGAACCAGAAATGTGGATTGGGGTGGGGGGCGGTTGGTCTTCACGCGTGGGGCTAAAAGGGTCCTTTTTCTTCTTTCTTTCTTTCTTTTTTTTTCTTAATTACTTTTATATATATATTCATAATATGACTTTTCCTTCATAAATTTCGATCTTCCATTAAATTCTCAATTCCCCAAAACTTCCAACTTTTTTATCTAACAAAGCGCGGATTATCTTATCAAATTAGCTCGAATAAATTTTCAACATATATAAAATCTCAAATAATTAAGATAATTAAATTTAAATTATCTAAAATTTAGGATGTTACAAGTAGTGTATCAAGAGTATCAAGTGTATATGAGTACTGTATCAAATTTATCGAAGGTATCGAATGTATTAAGTATATCAAAGGTATCAAGTGTATCATGTGAGTTATATTTGTTTTTTGTCATTTTTGTAGAAGTAATAAGTTTGGTCTATGGACTCATTTTTTAAACTTATTTTGCCAAATCTATCCTAAGAAAAAAAAGAAAAAAAAAAGAGGAAAATTTTAAAGATTGAGAAATGAAAAAAGAGATTTAAAAGAAGAATTGAAAAAGTGAGGGAGAGAAATGGAAAAGGAAGGCAATAGGATATATCGATATCGTTTGTGTCCATACACTAATAGAAAGACATTTTATAAGTTTTTTATCGAAAAAGTTAAAAGTACTAATCCAAGTTTTGAAAGTTCTATAGTATTTTTTTTTTTTAGGAAAAGGAAGGCAATAGGATATATTGATATCATTTGTGTCCATACCCACTATACCCGAAAGACATTTTATAAGCTTTTTATTCGGAAAGTTAAAAATGCTAATCCAAGTTTTGAAAGTTCTATAATATTTTTTTTTAAAAAAAAATGAAGTGTTAATGGTATCTAATACTGTACTAATGACACGAGTATTTTTTATTTTTTTTTAAAGTTTAAAAACAATAATAAAACTTTTTGAAAGTTTCTAACTATCGGTATTTTTTAAATGAAGTGCTCATGGTTTTCAACAATATATTAATGGTAAAGTTTTCTTTTTTTTAAGGTTTAACGGTATTAATGAAAATTTTAAAAGTTTAAGAATAGTGTTGAAACAAAAAACTAACCATCGTTAAAAACCAACAATAAGAGTATTTTTTTTTTCAACTCTTTTTTAAAGTTCAAAGATACTAATGAAATGTCTAGAAGTTTAAAGTCATTTTTTAAACGAAGTACAAAGTTTGATATTTTCTATAATTTAATCAAAATCTTAAAAACAAAAATTCAAAGACAAATACTTAGATTAATAAATAAACATTATACACTTTCAAAAAAAGGTAAAATGTTTCTTTTTTTTTTTTTTTTTAAGTTTCATGGATTTTTCAAAATATAATAAAATTATCGATTTACCCTTTAGAATTCAACCAAAATTAAAAAATGTTGATTGAAATGTATCTTTATGAAATGTCTAAAACAAGAAAAATTAAAAACTTCAATTGGTAGGATTTTTTTTTTCAAGTTTAAAACTTATTATAAACATATATAAGTTCCAAAATTTATCAAAAAAATATTGTAGTCTTACAAAAGATGATCTCTCAAGAGATGACATTCTTCAAAACACAATGTTCAAGCCAATGTCGCCTCTTAAAGAGATAAAACTTATATAAATTTAAAAAGTTATTCCTTCCAAAGACGTCATCTATATTGAAATACCTTGATTTAGGAAAAACACTTAAGTGAATATTGATTTTCTAGTTCAATGGTTAATCTCTCTATTTTATATAATTCTTAAAATTATCCCAAAAAAAAAAAAACCTCAACAGCCATCCACCTCACTTCTACTATGTTGTTATGACTACCACTGAACATCTTTGGTGACCACCACCAATCACCTAATCTGATGGAACTTCTAGCGACCTCTCCACTGGCGACCAACCTCAATGACTTCCATCGACGATCATCACTGGTGGCCAACTACAATGATCACTACTATCGGTCGCCACCATCGACAGCCATGTCCAATCACCACCATCGACAACCACCTCTAGCAACCACCACCAACTTTGGTGGCGACCATCCCAGGCAACCATCTCCTTCGACCATTATTTTAAATTATGAATTCATAGAATTTAATAGTTGTCACTTATGGTAATTGAACATTAACAAACTTTTATGTAAATATACTTTTGAATAATTGAGTACTTTTATTTTATGTAGATTTTATCTAAAGTGTTTAAATGAAAATGACTTTTAGATGTAAATTCAAATAGGCCGAAATTGGACCGTTTTTGAAAAATCTATTGGATAATTTTTTTTTCCCTCAAAGCTATGAATTGATATAATTTATACCGTAGGGAGAGAGAGAGTGATACCTAGCCGATTGAGCTATACGTTACATTTATAAAGTAGCCGACATTGGGAAGAAAGAGAAGATGATATGGAAATATATGCACCTAAAAATGGCAATTAATAATAATACCAAAACAAAAATTAAAATTAAAATTAAAGGGTTAATGTTTAGACAATAGTTTAACTTGTTGGTGCCATTTGAAGCAATTTCTCAGCTTGTTCTGGAAAGAAAGTTATGAATAAATATGCACCTACCAAATTCATTCAAATAACTGTCAGTATTTGTTTGCTTTTCAAAAGAAATAAAATAAAAAGGTAGATTTATTATTATTATTATTATTTTAGATTTTTAATGTGTAGTCAAGTGAATATAATAATTCAAATAAATACATAAAGTCACAAGAAAATAAGAAGATAAGTACATAAAAATCTGCCTGGAGAAACTAAAAGAAACCCTAAAGAATAATAATAATAAATAAGGGATGTGGAATACCACAAAGAGAAAGGGTACCTAATAAAGAAGCATTTTTTTTAATTGGCACATGCTTTTGGATTAAATTACAAGTTTAAGCTATGGATTTTCAAGTTTATATATTTAGTCTCTAATTCCAAGAAATGTTAACATGTCATGTTTGATAGATCCTTAATCTTTCAATTTTGTGTCCAATAAATTGATCCTATTTGATGTTTTTTAAAATTTACTGGTCCAATATCACATAAGAAATCGATAGAAATTTCAAGTCTTCTACTCTTAGGCTACCTTTTTTTCTCCTCTAAATTTTTATCTACCCATTAAGGACGTAAGGTCGATAACATTCACAGGAGTGAGAGAATGAATTGAAAAATGTAAGGATTAAATTGAAAAAAACTTCTAAACATTAGAGACTAAAACATAAGTTTAACCTATATGTGAAAAGAATTTAGGAAATGATGCTGCCCATCAAAATGTTCTTAATAAAAATAGAATGGTATAGAGTTTGAGAAGACTTACAGATAAGAACAGTTCCTAGTACAGCTGAAATTTTGCCTTGGATCGTCACTAGACCGGCTTTGCCAGCATCTTGTAACTCGGTCGAACCAACCGAGTCAAATGTGCCTACCATGGTAAGAAAAACCAAAAATGTGAATTCTAGGTTCAAAACTTGGAGTTAAAATATAGAATTATTTGGAGTAAGGAGTGAAAAATTGACCTGGTTTTACAGATTGGAGTCCTGATGTTATACAAGCTATGTTTTCAAAACCAGCTTTCTCTAACTTGTCAGCAGCAGCAGTGGACCTAATTACCAATCATAATAAATTGATTATAATTACTATATGTTTTGGGAGTGATTTTGAAATAAATAAAATTACTTTTGTCATATTCAAAATCACTATGAAACACGTTTTTGTTCACTCAAAATTATTTTAGGGTTTGATTTTACAACCTTAAATGTGATTTTCATACCATCAATATTAATTTTGAATTATTAAAACCATGATTTTGGGGTATTTTTGAACATGACGAAATTGACTGACCTTTACATAATCACTCTCAAACATGTCCTTACTCATTGCCAAAATTTAGGTTTTGTAGTTTCAATAATTCTTAAACTTAGTCCCAACAGTAACCAATTTTTCTAGAAAACAATTTAGTCCTTATCCAATGAACTTGGATAGATATTCACGTTTATGTCTTTTCTTGATAGAAAGTATTGTTACTATTTTACTAAATTCCATAAAAATTAATTTCAAACTAACAAAAACTAACAATAAAGACAAAATTAACGATTTATGAATGGAACGATCTCAATTTAGACATATGAAGTTACATGTATAAAAATGAAATGTGTCCTAAAGTACAAACATTAAAATAATATTTTAACCCTTATCTTTCTTTTTCTTCCTTTCCTTTTTTGGTTGACAATGTTTCGGCCACTCCAAATTTAACTTTGAGAGACAAGAAGATTAAGTTTTTAACAAAGAGATTTGAATTCAGGATATCAGAACATATCGATAAACAATCCAATTTTTAAATTATAATTCCAAGTATTGAATTCCTAGAGACCGTTTGCAAAATTTGACTAAGCAATCTCGTTTATGCATTTTAAAAATATAAACTAATTTAAAATTTATAAAAGTAATTTTACATTTAGACATTAGAAGAGATTTGGTAATGTATGTAGCCAGATCAAATGTTTGAAAAGTAATTTATGGTTGATTTGAACAACTAGAAAAAATCACTCTGATTCCCATATGAATAATAATATAATTCAACATTACAAAGCTTATATACTTAAAAAAAAAAAAACTTACCTTAATCCTTCCTGGCAAACTATCAATAGCTTGCTTTGAGGTGAAAACTGGGCTTTAACAGACTGCACAAACTCAGGGTTGGGTTTGGTAAATGGCAATCCAAAGAACAGGCCAGAAAAATTGTTGTGCACTGTCCTTTTTATAATAGTTCCTGCACAACACAAAATCTAAATTTAACAGAATCACTTTTGAAATATTAAAAAAGTACTTTAGAAGTGTTTGGATACTTATAGAATACTTTTGACGTATTTAGCTAAAAGCACTAAAAAACACATCTAATATCAAAATAGTTAGGGAAGAAGAAGGTTGTACCAAGATCATTGTCTTGGTTTTCAATGAAAAGTGGGACATGGTAACACGATTTAATGTGAGCTCGATTGAACTGTGATTTGTCCCGAACATCAATGATTGCGTATCCGTCAACTGCAATTAGCTTTTTGGCTTCTTCAACATTGACAAAATTTATTTCAGCTTTAATTCCAACTTTTCTCTGAAGAACTTGTTTCCCAGGATAGGTTCTTCTATGAGGAACAGTCCTTAAAGTTAACCAGGATGTCCTTAGGTTGCTGGAGGAAACACATACTTAATCCCTTTATTTCATATGAACAAAAGAGAGTGTAAATTGTTTTCATTTGACATTAAATAATCATCTCTGCATTCAAAACAGCCAAGGCTTATAATACATCTTCATTCATCACACCAAGAATATAGGGAGATTTCTGTAAATCCCAAACATCAGGAAATTACAGGATCACAAAAACAAACACTTTTTAGGAACATAGAAGAATATTAGGAACCACCAAACTCAAGTTTAGGGTTGGTAAAATAAATTCAAACCTTTAAGAACGAAAGATTAGGAAGAAAATACAATACTAAGACATTTCAAGTGATAGAAACGACAACAGAGATCCAAACTACTTGCCTTTTTTCAAAGTTTAAAAACAGAAAAATAATGGTGTCAATACAATTCTTTATTATATACAGATGGTGCCTAATAAATGAGAATTTAAGTTGATCAAACGACATACATTGAGAAGTCCTTTAGGCACAACGCTAGAAACTCTTTCAGCAAAATACTGGTATAAAAGGCAAATTTAGCTCTCAAACGAGCTGGGACACGAGTAGAGACTATCAATGGTGTAGCTAGTTGATGCGTCTAAATAATCTAAGTGAAATGCAATTTTCATGGAAAAAAGAATTACAACTCAAAAATGAAATAAATATAGAGAGAGTTGAAGTGTCACTTCAAATGTTTTAGTATTTCGTTATCTCATTCATCAACATAATTGTGGGGTTTAATGAATCTATATAAGATAGGAATAATGACATTCATGATGCATTCCAAAAGCTTACAAGTTTCATCCCTGAAATTCTAAGCTTATATCTATCTTATCTTTTTGAGAGAATTAATGTGATAGAACCCAAATATTGAAAGACAAACGATAATGAGATTACAAGATAAACTAAGCTTTCGAGGTACTTGGACCCTCCCTCCCATGAAAATTCTCTCAAGTCTAAATTCACTCACCTAAATACCCTTTTCTTCCTCATTCCCCTTCCCTCTAATTATAACCAAATTCCATAACAAACTCCCTATCTAATTACTAATATACCCCTCTAATATCCTTAAGAATACTCTAATAGCATGTCTATCATATACTAAGGATCTATCAGTAAACAAAAAGTTTGAGAAGTTACAAGTTCTTATAGAAAAATCCTTTTTAACATTAAGATTGCTTCTGGTGAATTAGAAATCATATGTCAAAACTTTTTGATAATCAAAAGTGGTTTAAGAAATTCTAAAAAATAAAAAAACAAAAAACAAAAAAAGCAGCATTTATAAGTAGTTTTAGTTAAAGCATTTAAAAGTGTCATCTTCCAAAAGTGATTTCAAGGCTTCAATAAAAAAACACTTTCGTCAAAACGCATGCCAAAAGCACTAAAGACTAACTAGACGCAAACCTTAAAAGTCACAAAGAAACTAAATGGAAACCACCATCATCCTAATCATACAATGTAACCAAAACAGTAAATGCTTCAACAAATTGGCAGTAAGAAGAGAAATGAACCACAAAATTGCAGTGTTCTTCCATTTGCTTCCAATAATATTACCCAAATCACACAAACAGAGAAACCCCAAAAATCAGAATGGCAAGAACAAATGAATATGATGTCAAGACTGTCTAAAACTCGGAGATTGTAAAGAAAAAAAAAAGGAAAAGGCAAAATCTAATTTGGATTAAGGACTAAAAAGAGGAGGAAGAAAGCTTCACCTTCTTGAAGGAAGAGTCGAACAGCAAGGCCCAATTCTTCCCATTGTATGAGTTGCCGACGATGAATTCAGCACTTCAGATTCTCATTCTCTCTCGACTCTCAATTAATCGCTTTTCTTTCTGCTTCTGATTTTGCGATTTTCTGAGCTGCAATGGGTTTTTGACACGTGTCAAATGAGCTGGACGGATAGTATCCGGTTCTCTATAGAGTTTGATGCTTCCGTGGGGTACATGTTGAATGAAAATGATTCCCTAAAATAATAATAAATTAATATGATAAAAGTTTTCCCGTATCAAATTTCTAATTTTATAGAAGTATTGATATCGAAAAAAAAATTCGAAAAAAATTATGAAATGGACAGAAATTATTGTTTAATTAATGAAACTTTGTGGCTTAATTAGATTATAATTAACCATTTTTAATCACAATTTCTAAGATAATATTTAGATGTTTATTGTAAATCTATGTGTAAATATTGATACGAGAATAAAAATTTAAAAGAAAAAATAGAAAATAATTACAAAATGATATAAAGTTTAGGAATATTTTGAGGTGAAATGATGTAAAAATTATGGAAGTTTTGGACTATTAAAAAACTCATATCAATTCAATTTTGAAGTGAAATGATAAGAAAATTTAATGAAAAAAGTTTGAACGAAATTAAAAATAAATATATGTTTTTTTTTTTTTTTTTTTTTGTAGTTTTTCCAAATTCAATTTTTTCATAAGAAAAATTTTGGGTAAAACGTAAAACTAAGAAAAATTGAAAATTAGAAAAAGTAACCTATAAAAAGGCTTAATCCTTTGTCGAAAATGACATTAGCATTTGAAACTATAGAATTGTACGTAATCATACCATAAAATTAAAAATTTTAAACTGAACTAATATAGTTAATTAACAGAAATCAAAATTTCGAAATGTCAAAATTACTCAAAAAATTTTCAAAGTCTCGAAATTTCGTCAGAGTGAAGGAATTGAAATACTATTGAAATTTTGAAATGTCAAAAAATCGAAATAATCTCCCCCATCAAATTTTGGAGGCCATATTGAGATTTTGATACAAATTTTGAACCAGAAAAAAAAAAACCATTTTACACCATCTCTAATATTTTAATTTAGTCATTTTAATCCCTCTTTAAAAATCTCTCTTCTACACAAACTTTTTGCATGGAAAAATGTCATTGAAAAGAAGCTCTGAGTTAGGCTCAAAAGGATAAGAAAGAGAAATTTGAGATTGTCCAAGTGAAGTTAAATTGAAACTGAGAAGATCAACTAAATTTATCCCAAATTGACTACCAATTTAGTGAATTGGAAGATTAGTCACATTTTTATACATTGTTCGCATTCGTATATGAATGGATATACTGATTCAATTTGTACAAAACACTTTCACCCAAATTACCATGTCTAATCGACATAAGTTACACTTCAATTGTTCTAATGTTGTTCAATAGACGCCAAATGAAGAGTCATGTCCTAAGAATTGAAGGGCAAAGAAGGTATTTACTAAAAATAAAGGGACAAAAGAGGGAAGTAAAGATTCTCCCCTAAAACCCCATTTATATATAGTATTAGATCATAGATATTTCAAAAGTGAAACTAAAATTGCCAAATTGAAATCCTAGGGACCAAATGACCTACTAATCCTAAAAGCTTAGGGATTAGATTAAAAAGTAGTTTTACTAAAATGTTAGATGTTTCTAAATTGTTTTTAAAAAAATTATATAAGAAAATTAAATTAATAAATAAATATTTTACATTTATAAATATTTTGTTGTTTAATTTTACGTTTCATGATATAATAAAATGTTGATTCTATCTTTTACGTCGGCATCGAACTCCATAGACATGTAAAAATATTGATATTGAGGAAAATTTAATGCCCAAATTGAGATGAAAGTTTATAATGTTGACTTGAAGAAAATGACAAGGTTGGATTTTTTTTTTTTTTGGACAATATATGGGTGAGGGAATCAAATCTTTAACTTCAAAGTTGATCAAATATTATGTCATCTATGCTCATTTTGACAAAGTCAGATTTAAAGAGTTGATGAAAATATTGATAAAATATCCATGTTAATGAATCTTTTTGATATCATAAAAACAAAAGATTCAAAATGTAACATCCCCATTTTTTCAGGTAATTTTCATTAAATTATCTAGAAATATTTGGGCGTTACTTTGATAAATTGGGAGTAAAGTTTAATTTTGGAGGCAAGATAATTAATTTAAAAGATATTTGTAAAGAATTGGAGTTTTAATTCAATTTAAGGGAAAATTGGTTTAATTTACTTGGGGAAGTGTCATTTTAAATTCATTAAATATTTGGAAGGATGTAATTTATCTCAATTATTGGATTGTATATTTAAGTTAATTGGAGAAGTTAATTGGTTTGAGATTAATTTGATAAGAGATTTGGAATTTTTGGATTATTTTGGATAAATATTTGAAATTTTTGGATTATTTTAGATAAAGATTTCACAACTCCTTGCCTTGGCTAACCTTGTCACATGCGTCCATCAGGCCTTCCTTAACCTCACAATGACTTAGCCATCGCATGGGTTCAACACATAGGCACTGCCTTGCCCTCCTCATGCGATCAACTAACCTTTAATTACCTTGGCCAACGTCTTGCCCTTACTCTTGACCACCCACACTATGCGTCCACCATGGTCTTGCCAAGCACAACACCCCTTGCTTGGTATCTTGGCCGCAAGCTTCACACCAACGCATGGTGTTCCCTAAGCTTTCACACTTAATAAGCTAACTTAAACTCAACTACCTTGGCTCATTGACAATCTTTGCCGCAAGCCCTTAACCCTTCAATGCCTACATCAACGCATGGCAAGACTCGACCCTATCTACTTCACACTTAACCTCCAAAGGTCCTTGGTGGTCACATACCTCATGCGTCCTCTACCTCAATATCCTCCTTCCACCCTTAACCAACAATTGAACTCCTCCAATGACAATGTCATCGCCTGATCTTACAATGGCAAAGCCATTGCTTCCCAAACCTCATCCCACGTATGGAACCAACGCATGCTTCCTACACTTGGCCAAATTTTTGTCCTTTAAAACCTCACTTAATTACAACTTAGGTTTTAGCCTTTAAGGTCCAATTTTCAACACGTAAGGCATTTTCTTCCTCTTTTATTCTTCTACAAGCTTCCTTATTAATCAAGTTTTAACCTAATTCACTTAGGTGAAATTCAAGGTTTCACATGAGGTCCCATCATTCATACTGGCATTGAAAATGAACTTCAGAGAATCATGATCGATTTGTGAGGACCTTTGTCTAAACAACTATCGTAATGAGTCTATGGTCTTGCATGTCGTGACCATGTTCTCATGTTTCTTTGCCAAGACTTCAGTTAAGCTGGCAAGAATGTATACTTTGGCTTTCTCATTTGCCTCCATCAACTTCTCATATGCATCCCAAACATGTCCAGGTGCATTTGGAGCGAGGACCTGAGGACACTCCTCCAGTAAGACAAATCTAAGGTCATCAATGATAAGTATAGTGTTCATCGTGTTTTTCCATGTTGTATAGTTATCTCCAGTTAGCTTATCGACACTAAGGAGATTAATTGTAGCGTTAGTCATTATGAAGGACACTTTTTCATCGACTACCCCTTAATAGCGGTTATTCTGATTCATTGAAGTATCGTTGCAAATTAATGAGATAACTAAAATTTGATTGGATTTAAAAGCACTTCACTAATATAATTTTTTTTATATATATTTTCATTATGTCAAACTTAATAATTCAACTACTCGCTTCAGATAAGTTTAACAGTGACAATTACTCAACATGGAAATCAAATATAAGCACGATACTAGTAATTGATGATCTGAGGTTTGTTTTAACGGAGGACTGTCCTCTAGTTTCTGGCTCGTTAGCAAACCAAAATATTCGGGATGCCTATGACAGAGGGATAAGGGAAAATAAAAAGGCCCCACCTATATTTTAGCAAGCATATCTGATGTCTTGACTAATAAACACAAAAGCATGGTCACCGCTAAGGCGATCATGGATTCGTTGCAGGCGATGTTCGAAAAACCGCCTACATCTTTCCGGCACGATGCTCTTAAGTATATTTACAACTGTCATATGAAGGAAGAAACCTCTGTTAGAGAACATTTTCTGGATATGATGGTCCACTTCAATGCGACGGAGGCAATCGATGCTATCATAAATGAAAAGAGTCAAGTCAGTTTCATCATGGAATCTCTTCCAAGAGTTTCCTACAATTTCGTATGAATGCAATGATGAATAAAATTGAATATAATCTGACAACTCTTTTAAACAAGCCACAAAATTACCAGTCTCTTATGAAGAGTAAGGGACATGAAAGAGAAGTAAATGTTGTTACCTCCAAAAAGTTCCAAAAAGGATCGTCCTCAGGAAAAAAGTCTGGACCTTCCACTTCACACAAAATTAGAGTATTCCAATGAAAAAGAAGGATAAAGGGAAAAAAAAGCTCATGTAAAACACAAAGGTAAGGGAAAAGTTGCAAATAAAGAAAAATGTTTCTACTGCAACGAAGACGGACACTGGAAAAGGAACTACCCCAAATACCTTCCTGAGAAGAAAGCTGAAACGGCAAAACAAAGTAAATATTATTTACTCATTGTTAAAACATGTTTAGTGAAAAATAATAACTCTATCTGGATACTTGATTCAGAGGCCGCTAACCATATTTGTACTTTTATTCAAAAAACTAGTTCTTGGAGACAACTTGCAGAAGACAAGATGACTTTTAAGGTTAGAGTTGGAGAAGTTATCTCAGTTAAAGTAGTAGGAGACCTAAAGTTGTTTTTTGGAGATAGATTCATTCTATTTGAAAATGTATTTTATGTTCCTGATATGAGAAGGAATTTAATATCTATCTCTTATTTGTTAGAACAATTGTATAAAGTATCTTTTGATATTAATAAAGTATTCATTAGCTCAAGAAGTGTTCCAATCTGTTCTACAAAACTTGGAAACAACTTATATGTGTTAAAACCAACTGAGGCAAAAGCTATTTTGAAAACTAAGATGTTTAAAACAACTGAGACTTAGAATAAAAGACGAAAAGTTTCTCCTAATCCCTATCTTTGGCACTTAAGACTTAGACATATTAATTTCAATAAGATTGAGAGATTGGTTAAGAGTGGACTCCTAAGTCAGTTATAAGACAACTCTTTACCTCCGTGTGAGTCTTGTCTTGAGAGTAAGATGAACAAAAGATCTTTTAAATGAAAAGGTTTCGGAGCCAAAGAACCCTAAGAACTTGTGCATTCAGACCTTTGTGGTCCGATGAATGTTAAAGCACCTGGAGGGTATGAATATTTCATCAGTTTTATTGATGATTATTCAAGGTATGGCTATGTTTACCTAATGCATCATAAGTCAGAAACTCTTCAAAAGTTCAAAGAATATGAGGTTGAGATTGAGAACCTGTTAGGTAAAACAATTAAAACACTTCGATCAGATCAAAGTGGTAAGTATATGGATTTGAATTTTAAAGACTATTTGATAGAACATGGAATCCAATCCCAACTCACAACACCTAGTATACCTCAGCAGAATGGTGTATCGAAAAGGAGAAATAGAACCCTGTTAGACATGGTTCATTCAATGATGAGCTATGCTCAGTTGCCTAATTTGTTTTGGGGATATGCAGTATAGACTACATATAGATTTTGAACATGGTTCATTCGAAAAGTGTTTCTGAAACACCTTATGAATTATGGAGAGGGCGTAAAGGTAGTTTACGTCACTTCAAAATTTGGTGATGTTCAACACATGTATTGGTGCAAAATCCAAAGAAATTGGAATGTCATTCCAAACTATGCCTATTTGTACGATATCCTAAAGAAACAAAAGGTGGTGTGTTTTATGATCATCAAGATAATAAAGTATTTGTATCAAAAAACACTACATTCTTAGAGGAAGACCACATGAGAGATCATCAACCTTGCAGTAAATAAGTATTGAATGAATTTCCAAAGAAGCTACAAGTAAACCAACAAAAGTAGTTGATCAGGTCGAACCTTCAATAATAGTTATTGATGAAGCAGGTAATTCTAGTCAGTCACATCCTTCTCAAGAATTGAGAGTGCTTCAACGTAGTAGGAGGGTTTTTCAACAACCCAATGATAACGGGCAGAAATGCACGTTATCATAGTGCTAAGTTCTTAAACAGTGTTGGATTGCGTTGATAAAACATGTTAAAATTGCGTCCATCAAGCATTAATTTCATAATATTGCGGTCGCATGCGTTCATCATAGAAACAGTTGATTTTTGTGTTTTTATGCAGAATATGCATGACACAATGCAAGAATTGCGATCATAGGAAATCATTGGTCGAGGGCAGCATTACCGTAAGGCTTTGCGGTGATCGTGTTCGCAAATATTCGCCCGAGAAGGATTGCCGCAACTTGGTTAGTGCAACATGGATGGTGAATTTGGGTGAAAGGCTAATTAATCGCGATGGGACAGAAAGCTGATGACAGTCGAATCCAAATTAAGTTGACAGTCGATAACGATCACAAAGTCACATTCAGCTTCGGTGAAAAATTATTTGGCGCATTCAATCAGGAATTAAAAGTCATCCCATCTGTACAATCTTAAGAGAAGCCGCATTCACCATGGGTGTTCTATAAATACCAAGGGCATCCTTTCAGAAAGGGTTCACTAGTTCAACTATTCTTTGTTCCATAAAGTTCGCACGCTCTTGTTCATTAGCTTTCTTCCATTTTAAGGCGAAGCAAGAGAAGAGTTGACGCGGAGATCGCTCAGGCAACTCGAGAGAGAACTTTAGGCGTAGAAGCAGAGAGCGGCTGATTCTCACAAGAGCGAAGATTATCTTTTTTGAGCACGAGTAGAAAAACAATGTAAACGCCTGGGCAACAAGAGATTGCTACCAGGGCTCTTTATTTCTAATTGCATTGTTATTTTGTACTTCATCTTCATATTTATTAACAATGGAAGTCCTATTTCTACATCTGTTCACTCTCTTAATATGCATGAGTAGCTAAACTAGTCGAATAGGTTGAGAAGAACTAAGCTAACATGACCTAGGAAGTTCATTGTTTACGATTGTCTTGTTTTATGCTGTGCAAAACACCCCTTTAGAGTTACTCGAGAGAGAATCTGAAGAAAGAACCTAAGACTCGAGAGAGATAGGTTAAAATCTAGACTCGAAAGAGCAAGATTAGAACTACATAAACAAGAGATAGGGACTTAAAGATAAGCTCTGTTTGTCAACCTGCATCGCATGCATTCTAGAGATAGGAATGATATTATGTGGTCGCCTTATTTGTATGTGTGTTATCCTGTCATTGCATAAATAAGAATAGAGGCTTATGTGTAGGTTCTATAGACTTATTGTATATATCGCATGCGTTCTAGCATTAGAAGTCGTAGCATTCGCATCGAGAGATGGTTTACTATTATATGCATGTTGCATGGTCGCAAAGCATGAACGCATTCTAGGAAGTGTTAGCCGAAACCCTTCTCAACCCGTTCACTGCATACTCATCACATTTCCCATTTACCAACTCTTTTCAAACTCCACCATAATTGTTATTTTTCTTCATTAATGCAATCAACAACAAACCAACAATTTATTTATTTGGCTACCGTAAGGTTTTCATAAAAATTACTAATGCAATCTGTTTTCACAAATCCTTGTGTTCGACCCTAGACTTATCAGGAAACTCAGTGAAATTTACACTTGGATTCCGCTGAAGAAACTTGAGTGTACAACACAATTTCATCAACGCATATCATCCATAATCCACTTCATAAAATCAAGCATCAAGTTTTTGGCGCCATTGCCGGGGACTTGGCAAAATAGAGTGCTAACAATAATTTTTCTAATTTCTTTGCAGACTCTAAATCTTTGGCAAATTACAACCCGGAGATTGAGAGAACGTTTAGACGGAGACTGAGAGACCGCCAACAGCAACCACAATCAGATAAAGAAGAGATGGCGGAGCAACCTAGAAACGGAGCACCAAATGATAATAATGTCATGGCGAATCCAATCCTATTGGCAAACGATCGCAATAGACCCATTATGGACCATGCATCGCTAACCTCTATGATTTCTCTCTAGGAATCATGAGGTCTGCCCTCGATGGGAGCAGATTTGAAATGAAGCTGATGATGTTGCAGATGATCCAGACTGCAGGTCAATTCGGAGGAAGGCGTGGCGAAGACCCGCATGCCCACCTCCGAAGTTTTATTGAAATATGCAATAATTTTGTGTTCTTGAACATCTCTGCCGAAGAGGTTCGACTAACATTGTTCCCATTTTCTCTCTGTGATCAGGCTAGGAAATGAGCATATTCTCTCGAACCGGGAGAGATCACTTCTTGGGAACAAGTCATGGAGAAGTTCATGAAGAAATACTTTCCACCTACTGAGAACGCCAGTCGACGAAAACTGATTACAAATTTTGAACAAGACATGGACGAATCGCTCAGCGATGCCTGGGTGAGGTTTAAGAGGTTGGTCAGGGATTGTCCACACAATGGGTTACCGACTATATTCAGATGGAAATTTTTTATCATGGTTTGAATACCACTTCACAGACCGCTGCCAATGCGGCAACCGTTGGTGGTCTGCTTGATAAAATGTATGACGAGGCGAAGAATATCTTGGATCGCATCTCCACGAACCATGAAGATTGGAGAGAGAGTGACCAGAGATTGAGACTCAAAGACAATGACGCAAGTAATGGTGCTATTGCTTCACTACAAAACTAGATGACCGCAATGATGAACTTAATCTAGGGAATTGTGATCAGCAGCCCAACACCGCAAAACGGGCAAATCAACGCAACCAGTCAAAACACCGCAAGGTGTGCGACTTGCGGTCATGGGCATGCGATGGAAGATTGCCCGCAAAATCGACAATCTGTTTACTTTGTAAAGAATAATCCTTTTTCAAATACCTACAACCCCGGGTGGAGAAACCACCCTAATTTTTGCTTGGCAAGAATCAACAACAAAATTTCCAAACCCGCTGGCGCAAAATGAAGGGCCATCAGGATTCTTCCCACGTAACAACGGTCAGACAAGCAATCAAGCAAGCAGCTCACAACCACGCAATCCTCTTCCTTGGAAAGCTATTGAACATACATGGAGAAACGAACGGTGCTTCAAAGTCAGGCTACGTCCGAATTCGCAATCTAGAATTACAGATAGGTTAGATTGCGATGAAGCGAAAGAGTAGGACCGCAAAGGGCTCTACCAGAGTTTCAAACAAAACTCTCACACAACCAGGGGGATCAGTAAAGAATAATGTCAGGCTGTGACATTGACGAAGTGGGCAAGACTGTGGAGGGAGAAAAGAAGAAGCTTAGTCGGACACGCTTCCCATTGTGGCATGAACTTGAAATTGCAGTGACCGCAAGAAGAAGAAAGAGAAAGAAGCAGTAGAACCAGAGGTTGCGTTGACTCCAAAAAAGCCAAATGAGATGGAAAACGTGAAAAGTGCAGTTTACCCCCTTTCTCGCAGGGAAGACTAAGGAAAGAAAAAGAAACGAAGAGGTACAGGTACACGCTTCCTAATCTAGTGTTATAAGCAATTACATGTTAATATTCTTTTTCTGTGGCGATAAGGAAATTCCTACCGTATGCAAAGTTCTTGAAGGATATGTAACTAAGAAGAGGGGCACTGGTAAATTTGCCAGCAGTGGGTTAACTCAAAGTTCCAAATTCAAATAATATCCACCGAAGATTGAGCGATCCTAAGAGCTTCACCATTCCTTGCTCCATAAGAGGACTTGTACATCGGGCAAACCCTGTGTGACTGTGGGAAGCCAGCATAAATTTGATGCCTTTGTCAATCTTTAGACAGCTGAACGTGGGGCAACTTGTGCCCACAACAGTGACTCTCCAACTGGCCGATAGATCTCTGGTGCATCCAGAGGGAAAAGGTGAAAGATGTGCTGATCACCATTGATAAGTTTATCCTATTAGCCAACTTCATCATATTGGACTATGAGGCCGACAAAGATGTGCCCATCATTCTGAGGCGACCTTTTTCTATCAACGGGTTTGTGCTCAATTGATGTGCATAAAGAGGAAATCACTTTGAGTATCAACGGACAGAAGCTCAAGTTTAACATAATTCGTGCCCATGAAGTTTTCCAGATGAAGAAGACTTGCATGACTCAGATGATGACTAGATGCGAATGAAGAAGAAAAGTTTGATGAAAGAAATAGAAGAAGAGGATGCCAGCGCATCCGTTTCTGCCTGTAATGCGATCACAACAAAAACAAGCAAGGAGAAGAAATGATCACAAATCAAGAAGAAGAGCACTAGAAAAGAAAGAAGAAAACAACGCAACCTTCCCTAATGGAGCCACCAACACTTGATTGAAGACCCTATGACCCATTTGAAGTACGCATTTTTGGGGCAGAATGAGAAATTGCAGTTATCATTTTCTCTGCGCTCAACGAAGACAGAGAATGCGTTGATGAGCATTCTCAAGAAACATGTGCGAGCAATTGGGTGGACGCTAGCCGACATAGAGGAATTGCCCTGCGTCATGTAATACACCGCATTCGTCTTGAAGAGGACCACAAAGCAACGATTGAACATCAACGCAGATTCAACTCGTGCGATGAAAGAAGTCATCAAAGAAGGAGAATCATTAAATTGGCTAGATTGCGGGCATTATCTATCCTATAGTAGATAACACGTGGGTCAGCCCCGTGCAGTGTGTGTCGAAGAAGGGCGGCATGACGGTAGTCTCAAATGAGAATAACGAATTAATACCGCAAAGGCCATCACTAGATGGAGCATTGCATGGACTACCACAAGCTGAATGGGCCATAAATAAAGATCATTTTCCTTTGCCATTCATTGATCAATGCTAGATCGTCTAGATGGAAATGATTTTTAATGCTTTCCAATGGTTATGCCGGGTACAAACCAAATTATGATAGCTTCAGAAGATCAAGACAAGACCACATTCACCTGCCCATATGGGATCTTCACTTTTCGTCGCATGCCGTTTGCCTCTGCATTGTGTCAGCACGTTCCTGATAACTTGTAGAAATACAAATTATTTATACTGTTTTATTTAGATATTGTGGCCAAAAGAAAGGAAATTTTCGTCAATTTGTATAGAAATTAGCTAAGAAACGCGGGAAATTATAATTTGTCGTCAATATTACCTACTGACACCATTACGATGGTAGAAAAGAATATTTTCAAGTCCGTTTTGTAGAAAAATGTACCGCATGCGTTCATGGCTCAAGATAAAAAGAACAACGCATCTACGTCGCATTGTGCCCATCATTCAGAAATGAATAGACGATCAACACAATGACGGTGCATGCGACAATCGATCAAGAGCTTTGCAATCAACGCAATCTCAACCGCATGCGGTAATAAAAAAAACAACATCGCATGCGGGCAAACGATCGAAGATGCAAAAGAGCGACACAATTGCGGAGGATCCAGCCACGTGTACAGCTAACCATTGTGCATTTCTGATGGGATTGATCCCGTAACAGAAGGAATATTCACTCCACCATTTTCGAAATTTCCATAACGATAAAGTGGGGTCCACATTGCAGAGAGTCAAAGCTGAGCCTATAAATAGCCTCTAAAATTCCATTGTAAGATATACTTGATAAGGGCATGTTTTGATATTTGTATATTGAGAAAGAGACTGGTCTGAAGAGCCTGATCGGAAAAGATCCGGGAAGTTTAAGAGACAAGGCCGAAAGGTGAGTCTCAGGGCAAATCCTTTCAATCCCTGCCGTTGAAGCTCTGTATCAAGGTCACTTCTACTGGACGAGCAAGCCTGAGAGGGAAGCTCTTCTCTACATTCATTCCATTCGCCGGCAAGCAAATCCACCGTCCAGATCTATGTTAAGACGTTGGCACTCTTCTGTATTTGTTTCTATCTCTTATCATCAATTGTATTCATCTTCTTAATCTCTATCATTCACACCATGTATCAGACGCTAAATATTAATATTGAATATCATGATCATTTTCATCTCCATCTTTCTGTCTATTTTCGTTTCTTTATGAGCCGCTTTCTCCATGATGTTTTCTTAATCCCCTGTTAATTAGCATGAATCTTACAAGTAAATTAATCTGTGCTAAAAAAATAAATATGTTTAGCTAAAGCATGCTAGAAGGCATCTTCACCTGTGAGAGCAGAAGTGAAGATGCCATTCCTCCTGTCGAAAGAAGGTTGGAAGAATACGTTAACTAAAGTGAGAAGTACTTCCAAAGACGGAAGCAGCCTTGCGTTCATTACATTCATCCCTGCTTCACCGCAGAGATGTGGGAACATGGCCGATCACCGAGAGGTGTACACCAAGGGAAAGCGGAACCGTAGTTATGTCTTTAACGCAATTAATGAACTTGCGATGTTTATATTAATTACCCCTTTTATTTTTGTTTCATACATAAAGACTTGCCACCGCATAACATGACCCTTTGTATAATCTTCACAGTCAGTCTCAAACTAAGTATCATGTATCAGTATCTTGTATCTTGTATCATAATAGCTTAAGTTTACTTTTATCACATTTTATTTTATTATCGCAACTTTACTTTACCGCACGATTTTACTTTACCACAACTTTAATTTCCTGTATAAACACAAATTTTATTAATGGAAAAACCGCCGTTCTCATATATCACGATCATAACGCATTAACTAAGTAATCCCTGTGTTCAACCTCGGATCACACCGAGAAACTTGCGTTGGAATTATACTTGGTTTCAACGTAAGGAAACTTGTGACAACGGATAGCATACTACAAGCATTTCATTATTAATGCATACATCTAGAAGTAGTATCGCATGAAGTTTGAATAAGCATAACACAACATCCACATTCATTTTCCATCATCCATGCGTTATGTGACATAAGATAAAATATATCCTTTACAAGTTTACGGCACCGTGGCCGGGGACATGGACTTGTTCATTCATTCACATTTAAATTTTGCGTTAGAAGTTTATGGCGCCGTTGCCGGGGATTGGTAACGGTTATCGTTGAGTATGTTTGTGATATTTTGCAGCATAGATCTCTTTGTACTGGCTGTTCATTGCGGAGAGCAGTCTGACAGTTTATGAGTACTGGGATTGACCCAGAATTCGAGGTTGACCCAGAGATCGAGCGTACATTTTACNATTGCGGAGAGCAGTCTGACAGTTTATGAGTACTGGGATTGACCCAGAATTCGAGGTTGACCCAGAGATCGAGCGTACATTTTACGCAGGGCACGCCAGAACCGAGCAAGGCGAAAGAAGGCTAACATGGCAGATAATAATAATGACAATGTGCACCCACATGAAATTAAGGGATGGGACGACCAGTGCAAGATCTAGTTTTCCTTGTCGCTGATCGCAACATTCCGATGAATAACTATACGACGCCCAATCTGTATGATTTTTTGCTCGGAATTTCAAGGTGGATAATTGAGGAGAACAGAAGATTCAAGATTAAACCGGTTATGCTCCAAATGATCCAGAATGCGGGCCAGTTTGGGGGTCTGCAAGGTGAGGACCCACATGCCCACTTGACCAGTTTCATCGAGATGTGCGGCAACTTCTCTATACCTGGCATTACCTCTGAAGGTATCAGATTATATCTCTTCCCTTACACCTTGAGGGATGAGGCCAAGAGGTGGGCTCATTCACTGGAGCCAAATAAGATTACTTCATGGGATCAGCTGATTGAGCGATTTATGAAGATGTTTTTCCCTCCAGCTGTCAACGTAAGGCGACGGAAGGACGTGTTGAACTTTGAACAGATGGATAATCAGACACTTAGCACTATCTGGGTGCGATTCAGAATACTGGTGAAGAATTGCCCGCATATTGGGATACCCGATTGCATCCTGATGGAGACCTTTTATAATGGCCTGAACAGATCAACGCAAGCTGTTGCTGATGCGTCCGCGGCAGGAGGTTTTATGGATAACACATACTGAGGCCAAGGTCATCCTTGACCTCATCTCGCATAATATGGATGACTAGGTCGACGATGGATATGGAGGAAGAGGCTCCAAGAAAAGAAGAAATGAAACTGCCATTGTCCCTGCGGAGACAATGACTACTTTGGCCGTCCAGATGGCCGCAGTGACCTCTATCCTCCAGTTGATGGCACTTAATCAAGGTTCCCTCCCCAAACAACAGCAAAACCTAATGCATCAACACAAGTAGCCGCAATTAGTTGCGTTAATTGTGGAGGAGGCCATGCAACGGAAATGTGCCCATCGAACATGCAATAAGTATGTGCATTCCAGAACAACCCCTTCAGCAACACATATAATCCTGGTTGGAGGAGTGACCCTAACTTCGGTTGGGGAGGGAATCAAAACCAAGGTGGGCCAAGTAACCATCAGAATAGCAATTCAGGGAATCGAGGAAACCCTCCACCTTTCACCACAATCAGAATCAGGGTCAACAAAGGCAATCGCACAACCAACAAACCTCATCTTCCAAAACCTCTAGCAATTCATTGAAGGCCCTGCTCAAGCAATACATGGATAAAAATGATGCGGTGATGCAGGCGCAGGCGTCTTCAATAAGAAATGTGGAGATTCAAGTGGGGCAGCTGGCATCCGAGCTTCGAAGTAGAACACCTAGAACGTTGCCTAGAAATTCTGAAGCCCCGGGATCTCATGGAAAGGAGCAATGTCCGTGAAGACATTGGGCAAGCAAGCTAGACCGCCTGTGGAGGTGTGGATTGCGTTCATCAAAAGAAACTATCTACCGGTCCATATCTCAAGTCTATGTTTATATGCTTTCATAATTCCTGTCTTTATTGTTTTATGAACTTTATCGTTTACTGCTTTATTTAATTTGTCTTTTAATGCTTTATGAATTTATGATTCATTTAATTCTCTTGCATTTATTTATTTACTCTCTTTCATTTCTTTAACTTTTCTGTCATAAATGCATTATTCTTAAACTTGGTGAATGATCTTTGAATAAGAAGAAAATGATTACCACAAGGTCTATATGGCTTGCGTTGATGAAAAAAATATATATATATATATACTAATAATAATAAAACAATCAATACTCAGTATGCATTGTGATGATGGGTGCATCTTGTACCAGCAAGATACACTTTGCGTTCATCCAACCTAAATGCGTTATGTTGAGGGGTGTGTTGCGCGTGTGTGTGTTCTTTGCCCATCTTTAGCAAAAATGCACTATGTTGAGGTAGTGTTGTGCTGGTAGAAATACCGTGCGCTTGTCCTCCAGAAATGCGTTTAGTTAAGGGGTGTGTTACGGGGATACATGCGTTGTTGCCCGTCCTTTGCGAAGATGCATTTGCGTTGGTGAGCTCACTGCGTTAATTCTTTACCTTGCGTCCATTCAAATAAAACTTCAAAGAAAATTCTTTTTGCAAATTGAGAAGTTTAATTGCTTCAGCTTCCAAGGACATGATGAATTTGCAGTTGAAAGGACGTATGACTCTGCAACTTCATAAATGTGAGGAATGCTAACGGCAGGATTTTTGAGTAGCTCGAGGCCTGCCACCGTGGAATCTGTGTTGAGCCCATCAAGGCCCAACCTATAAAGGCCGTTCTCTTCGTCTTAGGTTGTTTACTTGCTTCATTTTGCAAAAAGAAACCCTAGTCGCCTCTACATACCAAACCTTTCGTCCTTCCCAGAACCTTAACGATTTCCAGTTTTCTTTTACTCCGGCATCCATGGCAAACCATACTTCCCAGCCATCTTCTTCACCTTCATCACCTTCGACAACCCAGCTTACCATGCGAGAGGCTACATTCCTTGCAGCCAGTCGCCGTCTCGCTGTTCAACCACAGACTGTCCCTTGAGTCACCGAAAGACTCAAGCGAAACTTCTTAGCAGCTAGGTCACTTCAGTTCAAGAGGGGGGCAGAGTTCTGAAGCACCCCACTCCCAACACACCAACACTCTCCTCTGAGAGTGAGAAGAAGAGACAAGATGATAAGAAGGTGTTTGGGAGAATTCTCAACAACCTGGAGAAAGGAGGAGGACTGCCCGAGGCTGGGGTTGTGAACCAACCACTACCTACGGAGGAGGTGACGGAAGAGGAGTCAAGAAGAAGCGCTCTGGTCATCGTGGATCCTAAGGAAACTACACAAGTAGAATCCTATGAAGGACCTATCAGAGTCGCCTTGGAGGAAGCGGCGGCGAAGAAGCAGCTTAAAGGGGCTGAAGAAAAGAAGAAGAAGAAGAAGAGCAAGGAAAAGAAGGATGGAGGAGATGAGCCATCCCATCTAAGGAAAACAGAGAAGAAGATCAAAGAGAAGAAGGATGAAGAAGATGAGGAGGCCAGGCTGAAGAAGAAGCAAGAAAGGAGTGAGAAGAAAGAACGCAGACGGGAGGAAAAGCGCCTGAAGAAGGAAGAAGAAAGGAAAAAGAGGGTTGCAAGCCCAGAGTTGGACAGAGAATCCTCCTCCGTAAGGGAGGACAAGAGGGAATCAGCGCAACCTGAAACAACGTAGATGGTTGCGACTGATGAAGGAGAAGAGGAAGATGTTACCCCCTTGATGCGACATCGCAAGGAGAATGTGCTGCAAAGGTCAACCATTGACCCTCCAATTTTGATTGACGCATTAGAAGAGCGGGAGAGGAGGAGAAAAGAGGAAGAAGAGAAGCAGGAGAAAATGATGTGGGCAAAACTCATCATCACAGAAGGTAGTCGAAGGAGAAGATTATAGGATGAGGAGATCCGCTGCAATAATGAAATATCGAGAGTCGAAGTAATAAGGAGGCTCGAAGAGGAAAAACACCTTTTGCTAGCCTCCGAGCAGTTTGAAAAAGAGTTTGAAACATAAAAGAGAGAAGAGGCAGAAGAAGAAAGGAAAAAGAAGGCAGAAAAAGAGAAAAAGAAGAAGGAAGAGAAGGAGAAGAAGCGCCAAGTAAACATGCAGCGCTTAAGAAAGAAGAAGGGAAAAGAACTTGATGAAAGGGAAAAAGAGGAACAACGCAAGGAGCGAGAAAGGAAACAAAGGCAGCAATCCCACCTGGCGTTGACCAAGGAAAGGGAAAAGCAGTCGAAGAGAGCAGCAAGCCCGCGTTGGCAAAGCGGCGTCAATCAAGAAAGAAGGAGAACGATGACTTGCTGATGAAGATGGGCTTTTTCCCTGCACCAACGCCACTACCAGACCTGATTAC
>NC_052351.1:66017935-66177616 GCF_009727055.1 Benincasa hispida | reverse complement strand
AACGCATGACAAGACAGTTTCTAGGGATCGTGTCATGGCCACATATTGTATTGCACGTGGCATTCCAATCAATGTAGGACAGTTGATCGCAAGGCAACTTAGAGCCTTGGTGGGGCACATCAAAGGGCAGTACTTCTTCCCGTGGACGGTTTGAAGTTTATGCCTATCACTGGGTATGGGCATTGATGAAGAGCCAATGGTAGAAGTTTACGGCCTAATAAACGTCAAGATTTTGAGGTTGTTCCTCAAAGATTCCCTACACTACCCTGAGCTCCCTTTGAAGAGGCCCAACATTGATTTGAATGCGCCACAAGAGCCCAAGCTGAAGAAACAGCGCAGAGACGACAAAGGAAAGGAGAAAATCCAAGACTCAACAACGCAAGAACCAGAACCCTTGGACCCTTTACCCTTAAAAATTCACCCTCCAAGCCCTCTCGCACAACCTTCTTCTTCCCTTCCTGAGCACTTTACCAATCTTCTCCCTCCCCTAGTTTCTCCAGCCGCATATCCAGTAGCCCCATCATCACCTTCATCATCATCACCGCAACTTCCTCTCCCATCGCCGCATGTTGATAACCCACACGATTTGGGTGAAGGCACTTCTGCCCAACCCCAAAACGTCGATGGCGAGGCATCGTAGGCACAACCCACCATTGCTTCCTTAGCTGCTGAGTTAGCAGATATGCGGTCCCTTCTTGCCCAACAACAACAACTCTTCTCCCAATAGCAAGAACTCTTCTCCCAACAACAAGCCTTCTTCGGCCTGAGAATTGATGTTGTAATTGAGTGAGTCGACGATTTACAACGCAGTGCTGCCATAACAAGGCAGGTGTTGATCAATATTCAGTGCAACACTTATACGATTCACCTGCACCAAGACAGCTAGCGGAGCGCAACTATGAGTACTTCAGTTTTCTGATAGCATATCTTCATGGACTCATGGTACCTCTGCATCTCAGGCAACATCTGATTTTTTAAGAAACTCCTCAAGTACCACATCCGAACCTTCCTCCAGAACCTCTTGCTCCTCAATAATTTTTTACAATTTAATTTTTATTGCGGCCATTCTGTTATCTTTATTTCATTCATTGTTTAATTAAATTCTTTGATTCTTTGTACAGGCAAAAGTTTTGTATTGCGATATCTGTAATTACCTGTATACTTAGTTAATTTTCCATATAACTAAGTAGCAATTCTTTCAAGTACGCAGTGGCCTCTTCTTTATCATCCTTTGTCAACCTTGCGATATTCTTAATCTTTTACTTTGCGTTATTTATTGCACTGCCATGATGTCTAATATGCATACACTTAGTAACATTTCCCATACTTTGTATTTTCTAGTAACATTTCCCATACTTTGTATTTTCTAACTAAAACTTAGTTAATTCGTAGCTTTAGCACTACTTTACCTTTTATCCTTCAAAATTCTGCTCAAACCTTCTTTTTGAAATTTTGTCTAAGTGTTTGTCTATTTTGTCCAAACAACGTAATGAGAACCTTAAGCATCTCTAAATTTGGGGGTGAGGAAGGTCTGAACAAATGAGATCAAGAGTATGCGGTCATTAAGAAAAATGCATTCGATCTCAAACAAAACAAAAAAAACAAAATATTTTCATATAAACTCCAATGTCAGCGCAAGGGAAACCTTAAAAACATTCCCAACCTGATAAGAGTTAAGTTCTGAAAGGAGCCTGCTTGTAGTTGGATGTTCGCATGACACCCGTGGAAGCAAGCCAAAACGAAGGTGGGTTACCAAGAACAACACAATATGAAAAAAAAAAAAAAGAGAAAAATAAAAGAAACAAGAGACAACTCCTCTTAAATTCATGAGATTAGCACACAATCGTAGTTGGATGTTCGCATGATGTAACGCATAATTTATACCTTTAAGCATGTGAAAAAATATGAATATGAATGAATATTTCTATCTTAGGCACACAATAGATGCACGCAAGATACAAATCCATGTGATACTACTTCTAGTTATGCGTTAATTATGAGAATCTTGTAGTATACTGTGCGACGTCACAAGTTTCCTCGTGTTGAAACCAAGTATAATTTCACTGCAAGTTTCTCGGTGTGATCCGAGGTCGAACACAGGGACTGTTTAAGGTTATTGCGTTATGTTTGGGATGCTTGATCAGCCATGGGAGCTTGGTTGAAAGAGCTGGAAAAACGTTAGGGTTTTGGGGGAAGATTTCGTATGCTGGCGCTAGGGTTTTTCAAAGTGAAAATGAGGTAAAATCTCACAGACGGGGGAGTGTTCCTATTTATAGGTTGGGCCGCAGTGGGCCCAATGCGATTTTTTGCAGCGACAAGCCTCGAGAAGCTCAAAAGGCTCGTCGTTCGAACTTCCCTTATTTATGAGTTTTCAGAAAAAACGTCCTTTCGTCTGCCTAATCATCATTACTTTAGGATACGAAATGATTAGACTTCTCAAATGCAAAAAAAAAAATTCTTTAATATTTTATTCGAATGGACGCAAAGTACAGATTAACGCAATGTGCTCACCAACGCAAATGCATCTTCGCAGAGGACGAGCAACAACACATACACCCCCGCAACACACCCCTTAACTAACACATTTCTGGAGGATACCTCAACATAGTGCATTTGACTAAAGACGGGCAAAGGACATATACGCACGCAACACACCCCTCAGTTTCAACACAGTCGAGTTAGGTGAACGCAAAACGTATCTCATTGGTTCAAGATGCGTCCATTATCGCCTTGCATACTTGTTGTTAATTATATGATTTTATTATTATTATTATTATTATTATTTATATCATTATTATTTATTATTATATATTATTCATAGTATATAATATATTATTTTTTTTTTTTCAACGCAAAGTTGCTAGTGGACTTACGGGTTAATAACATTTTTCTTTATTTCTCATTCATTCGACCCATTTTAAAGACTAAAACGCATTAATTATAGAAAAAGTTCAAAGAATAAAACGGATTATAAAATAAATGAAAAGGAAATAAATGAAGAATTTAATTCATAAAGTCAAGAAACGAATTAAACGCCAGAAATAAAGAACAAAAATTTCAAAATTCAAATAAGACAGAAATTAAAGAAAGCATTAACATAGTTTGTGAGATATGGACCAGAAGATGCGTTTCTTCGAATGAGTGCAATCCACATCCCTTGCAGGCGGTCCGGACTGCCTGTCCATTGTCCTAGGGACATTTTTCCTTTCCATGTATCCCGGGGCACTTCTGAGTTGCTTGGCAACATTCCTGGTGCTCTACTTCTCAGCTCAGATGCCAGCTGGCCCACTTAGATCTCCAAGTTTCGAATTGAAGACGCTTGTGCTTGCATTACTTCATCGTTTTTATCCATATATTGTTTCAGCAGGGTCTCCAACGAGCTTCCAGAGGTGTTCGAAGATAAGGGTTGCTGGTTATACATTTTCCTTGGTTGCCCCTGGTTATGGTGAAAGGGAGGATTTCCTCGACTACCACTCTGATGGTTTCTTGGCTCCCATTGATTAGGGTTCCCTCCCCAACCGAAGTTAGGATGGTTTCTCCAACCTAGATTGAAGGTGTTGCTGAAGGGGTTATTCTGGATGGCACATACTTGTTGAATATTCGATGGGCACATTTCTGCTACATGAACCCCCTCCACAATTAATGCAACTTATTGCGGCTACTTGAGCCGGTGCAGCAGGTTGCGCTGATTGTTAGAAGATGACTCCTTGATTAATTGCGATTGATTGAAGGATGGAGGTCATCGCGGCCATCTGAGCGGCCAATGTGGTCATTGTCTGCGCAGGGACAATGGCAGTTTCATTCTTTCTTCTTTCGGCGCCTCGGCTTCCATAGCCATCATCTATCCAGTCATCCATGTTCCGCGATATGCGGTCAAGGATGACTTTAGCCTCAGTACACGTTTTGTCCATAAAACCTCCTACCGTGGAGGCATCAGCAATAGCCTGCATTGATCTGTTCAGGCCGTTATAAAAGGTCTCCATCAAAACACAATCGGGTATCTCGATATACTGACAGTTTTTCACCATCTACTAAATCGCACCCAGGCGGTGCTCAGGGTCTCATTTTCCATCTGCTTGAAGTTCAGTACATTCTTTCGTCGCCTTGCGTTGACGGTCGGTGGGAAGAACTTCTTCAAGAATCGCTCTACCAGTTGATCCATGATGAAAGTTCATTCGACTCCAATGAGTGAGCCCACCTCTTAGCTTCGTTCCTCAAGGTGTAAGGGAACAAATACAGTCTAATACTCTCCAGGGTTACGTTAGGTAATGAGAAGTTGCCGCACATTTCGACAAAGCTGGTCAAGTGGGCATGCGGGTCTTCATCTTGCAGACCCCCAAATTGCCCTGCATTTTGGATCATTTGTAGCATGACTGGCTTTATTTCAAACCTTGTGTTCTCCTCAACAATAGGCCTCAAAATCCCAGGCAAAAAATCATACAGGTTGGGTGCCGCATAATTCCTCATGGGTATGTTGCGATCAGCAGCCAGGAAAACAGGGTCCTGCACTGGCCTAACAGCCTTTTGATTTATTACGGGAACCGCATTGTCATTATTCTCTACCATACTCGATGCTTTCTTTCTCCTTATCCGATTCTGACGTGCCCGTGCACGAAAGGTACGCTCGATCTCAGAGTCAGCTTCGAATTCTGGTTCAGCACCATACTCATAAACCGTCAATCTGCTCTCCCCATTGAACAGCCAGTACAATGAGATCTAACACACTCAAACAATAAACTGTTAACCAGTCCCCGACAACGACGCCATAAACTTGTAATGCAGAATTTATATCTTTAAGCATGTGAACAAATATGAATATGAATGAATGTTTCTATCTTAGGCACACAATAGATGCACACAAGATACAAATCCATGTGATACTACTTCTAGTTATGCATTAATTATGAGAACCTTGTAGTATACTATGCGATGTCACAAGTTTCCTTGCGTTGAAACCAAGTATAATTTCACCGCAAGTTTCTCTGTGTGATCCAAGGTCGAGCACAGGGACTGTTTGAGATTATTGCATTATGTTTGTGATACATGCGACCATGGGTTTTCAATTTATAAAAGTTGTCGTGTACAGGAATATAAACATGTGATAAAGTAAAGTAAAGCGGTAAAATTGCGATAATAAAATGAATTGTGTTAAATAAAGTAAATCTAATCTAGGATGATACAAAATACAGGTTTCATGATACAAGATACTGAGGTTAAGGCTGACTGTGAAGATATACAAAGATCGTGTTATGCGGTGGCAAGTCTTATGTGTGAAACAGAAAGAGAAAAGATAATTAGTACAAACATCGCAAGTTTCTTAATTGCGTTAAAGGCATAAAGACGGTTCCGATTTTCCTTTGACGTACACCTCTCGGTGACTGGTCATGCTCCCACATCTCTGTGGTGAAACAGGGACGAACATAATGAATGCAAGGTTGCTTCCATCTCTGGAAGTACTTCTTGCTTTAGTTAACGCATTCTTCTAACCTTCTCTCGACAGATCAGAATGGCATCTTCACTTCTGCTCTCACAGGTGAAGATGTCGTCTAACATGCTTTAGCTAAACATCTTTATCTCTTTAACATATATTAAGTTACTTGTTTAATCCATATTAATTACCAAGGGATTAAGAAAACTTTATGAGGAAAACGATAAACGAAGGAACGAAAATAGACAGAGAAGAGGATATGAAAACGATCAAAACATTCAATATTTCTATTCAGCGTCTGATACATGATTTGTGAATGAAGAGATTAAGAAGATGAAATACAGTGATGAATAGAGTTAGAAACAAATACAAATAAACGCCAACATCTTGGCGCCGATCTAGATGAAGATTTGCTTGCCAATGTGGATGGATCGTACGGAAGGATGAGCTTCCCTCTTAGGCTTGCTCAGCTGGTAGCAGGGATCTGAGTATAGAGCTTCGCGGCGGGGATCTGGCAGAATAGCACTGAGACTCACCTCTCGGCCTTGTCTATTTTCTTCCCGGATTTCTTCCGATTAATATTCTTCTCAGCCTCCCTCTCAGTAATTTAGCAGCAATTAGCCCTCGTATCAATTATTTCTGTATCAAGTATATTTTTTCACTGAATTCTATGGGGGTATTATAGGTGAAAAACTTTGACTCTTGCTTGTGGACCCACTTTTGTTATGAAAATTCCTAAGATGGAGGAATAAAATATTCCTTCTGTTATGCATCAGACCATCAAATCTGCATAACGTTAGTGTACACGTGTTGCCATCTTCCGCCTTTACGTTGCTCAGCTGCATCTTTCGATCGGTTGCTCGCATGCGGGGTTGTTTTTATTACCACATGCGATTGAAAGTCAGCTCTGGATCGACTGTCGCATTGCGCCGTCATTGCGTTAATTGTCTCTTCATTGTTGATTGACGAGTGCAATGTGACAGAGTTGTGTTGTTCAGTTTCTCGTTGAGCCTTGATCGCAAGCGGTGACTTGGTTTCCTGCAAACAAAATGAAATCTCATTTTCTTCCATCT
Organism: Benincasa hispida; assembly: GCF_009727055.1. Lineage (NCBI taxonomy): Eukaryota > Viridiplantae > Streptophyta > Magnoliopsida > Cucurbitales > Cucurbitaceae > Benincasa > Benincasa hispida. Next base: position 66,171,115 of record NC_052351.1, on the reverse strand, counting down.
TAATGATGTTAGTGGGTGTAATTGCGATGATTTATAATTATTGTATTTCTGAGCTAATTTTCATACAGTCAACGCATATTTTCTCTCTTTTGGCTGCAATATTTGAATAAGGCAGTATAAATAACTTGTATTTCTACAAGTTATCACATGAAATTCATGATAAATGCCCAAAAACATAGGGATCTTTACATTTTTTGATCAAATAAAAAACATGAAATCTGACACCCATGGGAACAAGCCAAAACGAAGGGTGTAACCATGATCAACAGTCTCTAATAAATGACGCAAAGTTTGACCACCGCATCTGGACGCATCAAGTTGTTTTGACAAGAAGAGGTAAACATTCTTTTTAAAACTAGAAAAGCATTTTTGAGCAGAAATTTGTTGTATAAAGAATAAAGTAGGGCTTTGTTATGAATTAGCACGGATAGAAAGAAATTGCGTTGTCACGTAATGTGCCTAAGTGGAGCATTCGGAGCAACCAATCGACGCAAAATTTTGGATAGGAATTGAGCAATATTAGCTTAGTAGAAGATATGCTTGAGGACAAGCATATATCTAAATTTGGGGGTGTGATAACTTGTAGAAATACAAGTTATTTATACTATTTTATTTAGATATTGCGGCCAAAATAAAGGAAAGTTGCGTCAATTGTTTAGAAATTAGCTAAGAAATGCGAGAATTATAAATTGTCGTCAATACACCCACTGACACTATTGCGATGGTAGAAAAGAATATTTCAAGTCTGTTTTGTACGACGTCAAGTCACCGCATGCAATCGAAGATGGCGCATGCGACAACCAATCAAGAGCTTTGTGATCAACACAATCTCAACCGCATGCGGTAATAAAAAACAACACCGCATGCGGGCAAACAATCGAAGATGCAAAAGAGCAATGCAATTGCAGAGGATCCAGACACGTGTACAACTAACCGTTGTGCATTTCTGACGAGATTGATCGTGTAAAAGAAGGAATATTCACTCCACCATTTTGGAATTGCCATAAAAATAAAGTGGGTCCACACTAAAAAGAGTCAAAGCTGAGCCTATAAATAGCCTCTGAAATTCCATTGCAAGATATACTTGATACGGTATATTTTGATATTTGTATATTGAGAGAGAGACTGGTCTGAAGAGCTTGATCGGAGAAGATCTGGGAAGATTAAAGACAAGGCCGAGAGTGAGTCTCAGGGCAAATCCTTTCATCCCCGCTGTTGAAGCTCTGTATTCAAGGTCACTTCTACCGAACGAGCAAGCCTAAGAGGGAAGCTCTTCTCTACATTCATTCCATTCACCGACAAGCAAATCCACCGTCCAGATCTATGTCAAGACGTTGGCACTCTTCTATATTTGTTTCTATCTTTTATCATCAATTGTATTCATCTTCTTAATCTCTATCATTCACACCATGTATCAGACGCTAAATATCAGTATTGAATATCATGATCATTTTCATCTCCATCTTTCTGTCTATTTTCATTCCTTCATGAGCCGCTTTCTCCATGATGTTTTCTTAATCCCCTGGTAATTAGCATGAATCTTACAAGTAAATTAATCTGTGCTAAAGAAATAAATATGTTTAGCTAAAGCATGCTAGACGACATCTTCACCTGTGAGAGCAGAAATGAAGATGCCATTCCTCCTGTCGAGAGAAGGTTAGAAGAATGAGTTAACTAAAGCGAGAAGTACTTCCAGAGACGGAAGCAACCTTGCGTTCATTACGTTCATCCCTGCTTCACCACAGAGATGTGAGAACACGGCCGATCACCGAGAGGTGTACGCCAAGGGAAAGCGGAACCGTAGTTATGTCTTTAACGCAATTAATGAACTTGCGATGTTTATATTAATTACCCTATTTCTGTTTCATACATAAAGACTTGCCACCGCATAACATGACCCTTTGTATAATCTTCATAGTCAGTCTCAAACTCAGTATCATGTATTAGTATCCTGTATCTTGTATCATAATAGCTAAGGTTTACTTTTTTCGCATTTTATTTTATTATCGCAACTTTACTTTACCGCACGATTTTAATTTACTGCAAATTTAATTTCCTGTATAAACACAACTTTTATTAATTGAAAAACCCCAGTCGCATATATCACGAATGTAATGCATTAACTAAGCAATCCCTGTGTTCGACCTTGAATCACACCGAGAAACTTGTGTTGGAATTATACTTGGTTTCAACGTAAGGAAACTTGTGACAACGCATAGCATGCTACAAGCATTTCATTATTAACGCATACATCTAGAAGTAGTATCGCATGAAGTTTGAATAAGCATAACACAGCATCCACATTCCTTTTCCATCATCCATTCGTTGTGTGACATAAGATAAAATATATCCCTTACAAGTTTATGGCACCGTTGCCAGGGACATGGACCTGTTCATTCATTCACATCTAAATTTTGCGATACAGTTCTAAAACATTAAATCCTGCTCAGACAAATTAATCCATCACAGAGAAAGAGCTTCTAGCGGTAATTTTTGCGTTGGAAAAATTTCAAGCCTATCTGTTGGGAACAAAGGTACTCATCCATACTGATCATTCGAAAATAAAGTACTTAATGAAAAAGAAGGATGCAAAGCCGAGGCTGATCAGGTGGGTTCTCTTCCTTCAAGAATTTGCTATAAAAATAATTGACCGGAAGGGGACAGAGAACCAAATTGCGGATCACTTGTCTAGACTAGAAAATCCTGAGGTTGTCCACAATGAGTCTGAGGTGAGTGCTGTTTTCCCAGATGAGCAGCTTTTCCATATTGAAGAATTCCCTAGTATGCAGACACAGTCAATTATCTGATTTGCGAGCAATTTCCTGAAGATTACATCTACCACCAACAGAAGAAGCTCAAACATGAATGTAGACATTATTATTGGGATGAGCCAAATCTGTATAAAAGAGGAGCAGACCAGATTTTTTGATTATGCATACCAAATGCTACTCAACAACGCATATTATCGCAATGTCACGACTAACCATATGGTGGGCACTTTGGAGGGTAGCGCACCACAGCCAAAGTTTTACAGAGTGGATTCTTTTGGCCTACATTGTTCAAGGATGCAGCTGACTACGCAATGAAATGTGATCGGTGCCAACGCATAGGTAACATTTCATGGAAACATGCAATGCCAGTGAACACTATCTTGGAGCTTGAATTATTCGACGTATGGGGGATTGATTTCATGGGACCATTTCCCCCTTCGAATGGTAAACATTACATTTTATTAGCTGTCAATTATGTCTCCAAGTGGGTAGACGCAATAGCATGCGCCGCAAGTGATGCCGCTGTAGTCTCCCAGTTCCTGAAGAAACAAATTTTATCTCATTTTGGCACTCCCCATGCCATCATAAGTGATGAAGGGTCCCACTTTGTCAACCATAATATTAAGGAGCTGCTGCGCAAATACAACATTCTCCACAAGGTGGCCACCGCATACCATCCGCAAACGAATGGTCAGGCCGAGGTGTCCAATAGAGAAATTAAGTTGATACTTGAGAAGGTAGTAAGGCCTTCGCAAAAGGATTGGGTAGCAAAGCTTGACGATGCATTGTGGGCATACTGGACTGCATTTAGAACACCCATAGGTATGTCCCCATATGCGTTGGTATTTGGCAAGGCGTGTCACTTGCCTTTGGAGCTAGAATATAAGGCACTGTGGGTGGTAAAGAAGCTGAACTTTGATTTGAAGAAGGCAGGAGAAGCGCGAAAAATACAATTGGTCGAGCTAGAAGAATGGAGAACTAATGCATATGAAAACGCAAAGATTTACAAAGAGCGCACTAAGCGCTGACATGACAAACGCATATGCGGTAAGAACCTCCAAGTCAGGCAAAAGGTCTTGCTCTTCAACTCGCGTCTACGGCTCTTCCTAGGAAAACTAAAGTCATATTGGTCTGGACCGTTCATAGTTAGACAAGTATTCCCGCATGGCGCAGTGGAATTATCAAATGATGACGGAATCAACATATTCAAAATTAATGGGCAGCGAGTAAAGACATATCATGGAGAAGGATGGCATCGCCAAGTGACTCCGTGGAACTAAAGAACTTTGAATAAAGAAGGAAGTAGGTGGTCCCTGCGTTATCAAACGATCGCAATTCATCAGGGACGCAAGTTTTGGGAAACATCAATTCTTAAATTCTTCTCTACTATTCAGAATTCTCACTATATCTTTTCAATCTTTATCTATCTGTTGAAGGCGTTGACGGTAGAAGAAGTTGCGCTACTTAATTAAATTAACGGCCCTGCTCAAACTCAATATCTTTTCAAAGTCTAATTTTCAAAGTCTAATTTCTCAAGATAAAATGAGGTAGAAGAAGTTGCGCTACTTAATTAAATTAACGGCCCTGCTCAAACTCAATTGCTATATTAAAACTTAACACCTTATACTTGTGGTTTTGCATGTTTGAAAAAATCATGCAACATCACCTCTGCATGTGCTCCCACACAAATTGGAGATAGATAAGTCTCCCAGAAATCATAATTCATAGCAGCCAAACTAGACGCATCTGACAATGGAATTGCCCCAAAACCAGACCGGTCCCCCCTCCTGTAACATCCCAAATTTTAGGGTAAATTTAAGATAATTATTTAAATATTTCGATGAATTTTGAAATTTTAAGGTGAAATTGAATTAAGATAATTCAATTTGAACTTTTTTTTTTATGATAAAAGATTTTGCAAATAGGGATTTAAGTGAGTTTGGATTTAATTTAATTTGGAAGATGGAAAAGGAAAAGGAAACATGTATTTATATTTCAGGAAAATTGAATTAGGGTTTGAATTTAAGAATTTTATTTATATATACATATTAGGGTTTAAAAAAAAGGTTTAGAAATTAAACATACTCTTTCTCTCTCTTCAAAATCCAAACCCACGCGCAAGAACACCCATCTATTGAAAACGTTGACGAGCCCACTCTAAATTCACTCTAAATCTCACAAACTTTTAAGAGAAGAAACTTTTTCTCTTACAAAACTCAAGAACGCATAAGAGAAGAATATTGTTCTCTTGAAACTCAGTTTCTTTTCAAACTTCAATTTGCTTCTATTGATTTTGATTCTTTTCTCTTGCTTACAAATGAGGGAAATGAACTCTTTATATAGTACTCAAGAGACACTTCCTAAAAGACACAAAGTAAATGAAGTACATGTATACATCCATTTATGTACTTGAACAATTACATGTATCTAGAAATGCATGTATCTTGAAATTAGAAATGTATCTAGGAATGTGTTATCCATAATGTATCTAGCTTATTAATTTTCAGCATGCCCCCTTAAGCTAGACTTCACTGACTCCAAGCTTCTCTTTCATTTTCAAGAATAAGTCTGTCTTTAATGCTTTTTTTTATCTACAACTTGATCTTGTGTCTTGCAATACTTGATATATACTTCTCCATCTTTGATCAATTCTCTGATGAATTGATACTTGATTTGTATGTGTTTGCTTCTTCCATGAAAAAATTGGATTCTTCGAAAGTGAAATAGATGATTTATTGTCACAGAACATGACGATCCCTTTCTCTTGAGGACACTTCAATTCATGTAGTACCTTTCTAAGCCAAAGTGCTTGACAACTAGCTGCAGACAAAGAAATGTATTCAGCTTCCGTTGTTGACAATTCTACAACATCCTGCTTCTTTGATGCCCACGAAACTGCTCTAGAACCAATATTAAATACATACCTAGAAGTACTTTTGAAATAATCAATATTTCCTCCCCAATCACTATCACTGTAGCCAACAAGAATGTTATCCACATTCCTTTTATAGTGGATTCCATGATCAACAGTTCCAAGAATATATCTAAGAACTCTCTTTCCAGCTTCCCAATGACTTCTCTTTGGTGATGCCATAAATCTACTCAATAAACTTACTGAGAACATAAGATCAGGTCTAGTTGTAGTTAAATACATTAAACTTCCAACAAGACTTCTATAGATGGTGGCATCAAAAGCTTCACTATCATCATGCTTGCTTAACTTTAAACCCAATTCCATTGGGGTACTAGCAGGATAAGCATTCTCCATTTTGAACTTTATCAATAAATCTTTTGCATACTTCTTTTGAGAAATTGCAATCTCATTATCACCTTGTTTAACTTCAATATCAAGAAAGTAATGAAGTAAACCCATATTAGTCATCTCAAATTCTTTCTTCATGCTCTCTTTGAACTCATCAATCATCATGTTTGAATTTTCCGTAAAGATTAAATCATCAACATATAGACAAATCAACAAGAAATTACCATTTTCGTCTTCTTTGGTGTATAGAGCATGTTCATATGGTCATCTTCTGAAACCATCCTTTAAGAAAAAATCATCGATACGTTTGTACTAGGCTCTTGGTGCTTGTTAGCCCATACAATGCTTTCTTCAATTGACACACCTTATTTTCTTCTCCAATTTCGGCATAACCAGAGGGCTGCTCGACATAAATTTCGTCCTCTAATTATCCATTTAGAAATGCTAACTTGACATTCATTTGATGAACTTTCCAGTTATTTTGTGCTGCAAGGGCTAACATCAAACGAACAGTCTCTAAGCGAGTTACTAGTGCAAAACTTCTTCATAATCCACACCAAACTTTTGTTTGTACCCTTTTACTACGAGTCTGACCTTATATTTCTACACTTTTCCATTTTTCTTTAGTTTGGTTCTATAGTTCCTTTTGACTCCAAGAGCTTTTCTATTCTCTGGTAATTTGACTAACTCCCATGTCTTGTTTCTTCTGATTGCATCAATCTCTTGATCCATTGCATCTTTCCATTTCTCGTCTTGAATTGCTTCTTCAAAGTATATAGGATCAACATCTGCAAATAAAGCAAAATCAACATGTTCATCATCTTGTATTCTTCTTGAAGTATTATAGATCTCTTGAATATTTCTTGTCTTCCTTGGAGTAGTTTCTTCATCACTTGTGGAGTGTGATGAAGAAGGTGAAGTCAGTGTTATTCTCTTCAAGCTCCAAGTTTCGAGCATCTTCTTTGCCATTCATGTCAACAAGTAATGGATTTTGGTCTTTATTTGGTGCATCCCATTGCCAGAATTTTGCTTCATCGAACTTGACATCTCGACTAATAATAACTTTCTTAGTTACAAGGTTGTATAATCTGTAAGTCTTGGAGTTCTCACAGTACCCAACAAAAATGCATTTTTCTTATTTATCTAGTTTACCTCTTTTCTCATCTGAAATATGAGAGTAAGCAATACACCCAAACACTCTTAGGTGACTAATAGTTGGTTTCAATCTGCTCCATGCTTCTTGAGAAGTAATACCTTGCACACTTTTAGTTAAAGCTCGATTTAGGAGATAAACAACACAAGTTACTGCATCTCCCCAAAATTGATCTGGAAGCTTCTTGGTCTTCAACATACTTCTTGCAAGTTCCATCATTATTCTGTTTTTCCTCTCTGCAACTGCGTTTTATTGAGGAGCACTTCGAACAGTCTTCTGATGCTTGATTCCATTTTCCTTCAAGAAATCCGCAAAAACTATATATTCTCCTCCATGATCCGAACACAATGCTTTCAATTTCAAGTTACTTTCATTTTTCACCATTTCTTTGAATGTCTTGAAACATTCGAAAGTAGAGCTCTTTTCTTTTAGCAGATAAATCCATGTTTTCTGACTGTAGTCATCAATAAATGTTAGAAAATAACAGTTACCTCCATGTGTAGTGGTTCTCATGGGTCCACATAAGTCTGTATGGACAAGCTTGAGAGGTTTTGATGCTCTCTAAGAACCTCCAGTTGGAAATGAATTTCGATGATGCTTTCTGAAAACACATGCTTCACAAAGTTGATCTTCCTTTTTAATATTTGACATTCCTCTCACCATATGTTATTGACACATGTGAGACAAAGTGTCAAAACTCAGGTGCCCGAATCGACAATGCCACAACCATGAAGAGTCATTTACTAAAGTCTCAAAACAAACAGGTTTCTCAGAGCATATTTTAATTGGAAACATTTTGTTGTGAGTCATGCGTACCTTCGTTATGAGACCTCCATTCTTGGTTCTAATCTCACATATGTTATTTTTAAAGATAACATCATGTCCTCTTAGGAGAAGTTGCCCAACACTTAAAAGATTGTGTTTGAGACTTGAAACATAATACACATCAGTAATTCTTTTTGCTCCCTTTTTTGTCTTGACAAGAATATCTCATTTTCCTTTGACCTCAAGCTTCTTGTTGTCACCAGTCTTCACTACATTTTGATGAAATTCATCTAAAGATATAAAAATATTCTTTCTTCCTGTCATGTGGTTATTGCAACCACTATCAAGATACCATAGTTCCTCAGTGCTTGTTTCTTGGATGTTGAATATGAGGAAGAGAAGACCTTGATCATTATCCTGTTGCTCATGCATTAGAGTGGTTTCTACTTGATTAGAATTAGCCTTCTTAGACCAACAGTCTGCCTGAAAATGTCCATAACGTCTACAATTGAAACATTGTATGTGAGAAAAATCTCCACGACCACCACTTCTACCTCTTCCTCTATTTGAACTTCTTCCCCTTCCTCCATTTGAAGAAGATTGATTGTCTCTACTCTCTGACTCTGAATTTGTTACGACATTGGATCGTCCATTGCCTCTACCGCCACGTCCACCTCTTCTTCCACTAGATCGCCCTCTAGAGGAGGATTGCATATGAAAAGCTTCTTCTAAAGGCGTAGAATCAAACAACTTCAATCTGAGCTCATGAGATTGAAGAGATCCCATTAAGCTATTGATGGAGAGAGTTGACAAATCTTTGGATTCTTCAATCACTACAACAATATGCTCATATCTTCTAGTCATGCTTCTAAGGATCTTTTCAACCACCCTTTGATCTTCGATTGTTTCTCCATTTGATCACAATTGATTAACAATTAAGAGAACATGGTTGAAAAAATCTTCAATAGGTTCAGCATCTTTCATTCAAATGATATCAAATTTAGCTCGTAGTGTTTGCAATCAGACCAATTTTACCTTTTCTTCTTCTTCGTACAAATTCTGCAATGCATCCCATGCTACTTTAGCAGTAGAGACTCTTGATATTCTTTCAAAAATATTTTCATCCACAGCTTGGTAGATGAAAAATAATGCCTTCTTATATTTTTTTTCTAATATCTCTCAACTCATTGAGTTTTTGTGGTGAAAGACCATCCTCACTTTCTAGCTCCGAATATCCTCTGTCAACAATATCCCAAAGATCTTAGATCCATAAAGAACCTTTATTTGTTGGCTCCACCTTCTATAGTTTTTTCCTTCAAAGCACGGAAGTTGAGGCTACAACATGTTAGATGACATCTTTCAATCCTTTTGCTCTAATACCACTTTGTTGAAAGCGTTGAAGGGCCCACTCTAAATTCACTCTAAATCTCACAAACTTTTAAAAGAAGAAACTTGTTCTCTTACAAAACTCAAGAATGCACAAGAGAAGAATATTGTTCTCTTGAAACTCAGTTTCTTTTCAAACTTCAATTTGCTTCTATTGACTTTGATTCTTTTCTCTTGCTTACAAATGAGGGAAATGAACTCTTTATATAGTACTCAAGAGACACTTCCTAAAATACACAAAGTAAATAAAGTACATGTATACATACCATTCATGTACTTGAAAAATTACATGTATCTAGAAATGCATGTATTTTGAAATTGGAAATATATCTAGGAATGTGTTATCCATAATGTATCTAGCTTATTAATTTCAAACACCATCCCCTATCTTTGTCATTTTCTCTCTTGTAACCTCAGTGCCATCAGCCTTCAACACAGACGCTCACCAAATTTGCTGCTCGACGTCACGTAGTCCTCTAGCCATTCGTCAACCGACTGATTCAGTGTGTTGCCGTCAAGATCGGTTCTAGAAGGTGATCCATCGCGCGTCCCAGAGCGGTCTACAATGGGCGTCTCCACCGGTTGCAAGTCGTCACCCAGCCACTCGAGTTTCTCTACTGTCAAGATCATGCCGCATGCCTCCACCATCTTTGCCGCCGCCAGCATTGGAGTTTAGTCAGATTCTTGTTTTTTTTCAAGAGGGTAAGTCTATGGGTTTTGGTTTATGGGCTAATATAATCTCGTGTTATTTTTGATATCTCATTAAGATTTGTCCTAAGTTTTTGAATAGCCATTAAATTATTGGTTCAAAAGCTATTTCTCCATGTTGTTTAGATTGTAGATTTGAAATTTGAAAGAGTTATAAATTCGATAGCGGATTGTCCAACAGGCTTAAAGGTTATTTTTGGTGAGTATCGGATTTTGCAAACTCTTGAGAATTTGGTTAATGTTACTGTAATTTGATTTTGAACCCCCTATTTATGGCTTGTGCTTATATGAAAATTTGTTTGTGAAACTTGGAAGGATTTTGGATCAAGCAACATTTGGATAAATTTATTTGGAGATGGTGGGAGTGAATTTTATATTTTGGTTTAATCTTTAATTGTCTAAAGCTAATCTCAAGTTGCATTAAGAGGTTGACTTAAGATCTTATTATTTAGGATATAAGTGATTTTAGTTTTGACTTGGATAAATATTTGGGCTTAAATTGGAGGATTGAAGATGAATTCGAATCGAACCACACATCGGGTAAGAATTATTTGAAATTGTTTGGATTTATTTTGGCATTATTTGGGAATTTGGTTTGGAATTAGGCCTTTAATATTAAATTTTCAAATTTGGATTATATTTAAGCTTGAATAGGATTCATGTTTTTGCGAAGGTTGAGTTGCTAACGGGTTGGACTTAATATTGAGGTAAGTAATTTACTATTAATTTGCCCTTGAACCCAAGTTGGTGTTAAGATTGCGATTGCATTGCATTAATTTGCCCTTTATGCCTATGTGTGTGCTTATGTCGGGATGTACATCTTTATCGTGATAGGGATACTAACCTATACACCTACTGGGCCCAGTAGTGGGTCACTTATTTGGTATTTTTATACTCACTCTTTTATGTATACTTGTTTTAGGTAAACGAAATGACAGAATGGCGAATGACAAGAAGAATCCTTGACCAGGCCTTGGGACTTGACATCATCTCCATACATGTTTTTTCCATGTTTACATGTTTTAGTTTAGAAGTTAAACAATTAGATTAATTTTTTTCTTTGATTCAGTTATTTATTTAATTTATTATTATTTTTAAATGAAAGCGAGGGGTACCTCGAATAGAGATTTATGTTTTTTTATAGGTTTTACAATAAAAATTTATTTCATTCTTTTGAATTAGTCAAATTTTGTGAAAATTTCATCTTGAGATTTATGCATGCATATAGTAATAGTCTGAATCCCATTATAGAAAGTTGGGTCATTACAACTCCTTTGAAGGATATAGCGATGAACACCACCAAATGCCTAATTGAAACCAAAGGGCTCAACAAGTACAACTCATCCTTGACCATAGACCCTAATGCCACCATGCCAGAATAAACCCCGAGATAATCCACCACCCTCTCACACCTAAAGGCCATCGAGGGAATAAGCTCCTTATGTATGATCTTTTTATGATCACCTTAAAACAGCCCACACTCCAATACAAGCTAGTGCAAACTCCTACCACGAAAGGTTCATAAATTTAATCCACCCAATGTCGATTAACAAGACTTTGAAAATCCAAAGATAGCCATGCTAGAATAAGATCCAACCAAACTTTCCCAACTCTAGCACAATCAAACAAAGAATGTTCAGTAGATTTGAGTCCCAAACCATAGACTGGACAAGAGGAAGAAATCTCAACATGTCTATTCCAAAGATAATGAAAAATTTGTGAAAGGCCTTCCACACAAAGTGTTTAATTTTAGTCAGAATTTTCGACTCCCAAATATTTTGCCACCAATCAACCCAATTGATTCCGCTTGACACCAGCTTAGTGTGCCTACATAGATGAGCAATTCGATAATCGTTCTTGCCTGAATATCGACCACATTTATAAAAATTTCAGACCCACCTATCATCCATAACAAATCTACTCAAAGGTTGACCCCTACCACCTCCAGAACTACTACTAAGGCATTGGTCGGCCATATGTCCTGCCTGCTTAAACCTGAAGCAAGTCCCCATGCCGATCAAACAATGCCCCCAATGTCACTTCCCGCACGATTTGCACATAGGCCTATCCCTCCAGACCCCTTCTGAATTAGAAGCTTGCTACTTGATATGTCTCAGTGGTCTGTCTATGTTCTGGCTCTTCTGTGGAGGCTCCGAAGCTATCTAGTTTTCTTTTCTCTTTTGACTCGAGGTGGGTTCTACTGCCAAGGACTTCAAAAACTCTAGCTCGATGGGCAGCCTACTCGTGCTGCCACAGGAATGCTACTGCGTAGGTGATAGGCTCAAATGCTTGCATAATGCCTCGCACCCCATCCCAAAGTCTCTAAACAAATCTCTCAGCTCTCTTTGCTTCAGTGGACACCAAGTCGGGGACGAAACAAGATAGTCTATCGAACTCCTCCTCATATTCTTCCATCGTCATGATCCCCTGCTTTAGGTTCATAAATTCAGCCTGCTTGTTGTATCTCACATGAGTAGAGAAGTACATTCCGTAGAATTAGTTTTTGAATTGGTCCTACATTCTCTGGCTCGATACCAATTGAAACGACCCGACTTTATATTATCTATCTAGGGCATGACTACATGCATGTATAGGCTTGACAGTATACTACTTGTGAAAAGATTTGAAAAAAGAAATAAAACTTCTATTTCAATTAATAAAGTTCTGAAACGATAAATTATTGAAAACACATTCAAGGCATAAGCATAAGGGGCGAACCCGAAGACACGCTTTCATGAGCAGTGACTTTGGAGGGGCATAATTATAAGCATAAGCAGTGATCTCAGAGGTACATAGAAACATGGACATAAAGTTTGAACCTGAAGGTTCACAACAAGCGATGTGCATAGCCAGATAAAAACACTAATAGTCATTATTAGTGTAACATAGTCATAATCATACAATCATAATCTTAAATCATACTTAAGAGTTTTCAAAACAGTCAAAAAGTCCATCCACTATTCAATCAATGCGACATTCACATGAAATCATAAATTCCCATGGCCCCACAACAGCCCAACATAGCGAGTCATATCATTTCAATCCAGCATACAAAATATAACCACATACTTAACACCATTTAAGTTCGAGGGCAAACCGATAGTAAGTAGTTTACCTTGATATTAAGCTCAAAGATGACAACAAAATAGCCCTATAAGGTAACTTTTTTTCTAGCCTTTTCAACCTGGAGTTAGATTCTAGGACAAAGGCAAAATAACTTTAATTTAACCATCTAACCCAAATTCATTTGTAAAAATATTTTAGAAGCCTTAACTTCACTTACCCAAGTAACAACTTGATCCAAAACGTCCCCTAAACTCGCAAGTGATCTAATCTGAACATAAACCAACAATTAAGGGTTAAAACCAATCCTCAGACATTGATAATGTTCCAAACTATTCTTCAAGACCAAAATCACTCACCAAAGGACTGCCAAAATACACTTGAGCTTGTTGAATGGTACTCAATGGCTACAAGAAAATTGATTCAATGATCCAACCTTGAAGACAAGTCAAGAATTAACCCAAATTTAGTGTATAAATAAGGTTTAAATAAAAACCCTTCAAGAACGCTGAACCTGAACTAAAACTCACCTAAAATTCCACAATTCGTCACAGAGGAATCGGGCGGTGATTGATAACTGGTAGAAATACACGTTTTTACAGCTCAAATAAGTAAAACAATGAGAGAATGTGATAGTGAATAAGCAATATCATGTCCAAAAGCACTAAACTGAAAGGAATTGCGATCGCAAGCGCTCATCGCATAAAAATAGTTAATTTACTTATTTTGTGCAGGAACAATGCGATGGCGCATATGAAATTTCGATCCAAAGGAACAAGGTCTCAGCGTGCTTGAAGATTGCGGTCGCAAGACATGCGATCATGAGAAGTTTCTTAAAAAGGCGGCCACATAAAGACTACATATTAAGGAACAATGCGATCGCAAGACATACGTTGCATGAGAAGTTGTGGTCCAAAGGAACAAGGCGTTAGTGTGCTTGACGATTGCGATCGCAAGTCATGCGATCGTGGGAAGCTTCTTAAAAAGGTGGCCGCATAAAGACTGCGCATCAAGGTGACAGCATAATAAATCATGATAGGACGGAAAGCTGATAACGGTCGAATTCGAATTTAGTTGACAAGCCGTTAAAAGCCACACTGTAGCAAGTACACTCAACTTTCGGTAACCATTAATCGGTGCATCAGAGAAGGGGAATTATTGCCGCTCATCATTGCAATCATTAGCAAGAAAGGCTGCTTCACCTTGAACTCTATAAATACCGAAGGCCACAAGTGTAAAAGGGTTACAAGCTTAGGAGTAGAGAATCAGTTAGTCTGTTCATGCACATACTCGTACATATACTTAGAGGAAGAAGAAGAGCAAGGAGACGAGGAATCCGAGAGATCATTCCCGGACAGATCGAGAGACTGTTGGAAAGCGTTACAAAGGAGAGAGGGCCAACACTTGCGAGAGCAAGAATACACATATTGAACAGAGTTGGAGGGAACAAGAGCAGTGTAAAAGGCCGCAGGAAGCAAGACATTTCTTACTGGGATTCTTATCTCTCAAATCCATTTGTTATTTTGTATTCAGTACTTTATTTATAGAAAATGTAATTCTCATTTCAATCTATGTTCAATCTCTCCATACCTCGAATGAGTGGCTAAATTTATGAATGGGTTGAGAAGTACTTAGCTAGCATGACTTAAGATTTACATTTTATGTGATCATCTTGTCTTATGCATGCGTCATTCATCATTTGGACATGCTTGAGAGAGTAGTCTAAAGATAGAATCTAGGCTTGAAAGAGTCAGATTAGAATCTAGGTTTGAGAGAGTCGGATTAGAATCGCATAAGCAAGAAATAGGGACTTAGACATAAGCTCTATTTCTATCTACACATCGAATGCACCCTAGAAATAGGAATGATTATAAGCGGTCACCTTGTTTTATGTGTGCATCATTCATCATCGCATAGAAAAGAGTAGAGGCTTAGAAATAAGTCCTATCGACTGTTTCGTATACAGATCGCATGCGTTTTAGAAATAGGAATAATGGCATTTTGCATTGAGAAATGTAGTACTAATATTTGTGTGTAGCATGATCGCATAGCTTGTGCGCAATCTTAGGAAATGCTAGCTAAACCCCTTCTCAACCCATTCATCGCATACTAGTTGTAACTCTATGCGTTCAACTCCGTCGCATAGGAAAAATCTTACTCAAACACTATCTACTTCATTTATTTATCACTACAATAGAATAAAATAATCTGTCACATATTTACTTAGTAGTCCCTGTGTTCGACCCTGGACATACCAGGAAACCTAAGAAGGCTTATACTTGGGTCTTGTTAGGAAAACTTGCATGTTCACCGCATAACATATCACTACAAACTCATACCAAACTCAAAAAAAATTCCACAATTCGTCGGCATCACGCAAAGGAAATCGGGCGGTGATGCGAGTTTGTTGACAACAGCCAGCATGAGACCAGATCTGGAATAACGACCCGACAACATTCACAGCGGGCGAAGGGCAACCTGGTGGTGACTAACACCGACAGCACGACTGATGTGTTGATCTATCATGTGATGAAAGGGTGTGTAGATGCGATTATCATCCAAGTTTTCCTAACAAAGCTCAAGTATAAGCCTTCTTAGGGTCCTGGTAAATTCAGGGTCGAACGTAAGGATTACTCAAACAGATGCAACAGACTCTCTCTGATCTTATTGCGATGGTGATTAAGAAGTAGATGGTGATTTAACTTTGATTTTCTAATGCGATGGAATTAAATGCACTGCAATGAAAGAGTGGTGTTGTAACAAATATGCGATAAAAGGGTTGAGAAGAGGTTTTGCTAACATTTCTTAAGATATTGTACAAGTCATGCGATCATGATATACACAAATATTAAGTACTACATTTCTCAATGCATATTGACACATTTCCTATGTCTAGGATGCATGCGATGTGTAGGGAATGCAGTAGATAAAACTTATTTCTAAGTCTTCTGTACACTTGCTTATGAGATCTAATCTGACTCTTTCAAGCCTAGATTCTCTTTCTTTAGACTACTCTTTCAAGTACTTAAATTGATGAATGAAGCATATATAAGACAAGATGATCGCATAAAGTGCATAGCTTAAGTCATGCTAGCTAAGTACTTCTCAACCCATTCACAAATTTAGCTACTCATGTATGGTGTGAAGAGACTGAACATAGATTGAAATGTAATTTCCATTCTTGCAAATAAAATGTTTATGTACAAAACAATAAATGATGTAAGTGTTAAGCCAGGTAAGCCATGTCTTGCTTCCTCTAGCATTTACACGACTTTTATCACTACAATTCTTTTCCAAGTTGTAAACTCTTGCTCTCACAAGGGTTAGATTTAGGGTGGTGTCTCTCTTCCGTGCTATTTCGACAGTCTCTCGACCTCTCCAAAAATCAATTCCTTCTCAAGAATTCCCTCCTCTCGGAAATCATCTCCTTGGTTAGATAGCATTGAATGGTATTTATAGACTTCCAAACAAAACAGTTCTTCTCACTAATGATTTTATGGATGGGCAGCATTAATTTCCATACCCTGTTGCGCCGTCTGATGGTCACCGAAGGTTCAATGGATTTACAATGGTATGGTCTTCAACGGCCATCAACTGAATTTCTGATTTGACCACTATCATCTTTACGTCCCATCACGTTTTATTACATTAGGCCACCGCCTTTATGTAAGGTCATCACGCGATCATCTTTGAAGTGTCATTGGATCGCCAACTCAGAACGCGTTATTGCCTTGTTCCCTATTGTGCTGTCTGATAACTTGTAGAAATACACGTTATTGTGGCTCATAAGTTGGAACAATTAGGATCTTTAATGATAAAATCTCATCATTTTTAGAAGAAACGCATGGAATTACTCGAACATTATCAAACTCATGCAAAAGAATGTTTATTGCTAAAGTACTGCAGCATTAACGCATGATATTGTAGGATTTCATCAAGGAAGATTCATTGATTCAGGCTGTTTGTGTCAAATCACCACTTCCAAGCATGGGCACCTGTAGAGAGCGGCATTTGAAAAGAATCTGAGTATCAGGCGGCTGACCAGGGTATGGAATTTAATGCTGCCCATCATCAAGCTGGAGAAGACCAACGCCTATAAATAGAAGATATCCCACCAGAGTTAAAAAGTTCAGAAGTTCCAAGTTCTCAACTCTCAGTTTTAGTCTCAGTGTTAGCTTAGTCTTAGTTCTAGATCTTTAGACCTGTGCTGTGGTGCTGAGAAGAGCAAGAGGGAGGAGAACCACCATCATCGCCGATCAAGGAGCAGAGGAAGCCGAGCTCGAGAGAGACACTTCTTCCAACCCTTACAGAAGTGGTTGTACATAACTAGAATTGAGCCAAAGAGGACAAGAGATTGTACTCTACGGTTTGACTCATTTCATTTCATTTTACTTACTGCTTTCATCCTTTCATATGATTAAGTATTGCTTTTGTAAAGACTATCAGTTTCTTTATAAATTCACATATTTGATCTATCATACTTTGCCATTGTTTATTTCTTATTTATGTTGGATGCATCTATACTTCATGCAAAATTTCATTTTGAACGCTTAAACCAACTAAATCAATTGGTAAAAGCATCTTTAGCTTAAACTATTCGAGAGAATAAGTAAGCCAGCATCAAGTTAGAACGCCTAGTACATCTAGAGATAGACTCACTGGTGTTTTATTGCATCCTGTGTTTGACACACACATCCTAGAGATGGATATTGTATGATATTCGCATTGAAAAGTGTCGAATAGAGTCTAACGCATAAACGGAGATAAACAAGTCATCTCATTCACATCATATTCTAGTTCGTGTACATCCAACTTAAATCGACGCATATCATTTACATCAAAATCCATTTTCACACAACCCATCATTCTCTACTCAACCCTTTTGTATCTTCTTGCACACACATAGCACCTTAGTGTAAATAACTCATTTCTCCATACACTTAGGATATCCTTACAATAGTTACAACGCATTGTTTGCGTTAGCTTTAATCTGAATCCCTGAGTTCGACCCTGAACTTACCAGGAACCTAAGTTGGATTTATACTTGGATCTGATTTAGAAAAACTTGAACGTCAATAGAGGAGTGTCCTGCGTCCTGTTGCATATCTCTAACGCATCAACGTGCTACTAATGCATCAACGCATCAACGCATCAACGCATCATTCATACTAAACTTATTTTTCCAAATTATTTTATACAATACACTCCTAAGCTCGGATCATGAAATCAAAGGAACAAGATTTTTGCGCCGTTGCCGGGGATTCAGCAACAAAACTAACCATAAATTTTGCTTGTATCTTTTGTAGGAACACTTCAGTTGAGGGAGTATTATGAGCTAAGCCAAAGCTTGTAAACATTTATGAGTAGGGAGAGCACTCCTGAACTTGTATACGACCCCGAAGTTGAAAGGACCTTCCGACGAAGAAATCGATCTAATCGTCATCGTAGGTTAAGTCAACAACTACTCAGACAACAAACCAGGCAACAACAAATGGCGGACGAACAGGCAAATCAAAACTTAGCTCAACAGCTAGCCTACGCTGCGCAAAATCCTATCATAATGGCAAACAGTAGTACGCGTCCCATGAAGGAGTATGCGTCTCTTGTATTGTATGATTTCTCACTAGGGTTCATATATCCAATGCCAGATGGGACAAGATTTGAGATGAAATCTGTGATGTTACAAATGCTCCAAACAGCTGGACAATTTGGGGGTGCTCGGGGAAAAGACCCTCACACCCACATGAAACGTTTCCTGGAAACGTTCAACTCATTTGTGATTCCTGGAATCACCCCAGAAGCTATCAGGCTATCTTTATTCCCATATTCTTTGCGTGACGATGCAAAGCAATGGTTAAGCTCTTTGGAGCCTGGTGAGATCACAACCTGGGAAAAGTTGGTGGAAAAATTCATGCAGAAATACTTCCCACCCACCACCAACGCAAGGAGGTGGAGAGAGATCATGAACTTCGAGTAGGAAGAAGATGAAACCTTGAGCGCCGCATGGGAGCGTTTGAAAGGATTAGTCAAGAATTGCCCCAATCATGGAGTGGTGTTGTAACAAATATGCGATAAAAGGGTTGAGAAGAGGTTTTGCTAACATTTCTTAAGATATTGTTCAAGTCATGCGATCATGCTATACACAAATATTAAGCACTACATTTCTCAATGCATATTGACACATTTCCTATGTCTAGGATGCATGCGATGTGTACGGAATCCAGCAGATAGAACTTATTTTTAAGTCTCCTCTACTCTTGCTTATGAGATCTAATCTGACTCGTTCAAGCCTGGATTCTCTTTCTTTAGACTACTCTTTCAAGTACTCAAATGATGAATGAAGCATACATAAGACAAGATGATCGCATAAAGTGCATAGCTTAAGTCATGCTAGCTAAGTACTTCTCAACCCATTCACAAATTTAGCTACTCATGTATGGTGTGAAGAGACTGAACATAGATTGAAATGTAATTTCCATTCTTGCAAATAAAATGTTTAAGTACAAAAATATAAATGATGTAAGTGTTAAGCCAGGTAAGCAATGTCTTGCTTCCTCTAGTGTTTACACGACTTTTATCACTCCAATTCTTTTCCAAGTTGTAAACTCTTGCTCTCGCAAGGGTTAGGTGTGGGTTGGTGTCTCTCTTCCATACTATTTTGGCAGTCTCTCGACCTCTCCAAAAATTAATTCCTTCTCAAGAATTCCCTCCTCTCGGAAATCATCCCCTTGGTTTGATAGCATTGAATGGTGTAATGATGATTTGATTGTTTGATGATTGACTCGTTGTTTTGCCAACACCTTATGAGATTGCTAGCGTATGCGCTTTCCGATAATGATAATATGCGATACTACGTTTTAAATGATGTATGCGATGATGCTTAGATGCTTTCGTAGTATGCGTTCGTGTAACGTGCGCGTGTCATAAGTTTTCTTACGTTGGAACCAAGTATAATTCCAACGCAAGTTTCTCAGAGTGATCTGAGGTCGAACAGAGGGATTGCGGTGATTAATGTGATAATAATATGATATATGTGACAGGGAAACAAAAAGAATAATGAATTGGATTTAAAAAGTAAAATGCGGTAAAATGTAAAATGCGATAATAAAATAACATGCGATGGTAAATAAAAGCGATGATAAATAAATTGCTGTAAAATAAATTGCAGTGATAAAATAAGATGCGGTAATAAAGTAGAATGCGATAACAAATAAATGAATAAACAATTGAATATACAAAATGAGGACTGGCTGCGAAGATGTGCAAATATCTGATGAATGCGGTGGCAAGTCTTGTGAAATGTGTCAGAAAGAGAATGGGTTAGGGGAAAGGACATCGCAAGTTCATCAATTCTGTGAGGACGCAACTAAGGTTCCACTTCCCTTGGCTTACACCTTTCAGTGATCGGCCGCATTCCCATATGTCTATGGTGAAACAGGGATGAACGTGGTGAACACAAGGTTGTTTCCATCTCTGGAAATACTTCTCGCTTTAGTTAACACATTCTTCCAACCTTCTTTCGAGATGCGGAATAACATCTTCACTTCTGCTCTCACAGGTGAAGATGCTGTCAAGCATGCGTTATCCAAACTTAGCCGATTTCTTCAACAAGGATTAACTCACTCGCTTAATCCTTCCCCTTTACTCTGGGGATTAGTTACACATGGTGAAGGAATGGATGATGAATGCATGGAGAAGAACAGAGAGATGATGATGAATACTATAATGATATTGAAATCTAAAGATAAGCGTTTGTTATTGATAATGAATGAAAGATTAGAGATGGACACAGTTGATGAATATAAAGTAAAAACAGATAAGGAAAGCGTGTCAATGTCTTGACACGGATCCCGATCGGAGACGACTTGCTTGCCGACGTGTGGGAGGAATGGAGTGGAAAACTTCCCTCTCAGGATTGTTTTCCAGGTAGAAGTGATCTTTTCCACAGAGCTTCTTCTTCGAGAATGGGAATGAATTGCTTGCTCCAGAGACTTACCTTCTGGTCTTGTCTCATCTTTCTCCCCGGATTTTCTCTAAGTTGTCTCTTCAGACCAGCCTCCTTTCTTTGAATTTGATGTAGCTATTTATAGACCTTGGCACCCTCTGCATCAGTGGTCCCGCTCTGAAAAGCTGATTTTTCCTGCCATGGATTTGTGGAAATGTCTGCTTTGCTCCACTTTTAATTTGTCAAAATCGTACAACAGAAAAGACAATTTCAGAAGTCCTTGCGAATGCATCGCTTTTTACATCTACGATCGATCGCCGCATGCGGTGTAGTTTCTTTGATCTTTTTATCGATTTTCACATGTGGTGTAAATGCGTTGATCGTTTGTGTCCATGATTGATCGTCGCATGTACTGCAATTGCATTGTTCCTTTTCGTTCTCGATTGACCGCCGCATGCAATGTGAATACGTTGTTCATTTTTATCCTCGAGCGATTGTCGCTTGTGGTGACTTTTTTTCTGTAAAACAAAGATTTGGACATTTTGCCATCACAATGTGGTTAGCGGGTGTGCTTACGGCACTTTACAATTTTTGCGTTTCTAAGCCAATTTCTATACGGTCGACGCAACTTTTCCTTCTTTTTGCCACATAATCTAAATAAAACGGTATAAATAACTTGTATTTCTACTTTTATACAAGTTATTTATAACTTAATGACAAATGTTCTCTTGCTTTGTAGGATGACAGAAAAGTGTCTACTTATTCGATATAGAGGTGATTAGGATGAGAATGAAAGTTCGTATATTGGGGGACAGTTGACAGGAATCATTGTGCCTGTTTCATTGAAGTATAAAGAACTTAAATCTCACATTTGCAGGGTTACAAATGTCAGTTCTTCAGAGTTTGATCTTATACTAAAACTTAAATATACGCTTGAATATGAAGCCCCTCCACAATACATAAGGAATGATGATGATGTTCACTTCCTTCTTTTCCGAGAAGACCTTAGTAGACTTCAGTTATCTGTAACGTTGAAATCGAATGAGGACGAAAATATTAGAATGAGGTTTGGAAATGTGAGTTCTGACGATATGACTGTGGAGAGACAATACGAGGAATCATATCAGTTTCGTCAGGAAGAGGATGATATTCCATTGTCTACCAACTCTGTATCATCAACATTATCACTAAACAACGACCGCACTAATCCAGCAGATTGAATTCAAAATTGGGCGGTACTTCAGTTGTTGGTAATGAGAGACCATCTAGATTCGATTATATGGATTGTGGTCATCCAGAGCAAAGTTGTGGTCCTTCAGTGGATGTTAATGAGCAATCAACAGGATTGAATGAAATGGATCGTGATCATGAAGATGTGCGTCGTTCTACAGCAGATTCAGTGGTTCCACCATCTGTGTCTTCAAGTCATAGGACAGAGTTGATTATGCCTGGTACCTCTTCATCTGGGGCAGAGGACGTTGAAGTTGGTCAACTATTTTTTAGCAAAAATGACTTGAAAATGAGATTATCTATTCTGTCCATCAACAAAAATTTTGAATTTAGGGTTAGAAAGTCAACCAAATCTCTGTTCACTGTTAAATGTATTGGGGAGACATGTAAGTGGAGCCTTCGTGCAGTGAAAATGGAAAGGTCTGATATATTCATGATCACAAAGTATTGCAGTTATCACACATGTTCCATTGGAATTTTGAATCACGACCATAGACAAGCAACTGTTACGGTTGTTAGTCAGTTGATTAAAGATAAGTTAACGGGAATAGGACGTATTTATAAAACTTATCATATCGTTGAGGATATGAGGAGAGATTATGGCGTGAGCATAAGTTATGATAAAGCATGGCGTGCAAGGGAAGTCGCGTATGATCTCACTAGAGGTACTTTAGAATACTCATACTACATACTACATGTTTATGGAGAAGCGTTAAAAATAGAGAATCCGGGTACAGTCTTTGAGATCGAACTTGAAGATGAGGTGCATTTCAAGTATATGTTTCTGGCATTAGGGCCTTGTATTAGAGGTTTCGCAAGTTGTCGGCCTGTGATAATTGTCGATGGGTCGCACTTGAAAGGAAAATACAAAGGCACCATGTTGGTTGCGGTTCTATGGATGAGAACAATCAATTATACCCACTAGTATATCCAATAGTGGACAATGAAACCGATCAATCATGAAATGGTTTATGTCAAACTTGAAATGCAGTATCGAAGAACCCAATAATCTGATGTTTGTGTCTGATCGGATGGTATCTATCAGCAATGCTATTCGTGAATTTTTTCCCACGGCATTTCATGGATTGTGCACATAGCACATAGAACAAAGTCTTGTTAAAAACTTTAAGGATAGCATGGTTGTTGGGATATTTAGAGATGCAACAAGAGCATTTCGCATGACAGAGTTCCAAACAAAATAGGACGAACTCTGTAGTTTTCGAGACGGTACTGTCACGAAATATCTGGAAGACATCGGTCTTCAAAGTGGGCACAGGTTTACCAAATAGAACAAAGATATGATAATATGACATCCAACAGTGCAGAGTGTTTCAATTCGTTAACTAAAAAGTATTGGCTATTGCCCATAGTATGCTCGATTGAACATGTTAGAGGAACTCTTCAATCGTGGTTCTACAAATGGAGGAATTACTAGGCATCTCGAACAACATTGCACTTTGACTACTATGAAACCTGATTGGCAAGTGAGGCCGATAAGGGTAGACGATATCGGGTTGAGCCTATTGATTGTTATCGGGTCCACTGCGAGATAATCGATTGGACGGTATTGTCAATCTTCATACAAAGGAATGCACGTGTAAGGTATTCGACTCATTTGGTATCCCATATTCACATGAAATGTTGCTGCCAAGGAACAAAATATACCCATCCATAGTCTTTGTAGTCGATTTTATACAGTAGACCCTCTAATGACTGCGTATGTGGAGCCTATAAATCCACTTGGCCACATATCTGAATGGAAGAAACCTCTTGGATATGTAGAAAAGACTATCCTTCCTCTGAAGTTTGTGGCACAAGCCGGGCGACGAAAAGTAAGAAGACTACCATTCAGAGGAGAATTTCGTAGACAAATGAAATGTGGTAGGTGTGGGAATTATGGGCATAACCGCTAAAATTGTAGCAAACCGCTCACAACCGTGCGACATACTAAAAATGCAAGAAACCGTGACACAAACACCTCTCATCTAGTTTAGTTTATAACCAACTTGAACATTTCATTTGTTATAAATACCATCGATCAGTTTTTCATACATCTTACTTGTAACATACTTCATACTTTTTCATACTTGTAACATACTTGTAACATACTTCATACTTTTTTATACTTCATACTTATAACACTTCATACTTCATACTTTCATCTTGTAAACAAAAAACAATAACAAGCTGGAGTATTTCTATAATAGCAATCTTCATACTCTCTCAATCTCGCTCTCTCAATCTTCATACTTATAACAAGAAACAATAATTTCATACTCTCTCAATCTCACTCTCTCTCAAAATCTCGCTCTCTCAATCTCGTTCTCTCTCAAAATCTCGCTCTCTCAATGTTTGAACTTTGAACCTTGAACTTTGATATAATGTTTTATATACCATTGATAAAATGTTTTGATAAAATGTATAATATTGAACTTTGAACTTTGATAAAATTATTTTATACATGTTTTACATACATAAAAAATACATGTTTTTACATACACAAAAAATACAATAAAAAAATACATGTTCTATACACATAAAAAATATGGAGTGTTCGCCCATAATTGACATGTTAACTGCATCCTATATTCACTCATCTTCTCCTGAGTGATTACGGATGGATCAGCACTAGTCACCAGGTGTTCTAGTAATTTTATTACAAAGATGCCACAATCAAGCAACCCGTGTTGTATGTTGATGTTCATAGGTTGGAGATTTTCCAACGAGTTATGGATAGGTCCGACTTTGAACGATCCACGTCACAGTAGTGAAATAGGGATGGTACTGTGACAGTCAATGACTCTAGCCAATTCACCAACTTTGTCATTGGTGTATATGACGGAAGTGAATCGAACATGAATATGTGGCCTCTGTTAATGTCCATTGCAAGGACCATCCAGTGCTCACTGATATTCATTGTCGTATAAACAAAATTCACATCTGCCCATTTGACATCGAATTTACCGATGACGTAGTCCTTGTACATGTCTTCATCCTCCCATGCTAGGGCAGCCTCTAGAAGTGTCTTATTCTTTATTCATTTAAATACCCCGCCACGAGCATTAAGGTGACTCTGCCAAATAAAATGAGAAGTTAAGTAATGAAATATACCATAGTAAAATGACTCTGCACAATAAAATATATCAAAATTTACCGTTACACCAATTGACAAGATGGTGAACTTGTGCATGCACATGTCAGGCCGGGTATAAAATTGGTCTGCCCCAAAAAATTACTATGTTAGTAAAAGTACAAGATATCCAACTGTAAAAAAGTCAAGACTAGGAAACTTATATCGCAATCGACCCACAAACTCGGGGAAATCAATTCCCTAAAGAATTGCTTGGCGAGTGGTTTAAAGGAGTTCTCTTGAACCTCATTGTCGGTATTCTCGTATGAGATCCAGCTCATCATTTCTGTAACGATATTGTGTGGAACATCATGTGCTACGTTGTATGCGACAATCAATCTGGATAGTGACATAGCTACACCTGGGAGAGGATGCTTAACCACACTTTTCTTCTTTACTTGAGCTGGAGGTGTATATTTATCAATAACTTTCCTCTTATGACTAGTTCTTCGAGATTCCTACATAAACAGATAACAAAAAGTTACTTATCAAGAAATATAAAAATATAAACAAAGATTACTGATCAATAAATTACTCACTAGTGTAACTCCTTCTGTGGTCGTAACAATCCGAGAAGTGTCGGCCTCTAGGATGTCAGACATGTCAGTCTCTCTATGTGGCATGGTGAGTAAGGCAGACATGTCCAGCTCTGTTTGTGGGACGTTGGCCTCTATAGGTTCGACGTCAGTTGGTGATGTTGTGGGTGGTAATCGGGGCCCCCCCCTGCTTAGAGGGGGATGAGAATAGGTGAAGTGGTGGTATTTTGAGGCCTTATAGGGGGGATGAGAGTATTAGAGGCTGTTGCATTATTGGTATCGAGATCCCAAGATGGGATGGGTGACTTTGTCGTCTTCTCATTCACCGTGGAACCCTTCAATTAGTAAAGTAAAATGATGAGTTCATGAACACGTAAAAACTAAACACGTAAAGACATAAATGATAGTAAATGCAAACCTTGCACATAGATTGCAACAGTGACAGGATGGCCGGAAATTGTCCTTTCATGTCTGTCATGTTTTCCTCCCTATTGGATACACGATTATCTAAACTCGATATACGGCCATCCAACCTCGATAGTGAGCTGTCAATGGTCCCACAGGTACGAATAAATAGAATCATCGGGATTGGCTCCCTCCTCCCCCCTACAGGCAGCACACTCAGGACATTCCTCATCCATAGATCACTCTCTATGGGAGTCCGCAAGATGGACATGAGGTGGGTTCAACTCGTCCTCAGCGCATACGTCCCCTGATGTGTTATTTTATGTGGTGAAACTATGGAAGGAAATGCGGTGATGGAAATGTGTTGAGCAACAAGTTTTCTCAGCAGAATCCAACTATAAATTCCACTGAGTTTCCTGGTAAGTCCAGGGTCGAACTTAGGGACTAGGGAAAACGGTATGCAGTGATAATTTCTAAGAAGACTTTGTGGTAATCAATCAATCAAAGAGTTGTTTTTGGGTTGTTGTTTGCGGTATAAAAAGTATGCGGCGGATTTGAGAAAAGATCGATTATGCGGTAGATACACTGAGTATGCGGAGGAACGGGTTGAGAAGGTCTTTAGCTAGCGTTTCCCGGGAATGTGCCAAACTATGCGATCATGCTACACTCATACGACAACAAATCATTTTCCAATGCAAATGCAGTGCTCCTAGTTCTAGGACGCATGTGATGAATGCGATAATGTCCATAGAGCTTATTCCTAAGTCTCTACTTTTTGCCTATGCGATGATGCAAGTTGCACATAACGACAAGGTGACCGCACACAATCATAACCTATCTCTAGGATGCATGCGATGCGTTAATAGCAAACAGTGCTTATTCCTAAGCTCCTATCTCTTAATTATTCGTTCTAATCTGACTCTCCGGAGCCTAGATTCTAACCTGACTTTTTCAAGCCTAGATTTTGTCCTTAGACTACCCTCCCGAGTATCCCTAATGGACGAATGATGCATACATAATACAAGATAATCGCATAGAATGAAGATTCCCAGTTATGCTAGCTAAGGGCTTCTCAACCCATTCGGCAGATTTAGCTACTCATGCGTAATAAACAGGGAGTGAACAGATATAAAGAAGTAAATTCCATTTCTATAGATAAGTTTAAGTACAAAATGACGATGGAAGATAAGGATAGAGAGCCTGGTAGCAATCCCTTGCTTCCCAAGGCTTTTACACAGTCAATTCTGTTCTGTTCAAAAGATATTCCTGCTTCCGCAAGAGCTGGCCCTCTCTCTGATCTCAACGCTTCCGGCACTCTTCCAAGTTCACTGGAACGATCTCTCAGCACAATCTCGCTTCTCTCGCTTCCGCCTTAAATAAAAGAAAATTTAAGAACAAGGCTACTTTTAACTATAGAGAAAATTATCTAAGTGTCAAACTCGACGAACCGAACCCCTTCTCTGAAGGTTTCCTTCGGTATTTATAGAGCTTCGGGGTGAAAGACTTCTTCTCTCTTATGTTTGCACTGATGGGATGGCATTAATTCTCTGTCGGATGCGCCGAATATTTGTCACCGAAAAGTTGAGTGTACTTGCTACAATAGTTCATTAGCGACTTGTCAACTTAATTCGGACTCGACCGTCATCAGCTTTCTGTCCCATCGTGATTTATTATGCTTTTCACCTAGATGCGCCCACCAAGTTGCACCGGCTCTATACGGCAATCCTTCTTGAGCCGATGTTTGCGAGCACAAATCACCGCAAAGCCTTGCGATAATGCTGCGCTCGACCGTTGATTTCTTGTGATCGCATTTTCCGCCTTGCGTCAACGCATATTTTGCATAAAAATACAAAAGTTAAACTATTTTCATGCGATGAACGCATGCAACCGCAATGTCATGAACTTAATGTTTTTTGGACGCAATCTTATATATTTTATTAACGCAGACCTATACTGTTTACTAACTTAGTACTATAATAACGTGCATTTCTGCTCGTTATCATCCCCCACCACATTATGGAACATATCAAGTGTGTATGTCCCTCCTTCCACCCTTCCACATTCAGCATCCTCGTGCTCAGAATGCTCGTGTTCATCCCCCCCTCCACCCTCCCACATTCATCATTGGCATCTCCACGATGATCATCACCGTCACTTTCACTTTTAGAACTACCCCCATCACTAGTCGACCTATTGGCACTTTCAACACTATCATCATCCGCATTTAGATCAAATATAGGTCGCCTGTCCATTGGGGTATCCCGAAACTCCCTCTCAGCATTTGTCATGACAATACCCTCTTTAACCTTTATCTGCATTAACAACCCAGTAAACTGGTTAGTGTCGATTTAACAACCAGATAAACATATTATGCATAGAGTAAACGTACATTGTTAGACTCGAATATCTTTCCCTCGAGTACTTTGAAGAACACTGAGTTGGAGCATGACCATCGTAACATGCAGGGCAAAGTCACCTTGCTCCTTCGCTCCGCAATGTTTCCAGCTATCGATGCAGCTAGGATCTCGTACATCAATACCTAAATAAAATTAACATATATTAAGAACAATAATAATGTTAAATCAAACAACACGATTATTATGTTAAGCAAATTTACTTGGAACGCTTGTAGAAATCCATGCAAAGAGTACTTCACAACGTAATTTTTATTTCCTTTCACCTTCGTCTTGTATAGACTACTCTTATCATTCAACACAGTCTTTAGGGCATCCAGTGTCCTCTCCCAAATAATGTAGTACTCTAAGTTTTGAACCCGCTAAGTTTAAGCATATCAATAACATATATCAAGACTGTTGTAGTACTCTAAGTTTTGAATGTCCTTAAAACGTTTGAGGTCCACTGCATTTTTCTGTTTGTTCTTTTCCATCATTGCAACCTCAGTATAGTAGACTACTGTGATCTTCACAGCATCCTCATCATTTTCAAACTCCAACTCCTTGTATTTTTCTTCAAGTAGACGAACATGTAAGGTGTCCTTCGTCACTCGATTACCAAAATACTTGATTGCAAGTTCATACGAGGACTGCTCATCTGATCAACTCGTGTTGGAGATCGCCACAAACTAGTCATCAACAAAAAAGTATCCTTCAAAAAAGTGACGACCTTTCCACAAACAGAGAATGACATTGAGTCAGATCTCGTCCTCTTCACTTCTCTCAGCAACATATGATAGATAATTGTGCTGTTAAACATCATGTCAACATCTACAAATCGCCCAAAAACTGTCCTCTTGAACATGTCTAACTGCCTTGGGGTAAGCTTCTCCTTCACAATCTTGTTTGTATTAGCAATGTGGGCCAAGCTCGTTACTTGACCAGAAAATCGGTCGACTACGGGTATTTTGAAACGTGTTTCCATCTTAAATCACTCCTGCATGAAATAAAGATTCAATCAGTAAACTCCTTCAGAAAAAAAATTGTAAAAAAACATTATGTTTAAATCTCGTTGGATTGGCTCTCGTTGGCTTCGCTCTTGCTGGCATCGCTCTCTCTGATATCTCTCTCTTTGGTGTCGCTCTCTCTGGTATCGCTCTCTTTGGTGTCGCTCTTTCTAGTAACTCTCACTTATCTCGCTCACATTCTCTCTTTTTACCCGTCTTCAATCACAGAACACATCGAACACCAGAAAAACAAACAAAAAAATCATAGGTTCACAGTATTTCTAAACCCCAGAACGACCCACCCTTTCTGGTATCGCTCTCTCTAGTGTCGCTCTACCGATTTCACTCTCACTTTTCTCGCTCACAAACTCTTTCTACTCGTCTTCAACCACAGAACACATCGAAAACCAAAAATACAAACAAAAAAAACCATAGGTTCACAATATTTCTAAACCCAGAACGACCCACAAAGCCTCATTACCGATCAGTTTAAGGCATTTTCAGGCACAGATTGAAAGATTTACTAATCAGATTCGATTTTTCAACGGCAGTGGAATCGTTTGCAAGCGAAATGATGGATTCTAAAGAGTTTTTAGTTTATGAGCGATACGAAGTCGTTAGCCTTGGGAAATTTGAATGAAGAGTTTTTAGTTTTTGTTGGTTTTCAGTAAAAAGGTAAGAAGACGAAGAGGTAAGGACAATTTACGTAATTTGGTATGGCGATGATGTCAACAGAGGGTCAATTGATATTGTTTTTTAAAAATTGGTCATTCGACATTTTGGACCCAAAAAAATGGGTCATCCGTACAAATTCCCAATTTTCCTTCTCTTTTTTTCTTTTTCTTTTTGCCTTGCCCGCTTAATGAGGCGACCCAAATATATGGATAAAGTTTCTTTAAAAACCTTAATTTCCCCCCTTTTTCCCTAAACCAAAATATATACATAAAAATTCTTTCCCTCAATAAACATACATAACTAAAATTCCTCACTACAACCCCAACAATTAAAATTTCAAAAGAATTTAAATCTCCACCAATATTCCAACTAAAACCCAAATGAAATCCACCCATTCTAAAACCAAAATTAAATTCAATTCTCATGTTTTTTACCAAGATTAATTTAAATTAATTTAACCAAAATAAAAAAATTTCAAATCTCTAAAAGTCGAAATCCAAACCTGAATAATTCAAGATAAATAAATATAATTTCCTGAAATTTGGCTTGTTACAATTAACAAAGAAGTCTGAAGCAAGAATAAGAAGGGAAGGTGATAGCACTGAAAATGTATTATTTTCCTCTTCTTAATTCTAGGTCATTACTATGTTTAATGTCTTTATTTAGTGTTTTTATAGGTATCGAGTATCTTTGAGGTAGAATCCGTCGTTACGAGCTATTCGGGGTTAATTTGGAGCAATTAGGAACTAATTTAAGCAACCAGGCTTCAAAAGGACGTGAAAAGATGAAAATGTCCTTGGATGTAGCGTTGCAATTTTGCTCAACCAAGCATTACGCAATGCTACAATGCAGTAGCCTCCACAATACTGAAAAACAGGGTAGCGTTGCAACGCTCCAATTATTGACGAAGGCACGCACGAGGCCTCAAAGCGTTGCAACGCTGTGGCTACAATGTAAAGGATTCTTCTTCAATTTAGGGCAAGAGGATCAACCCTCAATCAGCTCCTAAGCTGATTTCTTCATCTTCTCATCTCTCCCACTTGTAATTTTTTCTAATTCCTTCCTTCCTCTCATGTAATTAGTGAAGATGGAGTTGAGATTTGTCTTCTTCGTCCCATTGGAAGGTAAGTCTAGGTTTTCTCTAGTTTAGAGGATTTTGGATTGAACTCTTTATAATTTTGGGAGGTTTACTTGAATGCAATTTTATATATCTTGATTATGAATTTCCTTTCTGATTGAATCGCTTTATAATCATATTTTCTCTTGATTGTCTGATAAACTACTTAGGATTTTGTGATTGAATGCTTGCAAGATTGGCTTGTAATATGTGACATAAAATTATAAGTTGGTTTTTAAGAAGCCAAAGGTTAAATAGGCTTACGATTTTTTTGTTTATAACGAATAGTATTATTCCTATTGACCTAGGGGAAACTTTATTGAATGTTTGGTTAGACAACTAAATTCTTCATCCTAGCATAAGCCCTATAGCATAATGCGGTTAGGTAAATGTGTTTAGTATGGATTTATCTAGCATGTTTAACTAATTAGGTATTTAGGACCATTGGTTGGATGTCCAATCAATTGGGCCAGGCATAATTAAGAACTACAAAATTGCATTCGAATAATTTGATGAACAAGATTACATTGAGTCATTTTGATATTCGTCCTCTAAACTGGAACATCTCAGTTGATTGCATTTCTATATTTTATTTTCTTGCAATTCGACTTATCCAATCCACTCTCTCCCTCCTCATTTTTCCACTCTAAAAATGAATTTCGATGAATTAATCTTCCGCACTTCTCTGTGGTTTGAAGGGATGATAAAATTCCAAACCTATGTGTCAGAGGCTTGTGACAATGTAACAAAAGGAATGAGGTGTGTGAGAGAGGCCCATTTGAGGATTTCCTCTTCTTTGAAGTTTCTCCTAAAATTCAAAGACAAACCCATTGTCCTTGTTCCAAACATCCGCAATGGAGGCCTCTTCAGATTCAGCAATGGCATACAAATTAGGAAAAATCTGAAAGAGGGGGCTGTCACCAAGCCATGTGTCAGACCAGAATGCAGTGGAGGCACCATTTCTTGGCTTACAAAGAATGTTAGAATATATTTGTTCCCTCTGCTTCAAAATGACCTTCCATGGGCTCTTGCAAGATGCAGGGATGGATTCTACAGTCTTAGTACCAAAGTGATTGGAGCCGTATTTTCCTTTGATGAGTTTTCTCCACAAGGCAGTTTTTTCCACACCAAATCTCCAAATCCCTTTAGCCAAGAGGGATCGATTTCATTGTTTATTGTCAACAATGCCCAAACCCCCGTGTTGAATGGGCTGTTTGAGAATATCCCACTTGAAAAGATGATTGACATGGTTGACTCTATTACTAGACCAAAGGAAACGGAAGAGCTGTTCAATTTTGTCCACCACAGAAGATGGGGCATGAAAGAGGGACAAAAAGTAAGAAGGTAAGTTGAATAGAATGGCATTGAGGAGGGTGATTCTACCTCCTTTAGAAAGGAAATTATGCTGCCAGGGTTGTAATTCCTTCCCAATTTTCAACAAAGGGAAAGATTACTGCAATTGAACATCATGCTGCCATGTCTCAATATAAATTCAAGACTTCATCTAAAATGAATCCAATATCACACATTTGATTAGTCAATGCATTCAATTCTGAATGTGTCCTATCTCCGGTAAGAAAAACGTGCACCCCATCCTTGAGTTCAATCCAACTACAACCAGGTGTCTTCTTGACATTTTGTTCCTTCATTGTTTTTCTAACCTCCAACACCTCTTCATGTCGACCTATGACTCCATAAACATTGGACATCAATACATAACTCCCACAATGCTCTGGTTCAAGTTGCATTACTTGTCGTGCTGCAATTTCAGCCAACTCTGCATTCCCATGAAGTCGACATGCTCCCAATAAAGCCCTCCAAACGACGGGATTGGCTTGAATAGGCATTTTTTGGGTGATGTCATATGCGTCCTCCAAATGCCCTGCTCGACCAAGCATATCAATTACACATGTATAATGCTCAATAGTTGGAATAACACCAAATTTAGATTCCATTTGAGCTAACAACAAACGCCCTTGAGACACAAAACCCGTATGATTGCATGCTGATAGAACTCCAACGAGCGTAACTTCATCTGGCTTAAATCCGACCTCACACATTCGAGAAAACATATCCAATGCCTTCATACCATAACCATGCATACCATAACCCATAATCATGATATTCCATGATGCCACGTCCTTATTGCTCATTTGATCAAAAACCTTGAGGGCATTGTACATACTTCCACATTTTGCATACATATCCATAACAGCATTATTTACAAGTAAATCATCTACAACTCCATTTTCATCATCCTTTCCCAATCCATTAACAATCATATATCCATGAATTTCTCTACCATGCATGAAGGCAGCCAAATGAGAGCAAGCTGGAAGAACGGTTGTAATGGTTACCAAATCTGGTAGAATCTCAGAGCCTAACATCTTATCAAAAAGCCTCAAGGTACCATCATGATCACCACATTGTTCATGAACTGATATAATTGAATTCCATGAGAAAATATCCTTCTCATTTATCATCTCAAAAATTATTAAAGCATCTCTAATATGTTTGCATTTCCCATACATATCAATTAATGCGTTTGAAACTGCAACTCCTGAATCATAACCCATTTTCATCACAATCCCATGAACTGTTTGCCCATTGTCTAAGTCTCCCCTTGAAGCAAAAATAGGTAAAATGCCAGTAATAGTAAACCTACTAGGCGCAATCCCTTCTATATGCATTCTTCTGAAAACCTCTAATGCCTCGTCAAGGCAACCAATCTGGGCATACCCATTGATCATTGCATTCCAAAGTACGACATCTCTTATCGACATTTCTTCAAACACTTTTTGTGCATTCTCCATTGAGCCAATCTTCAAGTAAGTATTAACCAAAGCACTACCAACAAACACATCCAACTCCAACCCCATTTTAAACAAACATCCATGAATCTTCTTCACCTCCATAACCTCACAACAAGTTCTAACCACACATGGAAAAGTGTACTTATCAGGCATTACACCCTCTAACCTCATTTGCTCATAAAATTGAAACCCTTTGGAAGCAAGACCATTAGCAACAAACCCAGAAATTATAGCATTATATGCAAACACATTACGCTCATGACATGGATCATGGAAAACCAAAATGGCTTCCCTCATTTGACCACATTTGGAGTACATGTTGATTAAGCTAGTGATGGATGGAGGCGAAGGAGAAAAACCATAAGTGATCATTAGGGAGTGAAGCTGTTTTCCTTTGTTGAGATTCTTGTGGTCGGCACATGATTGTAGAAAAGCAATGCATGTGGTCACATTATCCAGCAATTGAAAAACTGAAAGCTTGGAAGGTCGTGAAGTAGAGAAACTAAGAAAGGAAGAGGGAAAAAAGTAGTGCTTGGAGACAATTTTGGCGAAGATAATCTTTCTATTTGTTAAGCCCCAAGCTAAGCTATTGAGAACGTCGTCAAAAACTTTGCTTGGTTTTAACACATTCGAAATCATTACCTACAAAGACAACACACAAACCAAATAAATGAATCAAATCTACTGGCAACATACAAATGAGAGCAGTCACTTCAAATAGAGAGAATTTTCATAAACCATTGAGTTGGAATTTCATTAAAGTCTCTTCCTGTTTTCACGTTCTGTTTTTTAAAGTTAATTTTCGTCTCGTTCCTTTGGGTATTCTCTATTTTCTCATTCCCCACTTTATCTTGAGCAAACTTCTTGAGTCACCCAAAACATAAATGAAGATCACTTAGATATTTGGAACCTAAACCAGAACAAAATCTCCAACCCAAAAGCCTACAAATAACTTTTACCCAAACATAACTTGATTCGAAACCACCTCCAATCCTCCAAACAACACAATCCTAAGTCAATATCAATATTTGAGGATTAGAACCTAAAATTACATCATCATTAATTAGTCCAAAGAACCTTGGAACCATAAAGACTTACCAAATTTCTGTCAAAACAAGTTCTAATCGTTCTGGACCATCCCCGAAATCCTTCGAAACCCAATCCAATCAGAACTCCGGCCAAACCCACTGAGCAGCAGCGGTTGACGGACACTCGCGGCGGCGCGGTCTGCACGCCGGTGATTCAAACGGACACTCGGGCGTGACTGTAGCAGGCGTGCCGACGGTCGGTGGGAGAACGGTGGACGGGCGTGCGCGACCGGCTGGCGGTGGTGGGTTGCTGGCGGAGGCTTAGAGCTTGAAGAGAGGGATAGAGACGTGTGAGAGGTTGGGGCTTTTGTTGGCATGACCCAAATTGGGAGGGGAAAACGAGATGGGTCTACTTTTTAAAAATGTGAGTTCTTTTACGGGAAATTTGTATGGATGATCAAATTTTTTTATTCAAAATGTCAAATGACCTATTTTAAAAAAATAATATCAATTGACCCTCTCCTAACATCATCGACATACCAAATTACGTAAATTGCCCTTACACTAGCCTCATGAGGTAAATCTCGCTCTCGTCTAATTAAACGCTCTCACTCTCGCTTAAAATTCTCTGGTTTGATGTGATTGTTTGTCAGTGTACGAATGATTTGACAATTTTCACGACGGAAGCCTCAAATCAAATCAATAATACCTAAACACAATACAATGGTGATTTCTTTAAACTCTAAACTTCATTTCAAAGGTGATTACTTCTATAGTTTTCAATGGTGTTTTGTTGAATGGAGATTTTTTGAACGGGGATTTCTAAGACAAGGCTTTTTCAGAACGGAACAGGTTTTTTAGAAAGGTGTTTCATTATTTTGGAGTCTTTTTATTTATTTTTGCTTTGTTATTTCTGGAAATGTAGCATTACGAAATTTTGTATTGGGAGAGAGTAAGAAAGATGAAGAGTAAGAGAGAGAGCAAGAGTAAGAGGGAGAGTGAGATTAAGAGAGAGCGAGATTACGCGAGAGAGCGAGATTACGAGAGATCGGGATTACGAGAGAGAGCAAGATTTTGTGAGAGAGATTAATAGAGAGAGCGAGATTGAGAGCGAGAGTACACTTCAATTACTTGTACAACTTAATGGAAAATGTTCTCTTGCTTTGTAGGATGATAGAAAAGTGTCTACTTATTCGATATGGAGGTGATTGGGATGAGAATGGAAGTTCGTATATTGGGGGATAGTTGACAGGAATCATTGTGCCTCATACTTTGAAATATGAAGAACTTAAATCTCGCATTTACAGGGTTACAAATGTCAGTTCTTTAGAGTTTGATCTTATACTGAAAGTTAAATATAAGCTTGATTTAAAGCCCCTCCATAATACATAAGGAATGATGATGATGTCGCTTCCTTATTTTGCGAGAAGAGCTTAGTACACTTCAGTTAATTGTAACGTTGAAATCTAATCAGGACGAAAATATTGGAATGGAGTTTGGAAATTTGAGTTATGATGATATGGCTGTGGACAGATAATACGAGGAATCATATCAGTTTCGTCGGAAAGAGGATGATATTCCATTGTCTACCAACACTGTACCATCAACATTATCACTAGACAACAACCGCACTAATCCAGCAAGATTGAATTCAAAATTGGGCAGTGCTTCAGTTGTTGGTAATGAGAGACCATCTAGATTCGATTATATGGATTGTGGTCCTTTAGTGGATGTGAATGTGCAACCAACAGGATTGAATGAAATGAATCATGATCATAGAGATGTGTTGTAGGATTGTATCAACAGCAGTGGAAGCACAAGGATCATCTAAGCACTCAAATTCACTAATTTTGGCATAATAAAAAGCATGCTTCTATAGAAAAATGGGTTTCAAGACATACCTCTTGTAGAACTTCTTCAAAGCTCCTTCTCCAGCTGCAATCTTCTCCATATATTGTTGTAGACCATCTCAAGATCTTCCTCACTATTCTCTTGGTGCTCTAGATTGAGTTGTGGAACTCAAAATAAGCTTGAATCAAGGATGAAGGAGAAAAACTCACTGCTACAACCTTGTTGAAGAACCATTCTTCAAACCGAATTTTCTCTAAAATTCACTATAGATTGCATGCGCGATTTTCACTCCAATCTCTTCATTATATTGCAAATCAACATGCAAATAGAAGAGTTACATGAGTTGCATCTCATGCTAGGAGAAGACAAGGCCAAGATGTTGCTTTATGTGTGAGCTACTTGGTGATGGATAATGGAAAAAACCATTTTTCCATTTTATGTTTTCCAATTTTTTCAGTTTTATCTAAAAATAAAAATTTGATTTTATAAATCTATTTTGATTTAAAAATAAAAATTTAATTAATTTCATAAATTAATTATTAAATAAAACTTAATTAATTTAATATCAAATATTAAATTAATTTTAACACATATCCATCTTTATATATTTAAATCATATTTAAATATATAAATTCTCCTATTCTGTTTAATTCTAAAATTAAACATGTAATTATTCTCATATAATTACTAATTCCTTAATTCTAATTTGAACGTTTTCAATTAATTTATCACGCTATTCTAGAGCTAGTCCATTATGAGCTAGTAGGAGGACCTCGCGGACCTACAGACCATGGGCTCCCAACGATCCGAGACTAATCGGCTCTCATTAGACCAAATTAATCCTCATTCGTTAACTAATAGGTCATTCCACTAAAGCTCATAGTTGCACTCCCCTCACTGTAGATATATTATGTCTACATGATTTAACCATAATCAGCAAGTCGACCCTTCACAGGTTGTTCGTAATAACGGCTAGGTCAAATATCTGTTTTACCCCCGAGATTACGTCTTATTTCTCAAGTCCCTACTGATCTTCTAATGAACAACTGGTTTGTGATCTAATCACCAAACCAAACTCTCTCAACCCAGTGAGAGGGTGGGGCCCTTTGTTCAAGACCTGGATTCAGTACTTGAGCGAAAAACCTTTCCTATCCCTAAATCGGGTAGGCGTGAATTCCACCTTGCACCCTATGTTCTTAGCTATCTATCTGATTTTACCCCTGAAATGGGAGTTTTATTGAGCTGACGTTGTTGAGCCAACCCTCAACTATGCAAATCTAAAGGCAATCCCGAATAAATAGGAGTTCATAGTTTGCTCAAGATTAAGATCGAGTTCCCTAGGTCATCTAGGTGAAATAGTCAGTCTTAAACAGTAAACAGCGTTATAAAGTAAGAGTGACTTATTTCTTGGTCTTGATCTTATGCAAATTCATTGCATAGGACGCCCCCACTCCTCATGTCATAACATGTACGAATTAGGATCACATCGTATGTAGCACTTTACAACTCTTTGTAACAACTACAGAGTAGGCTGCATCCAATGGTGTTACCAGAATAAGGTACCCAACCTCATTCATGTACCATAGATCATTTTGACTATTTACTCGAACCCGATCCACTCTTATGTCTCCACATAAATTTCAAGTACTCATACAATAGTCTTGGGTCTTCGTTTATTGGATTTAGACTTTCATACAATTTATAGATCAATAACAAGTATATTGATAATAGAAAATGTTTATCATTTTACAAACTGCAAGTTTTAGGACATAAAACCCAAAAATACTTCTACTTGGACTAAAACTCCAGTGGATCAATATATACAAATATATACAATGTTGAGTTTACATGGAGAGAATAAAATGTACAAATACAATAAACTAGGGCATCACAATACCCATCAATTCTCCCACTTGCCCTAGTGATATAAAACTCGTAGACCTAATCCTACTAGGTGACCCTCGAACACTTTAGCCGAGAGGGCCTTCGTAAATGAATCAGCTATGTTTCTTTTGCTTATTCGCTTACAGCAACATACTCAGCTTCCATTGTGGAGTCCACAATACAACTCTGCTTGATGCTTCTCCACACAACTGCCCCTCTGTTAAGAGTGAATACTGACCCTAAAGTTAATTTCCTCGAATCAATATCGGTCTGAAAGTCAGAATCGGTGTATCCAGTAAGGATCAGATCCTTAGGACCATACACGAGCATATAATCTCTCATTCTCCGAAGATACTTGAGAATGTTTTTAATAGCAGTCCAATGGTCATGACCAGGATTGGACTGAAATCTGCTGACAATTCCTACGGCGTAGCATATATCAGGACGAGTACACAACATTGCATACATCAAACTTCCAACTGCAAATGCATATGGAATTTGATTCATCTCCTCAACTTCTTGAGGTGTCTTAGGACTCTACTCCTTAGACAAGTGAATTCCATGCCTGAAAGGCAAAGATCCTTTCTTAGAATTTTACATTTTATACCTAGATAACATCTTGTCTCTATAAGATGTTTGAGATAATGTCAATATTCTATTCTTGCGATTCCGAACTATTTGGATTCTAAGAATATACTCAGCTTCTCCCAAATCTTTCATTTGGAACTATGAAGCCAGCCATCTCTTAACGTCAGCTAGATATTCTACCTCATTCCCAATGAGCAGTATATCATCAACATACAACACCAGAAAAGCGATAGGTTTGTTGACGATTTTCTTGTATACATAGGGTTCGTCACATTTTGTTTGAAGCCATAAGATTTGATTGCAGCGTTAAATCTCATATTCCAGGATCTAGAAGCTTGTTTTAATCCATAAATGGATCGATTAAGCTTGCAAACGTTTTGCTCTTAACCCTGCTGTATAAACCCTTCTGGTTGAGACATATAGATACTCTCTTCAAGATAGTCATTCAGAAAAGCTATCTTAACATCCATTTGCCATATTTCATAAAATGTGGCTATGGACAAAAGTATTCTAATAGACTTTATCATGACAACTGAAGAGAAGGTTTCTTCAAAAACTAACCCCTCTCTTTGGGTAAACTCTTTTGCCACAAGTCTAGCTTTGTAGGTCTGTACCTTACCAGCTTGGTCTCGTTTTCTCTTGTAGATCCATTTGCAACCGATGGATTTTGCCCCTTCCGGTTGATCTACAAGATCCCAGACATAATTGAAATACATAGATTCCATTTCAAGGTCCATGGCTTTAATCCATTGGTCTTTGTCCACATCGTTCATTGTGATGCTCCATCCCAGCGTTGCAAGGCCATGGGTTGATTATATGTCATATGGTATGCCATATAGTTGAAATCCCACCTTAGGTTATGCATTGGTCATGCATCATCTCTATATTATAAGAGTTATGATATAGTAGTTTGTATGACTTTAAATTACATAAGAGCATGCTCATGCATCATATAATATAAGAGTTATATTTATGCATGCATTAAGCATAGACATGCATCATTTTTATATTATAAGTGTTATAGTATACGGGTGTGTGGAAGCATGTTTGCTTAGTTCATTACCAAGTATATAAGAGTTATATATAGTAATGAATGGACATTGCATGAAGTATGGCACATAGGTTAAATTTATAAAAGTTATAAATACCTAGTTGTGCATGGCAATGTGAATGTGTTTTGATTGTTTCTTTTATAAGTGTTATAAGGGAAATTAGAACTAAAATCAATAAGAAAAACATGCATGCAAACTTAGGCTTGAATTATGGTTTTAAAAGAGTTTTAAAACTTGGTGGAGATAGACCTAAGATCACGGTTCTAATGAGATTAGCAACCTAAGGTTTAATCTTTTAATCAGTTTAATAGGATTAAATTGACTAACAAAAGATTAAATATGTAGCAAATCTATCTATAAGGGACCTTTTGTCTAAGGCGAGTTCTATCTAGGCTGGGTTATTTAAGCTGACAAAAATAGAACACCTCTACCTGGGAACCTATCTAGAAAAGTGAATTAGATAGATTTGATGCATGCATGTAAATTTGAGGACAGTTTGTTAAAGAATTTAATGGGACTACTTCAACTTATTTAATTTTAAAGACAAGAGATGTTTTGAGCAAATTAAACTGACTTAGATAAAATCAGTAGCCAGATGGTCTAAGTTAATGAATCCTGAGGTAGAACATTCAATGGGAGGTACTTGGGATATATGATACTTCATTTCAACCTCTTCATGTTTCTCCCTTTATGT
This sequence comes from Benincasa hispida, assembly GCF_009727055.1. Lineage (NCBI taxonomy): Eukaryota > Viridiplantae > Streptophyta > Magnoliopsida > Cucurbitales > Cucurbitaceae > Benincasa > Benincasa hispida. The sequence goes on along the minus strand of NC_052351.1, from coordinate 66,129,659 downwards.
TTACACCGTGAGATCTATCCTCAGCTTATGGCACCCTGGGAGTATCCCCCTAAAGGATGGTGTTTAGATAGGTCAATATCAAGGTGAATGGAGAGAATGTTCATAGTAAGTGAGAGTGGGACGTGCGACAACATATCCCCTGGTTTCTCTCGTAAGGTTGGATAACGTTTCTGTGCATCGCCTCGAGGTACCCTGGGAGTGTCCCTCTATAGGATGGCCATTTTGCACGACTATTTATATGATCTCCTATATAGGATAAGGTCGCTTTAATCTCTTGTCCTAATCTACCTTTTCCCTACAGTAGATGCATTAGGGCGGAACTCTAGGGCCAAAAATGAGGGGTTATGCTTACGCGGAATTGTTAAAGGTTAACAGTTCTTGACTGAAAAATGGTGACTGTTGAGAGTGTCTCATGCCAGTGAAGGGGCATCTGATCACCCCACCGGTGACGTTTGTCCTGCCTCGTTGGGGCATCCTTTCAAAATAGAAATCTTTTCACTTAGGGCACTTGGAAACTAAAATGTGGTATTGCATAGACTCATTAAGTTTGTTCGTTTTTCAGCAATGTTAGTATGGCTACAGCCACATTATCTTTTTTAAGCGTCTACAAATTGACTGGCGAGAACTATGCTAGTTGGAAACACACGATCACAACCATTTTAATCATCGATGACCTGAGGTTCTTCCTTACGAAGGAATGTCCTCCTATTCCACCTCAAAACACCACTCGAAATGTTTGAGAGGCTTATGAGCGTTGGACACGGGCGAACGAGAAGGCCCAAGCTTGTATCTTGGCTAGTCTTAATGACGTTTTGGCCAAGAAGCATGAGCCTATGGTTTTAGCGCATGAGATCATGGAGTCCCTGTAGGAAATGTTCGGACAACCGTCTAGACAGCTCAAGCATGAAGCTCTGAAATGCATCTTCAACTCCAAAATGGTGGAAGACACCTCTGTTCGTGAACATGTGCTGAATATAATGGTCCACTTCAATGTGGCAGAGATGAATGGGTCACGCATCGATGAGGACAGCCAAATTAGCATCATCATGTATTCGTTGCCAGCTTTCTGCACTTTTTTAGTAATGCAATACTGAACAAAGTGGACTATACCCTTACAACTCTCCTCAACAAGTTGCAGACATTCCAATCCTTGCTGAAAAGTAAAGAGAAAAAGGTAGGTGAGGCAAATGTTGCTTCATCTTCAAAGAAGTTTTATAAGGGTTTGACCTCAGGAACAAAGTCTGCACCTTCTACTTCTAACACTTCCAAGTTGAAGAAGAAGAAGGGTGGTAAGGGGGGAAGGCACCTGCTAACCCATAGTCTGTCACACGGCGGGGAAGGCGACTAGCCCCCACTAACAAAGGAAAATATTTCCATTGCAACTAGGATGGGCACTAGAAAGGGAACTGTCCTCACTGAATCAAGGAGAAGAAGAAGACTAAGGCCAAGGCAAAACAAGGTAAATATGATTTACTAGTTTTGGAAACTTGTTTAGTGGAGAATGATGATTCTGCCAGGATTATTGACTCTGGGGCCACTAATCATGTTTGTTCTTCTTTTTAGGGGATTAGATCCTAGCGGCAGCTTGAGGCTAAAGAGATGGCGATGCGGGTAGACACCGGGCACGTCGTCTCAGCTGTGGCAGTGGGAGGGCTCCAGTTGACTTTACATAAAAAGTTTATCATTTTGAATCCCGAGTTAAAACAGAACTTCATTTCTGTAAAGTTTCTGATACAGTATAAATATACTCTTAATTTTGGTTTGAATAAAGTGTTTATTTATAAAGATGGAGTTGAGATCTGTTTAGCAAAACTGAAATACAACTTGTATGTGCTAAGGCCGCTAGCAACAAGTTTCCTCCATAACATAGAGATGTTTAAAACTGTCGTAACTCAAAATAAACGACAAAAGGTTTCTCCTAAGGAAAATTTCCAACTTTGGCACCTTCGATTAGGGCACATCAATCTCAATAGGATTGAGAGGTTGGTGAAGAATGGACTTCTAAGCGAGTTAGAGGAAAATTCTTTACCGGTGTGTGAATCTTGCCTTGAGGGCAAGATGACTAAAAGACCTTTTACTGGAAAAGGTTATCAAGACAAAGAGCCTCTAAAGTTAGTTCATTCTAACCTTTGTGGTCCGATGAATGTGCGAGCCAGGGGAGGCTATGAGTATTTCATCACTTTTACTGATGATTACTCTCGGTATGGGTATGTTTATTTGATGCAACGGAAATTTGAATCCTTGAAAAGTTTAGAGAGTTCAAGGTTGAAGTTGAAAACGTATTGGATAGACAGATTAAAACATTTCGATCGGATCTGGGTGGAGATTTTTTGGATTCGAAGTTCCAGAACTATTTGATAGAACATGGAATCGTTTCCCAACTCTCAGCGCCAGGTACACCTCAGCAGAATGGTGTAGCGAAGAGGAGAAACAGAACCTTGTTGCTGTCTCTTATACACATCTAGATGTGTATAAGAGACAGGAGTTATGCTTCCTTACCGAACTTGTTTTGGGATTTTGCAGTGTATATCCTCAACTGTGTTTCTTCCAAGAGTGTTACGAGAACCTTTGGAGTTATGGAACGGGCGTAAAGCTAGTTTGCGTCACTTCCGCATATGAGGTTGCCCAACACATGTGCTTGAGGCTAATCCAAAGAAATTGGAAATACGTTCGAGGTTCTGTCTCTTTGTAGGTTACCCCAAAGGTACACGAGGGGGTTACTTTTATGATCCTACAGAAAATAGAGTGTTTGTGTCGATGAATGCCACCTTCCTTGAGGAGGATCATATGAGGGAACATAGTCCACGTAGTAAGATCATGTTGCGTGAACTTTCCAACGAAACTAATGAAACTTCAACAAGAGTTGTTGAAGGGCCTGCTCCTTCAACAAGAGTTGTTGAAGGGCCTGCTCCTTCAACAAGAGTTGTTTATGGTAGTTCATCTAGTAGATCAGTTCCATCTCAAAAGTTGAGAGAACCTCGACGTAGTGGGAGGGTTGCGAACCCACCTGTTCGTTATATGGGTTTCACGAAAATCCTAGCCATGGTAGCCGATGGTGACGTTGAGGATTCGGTGTCTTATCAGAAGGCAATGGAGGATATTGACCAGGATGAATGTGTGAAAGCCATGGATCTCGAGATGGAGTCGATGTACTTCAACTCAGATGGGATCTTGTAGATCAACTTGATGGGGTAAAACCTGTAGGATGTAAATGGATCTACAAGAGGAAATAAGGTGTCGATGGGAAGGTGCAAACCTTCAAGGCTAGACTTGTGGCAAAGGGTTATACCCAGGTGGAGAGAGTCGACTATGAGAAGACTTTCTCGCCTGTTTCCATTTTGAAGTCTATCTGCATTCTCACGTCCATTGCCTCATATTATGACTATGAGATATGGAAAATGCACGTCAAGACTACCTTTCTGAATGGTAATCTTGAGGAGACCATTTTTATGGTGCAGCTCGAGGGATTCATAGTCCAAGGTCAAAAGAAAAAGGTTTACAAACTAGATCGGTCCATTTATGGGCTGAAATGGGCGTCTCAATCTTAGAACATTTGGTTTGATACTGTGATCAAATCGTATGGCTTTGACAAAAACGTTGATGAGCCTTGTGTCTACAAGAAAATCATCAACAATTCAGTAGTTTTCCTAGTGTTGTATGTAGACGATATCCTACTCATTGGGAATGATGTAGGTCTACTAACATCAGTTAAGAACTGGCTAGCGATCCAATTCCAAATGAAAGATTTGGGAGAGGCTCAGTTTGTTTTTGGTATTCAGATCTTTCAGGATCGGAAGAATAAAGTGTTAATGTTGTCTCAGGTATCGTACATTGACAAGATGTTGCTCAAGTACTCGATGCAGATCTCCAAAAGGGGCCTACTGCCTTTCAGGCATAGAGTTACATTGTCTAAGGAAATGTGTCCTAAGACACCTCAAAAGGTTGAGGAGATGAGACAGGTCCTCTGTGCATCTGTCATTGGTAGTTTGATGTATGCGATGTTGTGTACTAAACCAAACATCTGCTTTGTTGTGAGGATTGTTAGTAGGTATCATTCTAATCCAGGACAAGGTCACTAGACCGCAGTCAAGAAAATCCTCAAGTATCTTCGGAGAACGAGGGACTACATGCTCGTGTATGGATCTATGGATTTGATCCTTACTGGATTTACGGACTCTGACTTTCAGATTGATAAGGATTCTCGGAATTCCACTTCAGGGTCAGTTTTCACTTTTAATGGAGGAGCTATAGTGTGGCGAAGCACTAAGCAGGGGTGCACTGCCGACTCCAAGATGAAGGCCAAGTATGTAGCGGCTTGTGAAGCTGTTAAGGAGGTCGTTTGGCTCAAGAAGTTCCTGACTGATCTGGAAGTTGTTCCAGACGTGTCTATGCCCATCCCCTCTATTGTGATAATAATGGTGTTGTGGCGAACTCTAGGAGCCCAAAGTCACAAGCACGACAAACATATAGAGCGGAAGTATCTCTCATCCGCCAAGATAGTGCATCGAGGGGATTGTGATAGTCACGAAGATCGCTTCGAAGCACATTGTTGTTGACCCGTTTATGAAGACTCTCACGGCTACATTTTTTTAGGGTCACCTTTAGAGCATGGGTCTACGGGACTGCCCGCGGCTGGACTAGGGCAAGTGGGAATGAACTGGGCCTTAGTGCCCTAGTTTATTATTTTGTACTTGTTGTAATGTACACCCCACTCGCTTCAGGACAAGTGGGAGATTGTTGGGGCTAATGCTCTAAACTCTCGTTGGGTCCTGTAGTTTGTAAACAGATGTATTGAACAAACACTTGTGATGTAATAATATGAGATATTTTCTTCACTGTTGTCTATGAAACATGAGATGTTTTATTTGATTTACCATAAACCAATAAACTAAGATCCCTAGTTGGCGTTGTAACTTAAACATGTATGTGGAGACTTACAGGTGGATCATGCCTTAAGTGATAACAAAAATGGTCTGTAGTATATGGATATATGAGGGAAACTTTATCCTGGTGACACTATGGATGCGGCCCACTTTGTAGATTATTACATGAGTTGTGACATGCTACAGATGATCTGATCCTAATCATTCATATGGAGGCATGCGAGCGGGGGCGTCCTATACAAAGGAGTATGTATAAGACCGAAACACGAAGTGTTATAGTCTTGTTATATAACGTCGTTCATGACAATAATTTCACTTCACTAAGATGACCATAGGTAACATGACCTTAATCCTGAGTGAGTTGGGAACTCCTGCCTTTGAGGGTAGTCCTTTGATTTGCATGGGTGCGAGTCGCCAAATTGCCGACTCAAACCTACCACTTTGGGGTTTCGTTTGATTTGGGAGCTGGAAACTCAGCTACACAAGATGGAATTCACTCCTTCCTCGAAGCAGGGGTAAGTAGATACATTGCTCCCTTAAGGGCTGATTCTGGGGCTTGAACGATGTGGCGCCACACACCTTCTCATGAGCCGAGAGGTGTCCACTCATAGTAGAACTATGAGATTTGGTTCATTAGAGGGATCAGTGGTACTTAAGAAGTTAGATGTAACTACAGGGAAAAAAGGGTAAATTGGCCCAGCTGTACTTACGAGCATCTGTGAAGAGTTATCGTACTGTTGACTGGTTATATCCGATGGACACAGAAATATATTTGTGGTGAGAAGAGTGCAGTGTCGATTTTTAGTGGAGTGCCCGACAGTTAACAGATGGTGGATCTCGTGGCTAAAGAGTTTAGTCAGCTATTCACGTACAGTTAGAGCTTCAAGCTACGGGTCTATAAAGTTCTCTTGGTATCTCAATGAATTTAAGTTGAGAATCAGTTTTTGGGTCAATTTGAAGTGCTCAAATTGACAAGAGGGAGTTTGATCATATATAATATGATTAAACTAGTTCAAGTATATATGATATAGTTGACATGATGTATGAGATACATTAATTGGAGAAAAAGGATATAAATATGATTTATATCAAGTAAAGGAGAAAATGACTATGGTTTAAATGTTGTATAGATGTGATAATAAAACTATAGGTTATAAATATAATATGATAAGTTAGTTATTATATTTATTTATAATTAAAACAATTATGAGATAATTGTTGGTGGTTTTCTCCATAACCGTGCATGAAAGTGGGAGGTTGCATTCAATTTTCATAACTGAAAGGATAAAATGAAAAATGTTTTCATTTTTGCAAGAATCGCTTAATCGTTTCATAATTGTGCACTGCCTATCGTTTAGCTCATGACAGCCTCAAGTGTTTCCTAAACGATCGTGTACAAATGCAGTTTCCTAAACGATCGTGTAGCTTTTAATAAGCGATCACGCGCCTGAGCGAGATTTACTAAACGATCGTGTAAATGATCAAGACATATTACCTAAATGATCGTGCATCTTTTCTAAACGATCAAGCACAAGTCTATATGATAGACTCTAAACTCTCCCACTTGCTTGGTCGTTGAAAACGATCATTCTTTCCTCCTTCCTTCTACCAAATCCAACATAGCCCACACCTCCTGGATTGTCACTCTGAGAATACCAAGGTCACTGAGTGGTGGTGTCCAAGTTGTTGCTTGTTCGTGTAGAAGATCGTTCGGTGTTGAGTGACAACGAGAGATTTGGGTAGACGATTGGCTTGGCGATCATAGCGACAATGAGAGGTGTTGTTCCAAGCGAGAGTGAGAAAAAGACAGAAGAAGAGTTCTTCAAAGGTATGTCTCTCGTTACTTTGTATTTAATTGTTGAAAGCATGTCGTAATTTATTCTAAAATGCATAACTTGTATGTATGTTTGTGAATGCTTATATTTCTGTCACAACGAATTGGAACAATCTTGCTTCCGCTTATAGATTTTCTTCGATAAGAGTTCCTTCAAAATTATGTTCCTAGCTCCCTACTCAATCAAGTCCACAAAATTGTAGGCATATTAATTCAACGACATAAGCCACTTTCACTCATGCAAATCAAGGAACGAGCCCTCAAAGACAGAAGTTCATAACTTTGTATAGGATACCCTCACTCACATGCCTCTACATGAACGATTTGGATTACATCGTTTGTAACAATTACAAACTATTGTAGCCTTTTTCTTAGAATTATGAGAGCTTATAAGTAGAATATACGTCAATAATGCCAAGAATTCATGAGGAAAAATGAGCTTGCATCGATCAACACAAAAAATCCTCACTAATCCTATACCATGCGTTCTTCCGCGTCAAAGTTTCTATTTTTTGTAGATATTACAGGAATTGATCGCATGCGTCCGTCCCAGACCGCTACAAGGTTGACCGCACGAGTTAATTGTCATAGAGATTAGTTCGCCGCATGGAATGTTGCGTCCACAAAGTGATAATCGTGATAGATGACTACTTGCAAGGTAGATGGAATACGTTGACACCTCGGGAGAAATAAGCTCGAACGCATACCTTAGGAGTATCAACAAGATAAGGTGATGTTGACATTGTCCATACCGCGACAAAGGTAGTAGTGAGTCAGAACGCAATCATTAATGTTATCGGCGTTTGAGCTCTATAAATAGCGTCTTGGAGCTTCACTTCAATACATCTGAGCTTCTACCTTAAGGCAGATCCTTGTGATCACAGATGAGAGCCTGAGCAGACACTCTTTGAGGAGTCTCCACCTCCACAGCCCCTTTCAAGTGACGACTGGAGTTATGCTGGAGATAGAGCTTGAGAGAGACTTCTCCACCATCCATCCATGGCACCACCAGCAGCCTTGACGCGTTTCGGATGAAAAGCAAGAGATTGTTTTCATCTAGCCTTCCAACTCTCCTCTTATCTCTGTATTGTATTACATCTTGGCTTAAAACATTAATACATTTTGTAATCATGCATCTCTTAGTTCCTTCAGTTCCATCTTCTTCTTTTACATTCATCGCTTAGTTATCAAAGGTAGTCACATACTCAATCATGCAGCCTAAAGATAGGACGCATGTAACATCCCACCGAGAGGTGTGCGTTGCAGGAGTATAGTGAGTTAATCTTCTTCGCTTGGTGTGAGGCGGTAGGAACGCTTGTCTATGAGCCGTCGCAATGCTTGTCTATGAGCTGATTAGCCACAACTAACTGCCTGAGAGGGTGAGTAGTGGAACGCACTAAAGCAAAGTAAGATTGTTCCTAAAGATAGGCACGATCTTATGCTCAACACAACCATGCATTATAGAGATATAGGCATGTGGCTGGCCACCGAGAGGTGTGCGATGCGTTAGTGTGGTGAGCTGGGATTACTCGAATGACCTAACATAATGAATGTTATTATGCGTTAACAACTGCTACATCTCTACCAATTCTCATAGCTAAATTTCCATTGCTCAATATGTTTAGTTAGGAGTAGGAGTAGCACATAATCCTTTTAAATTCTGTCTTTTTACTTTTATTCATCGCCTCAAACACATCACTTCACAAACATTATTGAGTTACAAGTCCCTGTGTTCGCCCTCTGATCATCCGGAGAAACTTGCATTCTCGTTATACTTGGCGAGAGAGCAAGAAAACTTGTGACAGGAACGCATGGTCATCGCATACATGCTTAAACACATATTGTATATTTTCTAATCCAACGCGACCATCGACGCATGGAGATCAACGAATAGCATATGATAAGCATATTTATTTTCCTCTCCCTTTCCCCAATGCACCATCTTGCCTTATGTTTCTCCACTTCTGTTACGACCCAACCTTTCGAGTACTCTAATAAGGGTCGTTACTCATAATATACATTTAAAAACCAAATATTTTGACCATAAAATTCATAAAAACAATAAAGACAATTTTTCAAAATTAACTAGAAAATAAATAAATAAGTAAAACTTTTAATCGGGGTCCCCTAAAAAACATTTACAAAGAATATTATTCAAAACATCAAAATATTCTGTCTGGCAATAAATTATAAATTTTCAAAACTTTCAAATGACCAAAGACATGGACTGAGCGGAAGCGATTTCTTTTGTCCCCATATAGCTCTATCACGGGTCCCGTCCATCACTCACTGGCCTGTTTCTATCATTACCTGAAAAACATAAAGTAAAAATGATGAATATAAAAATACTCAGTAAGTAACTCCACTACCAAGGTCATGCTATACATTTATTTCCTATAAATGTAAACATGTAGGTGGGACACACACATAATGATTAACTGCCCACTTTTAGTCGTTCGAGTGATTATGCCCGTTTTAGCCTTACCGTCCACCCCTATCATCATAATGGAAAGGGTGAACTTGGTTCGTTCAATTCTGAGGAAGAAGACAAGATCACTAGGAATGAATGGGAATAGTGAAGTATATATTCGGGGTTCCCCAATAAATCCCTCATATGGAGGAGACTGGGCCCTCTTCTAATTCGTCAATACGAGAAGCAAATTGTTGTGTGAAGGAATCAACCCCTGGCACATTTAGGTTTTGAGTGTGCTTATCTTCCTAGCTAAATTTCTTTTTCATTACATTGTGCATGTCCTCCAAAAGAATATTTATAAATATATCACTAATGAAAGTCTTGTGAGGAAAGCAAGCCTACTCATCCATCAGCTCCTCTCGTAGATCGGTGCAGTTTTACAAAGCGTCTAAGCACAATTCACTCGCGTTGAACGGTTTACCCCGCCCTAGCACGGAGCTGTAACATGGTTATGACCCGTCGGTCCATTTTCACATGTTTCTTCACTTTTGTATGTTAAAAGAAAAGATAACTTGCCACTTTTATCATCTTTCTCAACAAAATTTGCATTTTCTTCAAATTTCTGCATTTCCAAGAATAGTGGCCAATTTATGGCAATTATAACATACAACTTGGTTTTTTTTTTTTTTTTTATCATACCTCTTATCATTATTTGATATTTCTCCATTTTACCTCAAGTAATTTTTTCTTCCACAACCTCTTAATGAATTAAAGTTTGAATTACTCTCATCAAATTTTCTTTGATCGTAGTTTCCTCGACCTCGAACTCTGAGATCACCACGTTCACGCTTGCTACCACGTCTTTGACCTCGATTATCTTTTTCTTGGCTATCTTCTTTATCTCTCAACTGTAACTTTGACTGAAAAAGTTGCTCAATTGTCTATTTATTCTTCTTGAGAAGTTTCTCTTCATGGGCTTGTAAAGTACCTGTAAGTTGATCAACCGACATTGTACTCAAATCCTTTGATTCTTCAATAGCTACAACGATAAACTTAAATTATTCATCCAATGAGCGAAGTATGTTTTCTTCTACTTGCCATCATTTATTGTCTCACCATATCTCTTTATTTCATTTACTAGTGCTAAAAATCTTGAAGTATAATGTAAAATTAATTCAGACTCCTTCATATGTAATTATTCATAATCACCTCTTAAGTTTTGGAGGCGAAACTTCTTGACTCAATCTACTCCTATATCAGTATTCTCCAAAATTTATCATGCTTGGTTTGGTAGTTGCTTCATAGATCTTCTCCAAATTTTGGATCATCAATGACTTATGATGGTGAGAGACTTAAGTCTTTTTTTCTACTAATTTGCAAAGCTTCTCGTTAAGCTTGATTCAAAGCCGCACCACTTTCTCATTCTTTTTAACCATTATTAACAATGTCTCATGTTTGTGAACCAAGTAGAGCTTTCATACGAATACACTAGTTGCTATAATTTTCTTTCACAAGAAAAGACACTTGAAAGGGAACTAAGTTGTTATTTTCCATTTGCAAAAACAAATATTGTTTTTTAAACTCAAACTCTTATACCACTGTATCGGAAGCGTGTGATACTCACAAATAAATAATCAACAAAAGAATATTTAAAAGAAAAGAAAACATGTATATTTGGAAACTTTACAAACTTGGTTCACACACATTATTTGAGATGTCACTCTACTAAAGGTATGTAGTTGCACTCTTATGCATTGTAAGTCGATTTTTTACGAGTTGTCATAACTTTAATTGAGTCAAATGTTCATTTTACCCTTGTAATTATCTTGCTCCTTAAGTACCGTTGGTCTTCTAATGAACAATATGCTCATGACCCAATCATAAACCAAGTTCCTCTCAGACCAGTATGAGCGTAGAGCATCATTGTTCAAGTCCCAATTGACCAAGTTCCCAAAATGATAAGACTTATTGAATCAGCTACTAGGGTCATTCTCACCCATGCAAATCAAAAGATGGACCCTCAAATCACTCAAGGTGATTGAGCATATGACATGTGAAATATTAATATCTTCAAGATTTATAAAGAGGAATTAAATATATTGCGATCTAGTATTGTATAAACTTTTTGTATAAGATACCCTCGTATACTTCCACATGAATGATTTGGCTCAAACCATTTGTAATAATAAAAAAGTGAATCGTATCCATAGTGTCGCCAAGATAAGACACCCGACTTTATCCATATAATGTTCCTTTGGGTTATTTCTTCAACATGATTCACATATATATCTACATACTGTTCAAGATTACATTAGAAAATCTTAAATTTTATCTGCAATGGTAAGACGACTTATAAATAAAGAAAAATGAACAAATTTATTTATAAATATAGGAAAAGGTCACTATCTATCCATGATAAATCGCGATAGGTAGTGGTATATTGTTACAGTTGAAAATATTTTCAACAGTTTTACCATTTAAAATAATTACCTAATATATAATATATTATTGCATATAAAATTGTTATATTAAATGATCTCATTTTCAATTCATGTTTTGATGGTTTTCTTATTCCCAAATTTTTTAATCAATATTTCCAGATAAAACCTATTTCGGTGTGTATTTTCAAACAATGTTCTCACGATTTTATTAAAAGATTTTTTTTACGGTAAATATTTTGTTAGTTAAGCTGAATATGAAAGATGAAAGAATCTTTTTTTTCTTTTACCATTAAAAAATTTGTGTAATTTTTTATAAAGAAAATACAAAGCCAAACCACCTCATCATACATGCATGTTAAGCAAAGGGCAAGAGAAAGTGAATAGAAAATAGGAGAAAAAACCTAAATTCAAGAAAGCGAGAGCGAGAGAAATAAAGAGTGAAAAATGGAAGAACCAAAATTCAAGACAATAACAGCAAAAACCAAAGTGCAAGAGCGAGAGAAAATAGAAGAGTCAAACCCCAACTTACATGCACATACTTCATTTCGATAATACTGGTGACATAAAAGGGCAAAAAAAGAAATTTCACAAAAAGTAGATCAAATTGGTTATGCATATGAAAAAATCTAAATTCCCTTGAACCTTCTAAAATGGGACAATCGTATGAAACAAAAAGAAAAAGAAAAACCAGATTTGAAAAAGTGAGATTGAAGCAATATACAAATAGAAACAATCATGTCAAAGTTATACCTTGTTGAAATGGTCCCCCCAGATTGTTGATGTGTATTGGAAATCCAATAAACAAATTGCATATGAACACCATAAGCTTTCAACCAAGGCAATAGGAAGTACTAAAGAAGGAAAACACTTCCCTACAAATGTACATACTGATATGCCATGAGCTTCTTTCCCCAATCGGAATACTTGGAAAGCCAAACAATAAGAGTCAAAATGTTTGAAAGGTCTGACAACATCAATATATGTATGCACACCAATTCCAAGTCAAAACTACAAAAACGAATCAGATAATAGCTCAAAACTTCAAGAAAAATGTTCAAGATGCATGACAATTTCAAGCAAATAATAGGCAGCAAAATTTTCATATCAACATATTTTTTGTCGATAGAAAAAACTCAGAACTCGTTTCGGAAACCTTCAAACACATAGCACTCTTTCTTTTCCTTCTTTTTCTTTCCTCTTTTTTTTTTTTTTTTTCCTTTTTTTCTTTCCTTTTGTTTTTGTGTTCTCTACATCTGGAAAAATAATGAGACAAATTTTGAGAAGCAATCAACTACCGAAAAACTTATAAGTAAAATTGAGATTTCAAGAAAACTTATTATGTAGCAAGTACTGTAAAATTTCATTTAAAAAAAAATATATGTGAAGATAGGGGCTAGTAAATCGAAAACAGCCCCCTCATATCTTCTTGTTCTCATTCAGAAGAATGAGAACCTCATGCCATTGCTTGCTGCAAACAAGTTGTATTCTTCAATGGCAGTTTCCTTCTTATTGAAAGCATGACCATTGTCAACAACTTCCACCTCATTATTTCTTGAAAAATCCCCAACATCGTCTTCTTTAGAAGGCGTGAGATTTAATTTACCTCCTGTTGAAAATGCAACAGGCCCTCCAAAATGAAACAATGAAAAGCTTGAGCTATCCTTTTGCAACTTGGAAGAAGTATCATTTTGCTTACTGCCTGGTGGTGAACTGAGTGCATATGGATGTCCAGCGGTACCAGTAACATCTGAATTCGCTACAGAGCTTTCTGCCATTGCACCTGATTTGGTGACCTGATTTCTATCTTCGGCATACGTACCATTGCTGGCTTTCGAAGCCGGGTGATAAATAGGAACCGGGGTAGGATTGAAGACAGGATTAGAAAGCTGATGCAAATGCCCATATTGCATGCAGAAGCGTGGGTTACCGTTCAAACCATACCCAAGAGGATTGGCATATAGACAGTGATTTGAATAGGAGAAAGGCATTATTCCATTTGCATGGGCATGGGCAGTTGCTGGCCATGAAACTGAGTTTTGATGGTAATAACTCATTGATGGAGGAACCTGAAACACTGGAAAGTGAATATTTTGGTTCTGAATCGAAGGAAGAGTCATTTGACATGGGGAATCCAGACTAACAGCCGAGAATCCTGCTTCGAAGTTCTGAGGAACATTTTTGGGTGCATTCCCTTGAACTTTACAACCCTCGTTATCTTGAGAAAGACCAGAATGGTTCTTGCTCCCCATGGCATCACCTCCAATTACTTTATCTATCCTTATCTCATGATTCTCAGAGAAGCCATTCTGAATGGATGCTGAAGATTCTTTTCCTTCTGATTGATGGCTAGCATATTCTGAGTCTGATGTGGAGGAGGATTCTACATTTCCATGGTTCGAGCAGATAGTATTACAGTCTCCTTCACTCGGGCATGATGAGCAGTTATCAGAATTTAAAGAGCTAGTTCCTACTTGGTTACAGGTCCCACTGGATGCCAATGTCATGTCCATGGTTGAATTTGCAGAACACTGTGTTACCTCCTCTTCACATGCGTCGTCTTCTATGTTTTTATGATCCTTCGATTCGTTAGAAAGTCCATTTTGGAAGACTTCATCTGATTCAATACCAGAAGTTGATTCAGTGGAATTAATCTCCTCTTGATCAACTGTACCAGAAGTTACACTAACTTCGCCGCTGGAAAGTTCATGCCTCGACTTCATAACGTCATAATCAGGTTCCGCACCACACTTGAAAGTTGAAGACTTCGATGCAACATTTGAGTCTGAGTTACTTCTAGGATATTTCTTCTGTGATTCCATGGGCTCCCAAACTTTCTTTGAATAAACAAAATCTTTACAAGGAGAATTGTTTAATATGGCAGCTTTGTTTCTCAGTCTTCCGTTATCACGAGAATGATCTCCATAACTGTACTTGTTAGAACGATAACTTTGCTTGGACATATCAAATGAAGATTCCGACTTGCTCAAAGATTTGACATCTCGGTTAACTCTAACAGAAGAAACAAACGGCTCTGCCTTTTTGTTGTTAAATTCATTAGTTTGGTTACAGATGCAGGAACGGTAATCATAAGATACCCGATTGTTGGAAGAGTGCAACTTTTCATTAAACTTAGAGACATGTCGACCATAGGCCTTTAATGAATTTGTTCTTAATTTCCTGTTTGATCCATTTATACTCCTGGAAGGATTTTCCAAACTATCCACATAACATCTTTGCTCAGATTTGTTAATCACCCCATTTTCTGAAACAACCATAAATCGGCGCCTCTCAGACCACTTGAAAGGATGATCTTGAACTTCCTTTGGAAATTTTAATCTCCAGCGAGAAACTTTAAATTGATCACTAGTGAAAGACTCATTTCCATCATTTCCCTCGGTAAGTTTCCCATCAAAGCTATCATCATACGAATTTTGCCCTTCTGAAATGATGGATTCATTTAAAAACATTTCATCCAGAATATCAGAAGATTCAGGCACGCTGGCGTCACATACTTCACTAACTGTATTGGACTCTGGCTCCAAAACGCATGGGGACAAATCCTCCAAGACATCAGAAGGAGCACATGCTTCAGCTGATTCAGAACTTAACTTATCTTTATCCTTTCCTTTTAATCTTTCTTTTCTCCGGAGCTTCTTCTCTCTTTCTTTTGTCCTTTTCCGCTCTTTGCGTTCTTGTTCTTCACGCTTTTCCTTCTCTTCTTCTTCAAGAAGTTTCATCTGCAGCAAATTTCTCAAAGATTAACAGTAAATAGAGATCTTAATTCTTGTAAATAAACTTCTGAGTTTATATAGCCCGCAAGGAAACCTGCTTTTCCAGAGTAATGATTTCTTTGCATGCTATGTGAACTCGTTCTTCCAGTAATTTTAGAGAAAGACACACAAAGATGCTATGTGCATTTTGGCGTGCCGTTCCTTCTCTGAAGGCTTTTTCAACCTGGAAAAGACAACAAGGCATAAGAATAAAAGCAATCTATAATTCCTAGACAAAACTTAGATCAATACCAGTATCGAATTTCCAGTCAAAGAAGCTAGAAGAAGAGATCACATTAGAAAATTCCCTTGATTAATTGGAAAGTGGTGAATAACAGAAGACACTACGACTTTGAAGTTTCATTCAGATTAAGTGTATGAGCTAATCCAACAAGCAAAACATTTTTTCATATATAAGAATCCATCCATTGATAAATGATATATCCAAAGATTACAACATAGATCAACAAAAACCCAATTACAGGTTGAAACAACATGGTGGCCCCGACAAACGAAGATTACAATAAACTAGATGGGAAGGGGATGATAAAAAGGTAATAAAAATAAAAAGATGGAAAATGGATTGTCGTCGCAAGAAAACCATAAAAGGAGAGAACCAAATGAAACATCAACTTCTTCTTCTTTGTTCTTCCTCTTCTTCTCCAGCAAGTGCTCATTCTTTGTTCTTCCTCTTCTTCTCTGGACTCGAGATCCTTGTTCGGCAAACAAGATCGTGCCCAAATCTCGTGAGAGAGCAAGATCATGAGAGGAGAGCAAGATAGTGGAAAGCGAGAGCACGAACAGCGAGATTGGGTCATTCCACGTGCAAGCGAGGGTTTTGTTTTGGCAATTTCACCTGGTGTTGACATCAGCAAAGGGTAAAAAAAACCCTCATTTTCAAAAGGCAAGGCAAATCTCATTTTCCCCTATCAAGTTGGGTTACCCATACAAAAACCACAAACCTTAGCACATCCAATAAACGACCGATCATCGAGCCAAAGCAACGCATTGAGCCACCAAAGAAGGATCGAATAGCTAGTATCAAGCGAACAAAGATCCCTCTCTAAGGATGGATGTTGCTTTTTTCTCATATGAGATTGAGCACTCCAAATTCCAAATCTCTCCGATGCTTTTCTTTTTTTCTTTTGTTTCGAAGACTGCTTGGCTTTCTTTATCCTAGTGGGAATAGCCATAATACCAAGGCCATCTTCTCTAAACCATGGAGCCAAAGTAAGTATGTGAGTCCCCGAATTGAACAGTTCATCCATTTGCTGGGGGATTGAAGTCATACCAATGTGCATTAAGAGGCTCATCAAAGAAATAAGGATTAGGATAGTCAAGAGGGGTCGGTAAAAGGCTAGACAGGTAAAGACTGGTATCGGCATCCAATGGCAAAGCTACAATATTAGGTGAGTGTTTAACACCTAGGCAAAAATGGTTTTTGGAGGAAAAGATGTTGCATGGTTAACTTCAAGCTCAGTTTGATTTAATGGAGAAGAAGAGGAAGAGGAGTGATGGTGGCCGAAATGGATGAAGGAAATGGGGGATTTGGTTGCGTGTGTGTGATTTTGTTTGTCTGAGAGAAGAAGGGTCTGATGGGACCGATGGATGGGGATGTTGGGCTGTCTATGGTTGGGAAAGATGGGATGTGTCATCTAAAGAGGGAGGATTAATAGGTAGTAAAGGAGAAAAAGTTGGAGACTGTTTTGTAGCTTTTTGAGAAGAAAATATAGAGACATGACTGGGGAGATTCAAGGTTCTGAAGGGATGGCTCTGATGGGACCATGGCTGATGGCAGAGGCTCAGAAAAGTTAGTTAAAAGGCGGGATGGGATGGTTTTACCCGCTGGGTTATTACATGATTCAGTTGGGTGAGGGATAATATCCAATTCAATCAATTGCTTGCTATTATCCAAAGGGTAACACAAAGTGGAAGCACAACCGTGGACGGCGGCAGGGATGTTTTTGGGGTCTGAAGGGCTGTTTCTGGTACTTTTTCCGGTAGAAAATTTGCAGGTGAAAATGGTGGAATATTCCGATGGACAACTGCTATGAAACCTACATGTGGGTCTGAATCGAAATAAGGATCAATGAATAAATTCAAAGAAAAAAGATGAAGTGGAGGGGAGCTGGATGAAGGCTGGAAGGAAGCCATTTTTTTACTCAAAATAAAGAAAATGTAATCTGATATTAAATAAACTTAAGTTGAACATCATTCAGGACTTTCATTCAGAATCAAGGATCTACGGAAAAAGGAAGATGAGATATCGCACTGAGCCAAGGTGAATCAGTAGATTTAAATGAATGACGTTAATGGTCATTAACAACCCAATTGTCCATCTAGAACAAGAGAGAAACCTTCCCAAATTGAGAACCCTTTTTATGAATAATGTTACCTTACAAGAAATGAAAATAACCAGTTAAGCCTTAAAAACTTAAGTAACAAACTAACGGAACTAATCAACCCAAATCCAAATCAAATTACATAACGAAGTTACTTAAGAAACAAAGTAACATACTATCTTCCCACAAAATTCATTACAATAAGGCCTCCTGACAAAGATTTCCAAACTCAATGAGAAACACAAAATTTTCAATGGGGTCCCACATCCTTCCACCTGAAAACATATAGCTGTTGGATCCCAACTTCATCCATCTCTATGACCATTGGTTACCCTAGCTTTCCTGGCCCCAACCCTTATGTTTAAGTTTTGAACAAGAAACAACTTTCTTTAATCTAATGAAAAGAGACTAATACTCAAATAAATCATTCTCAACCACAAAATAAAATCTTAGAATAGAAATCATTTGGGAAATTTCTGCATATACAAATTAAAGCTCCTCAATGGATCCAGATTCCCTTGAGGAAGCCATAAATTCTACCCATAATGGTTTAGAGAATATACTTTGAAAATTTACCTCCGTGACATTACTTTAAAACAGAGAGCAACTGAATTACCTCCATGGCAATACTCATTTCCTAATTCTTGTAGATGGATAAAGGGATACTTTGTGACCATGTAATTGCACTCTGTTCTACAAATGGACTAACCTAATTACATCCAGCCCAATCTTTTAAAGCTAGTTTATATATTTTAAGAAGATATGCATTGCTAACTATAGTATCAATATCAATTGATGCAAAAGATTTGTTTACCTCTTGATGAGATACCGATCTATATGAACAAATTACAAGGCATTAAAATAAAATAAACCAAATAAAACCAAGAAAGGAGCCCAAAGAACTATAACAAAGGGCTCCAATCCAAGAGAATAAATCCTTTTCCTAATCGCTAATTACAAAAGATCTAAGCCACCAAGGCCCAAACTGAGCCATTAAACCTATTGACATCCCACACCTTCTCTACAAAACTCTCATTCCCTTCAAAGCTCTATTATTTCTCTCGAGCCAAATCCCCCAAACAACTGCTAAGAATCAAGCCTGCCATAGAAAGTTGTCCCACTCCCTAAAGTCAAATCTCCTCCATCATAGCCCTACACAGTCCTCCTTCCATGCCAAAGAAACTCCAAAAACCCCAAGAAGGGGACTAAATTGAAAGGACTAACCGGATCTCCAAATCATATGGTTCAGATCTTCCACCGGTCCTCACAAAGGGAAACCACTAAGGCCTCAAAAAAGCAAAAATGTCTTTGCATGCAGTCTCAAGTATTAACTCTCTCATGTCGGACAGGCCAGACAAAGAACTTAACCATTTTAGGAATTTTGACCTTCTGAATGAAGGAAAAATGGGATGTCAAATGGAGTCGGTGGGGTACTCAAAGGATGAAAAAGAATAACTAGAAGGAAAGCCCTAAGAAGGATGGGTCCAAAAACGAGGATCCCTCCTAACCCAAGTGATGTGAAGTCTTTGGAACGCAGCACAAATCTAGAGACCCAAGGGAAAAGACCTTTTGGCTACATGGTTTTGGCGATTTCATCATGATTCTAACACCCTATGCCACAAACTTTTGGCAAGCATGATCCTCTTCCTTTTGAATAGACGATGGTTAACAGCATACTAGACACCCGTGGAAAAATATTTCAGATAAACTTCATTTCTTTTCCCAATTTGTTTAGAATGTGGTGGGTGATGGGAGGGATACTTACTCTTGGGAGGATAAGCAGTTTGTTGATAACCCCTCTGCTCCTTATATCTCTGGTTACATCAGTATCATTCGGTTGCTTCAATTCTTTCTCACTTTGTGAAATTGCCATCTTCTCCATGTTTTAATCGTCCGTAGACCAATATGGAAACGTCAAACATTCTAGCTTTGTTACCTTTGTTAGCAAACTTCTTAGCCCCGAAAGGAGGGATGTTCACTTTTGAAGTCTCAATCCATCCAAAAGTTTTCTTTTTTGAAATTCTTTCTTTTTGTGTTTGGTTAGTCCCCATCTTCTCCTCCTCGAGCATTTTCGTTCTTTTTTTAGTGGAAGATTAAGACATCCAAGAACGTCAAGTTCTTTGGTTGGCAGTCTTGCATGGAGGAGCTAACACCTTTGGTCGAATCTTGGCTAGAAGGTTCATGGTGGCCAGACCTATTGTTGTATTCAACGCAGAAGAGCATCGAAGGACCTTGATCATATTTTTTGGACGTGTGTTGTTTGGATTCACTTCTTTGAGGTGTTCGAATTTTGTTTTACCATCTTTCAGCTGCAGGACAATTAAGGATCTCTTTCTCCTTTCATATTTATGCGAGAAAGGGTTTTTTCTTTTTCTTTTTTTCTCTTTTTTTTCTTTTCTTTTCTTTTGTTTTTCCTTTTTTTTTTTTTTTTTTTTTGTGGCAAGCTAGAGTGTGTAGTATTTTGCAAGGTTTTTATGTCAAGAGAAATGATAGAATCGTTAAGGGTTTGGGAGAGATCGTTGGATGATGTTTGGTCACTTGTTAGATTCTACATTTCTCTTTAGACTTCGGTGTTGAAGCCTTTTCGTAATTATACTCTTAGTCTTACACTATTGATCTCTCATGTTTTTGTATCCCAAGAGGTTTTGGGTTCTTCCACTTTTTTTGTATTGGCCAATATGTTTATGGCTTCATTTCTTTGTCTCTTCATCATTTGTAATATCCTGGGTTGTTTTGTTCTTTCCTTCTTTAGCTTCTTTGTATCTATCTATTGGTCTCTCATGTACTACCTCTATGGATATTTCATTCATCAATGAAATGTTTCTTATAAATTATACTTAGTCTAATTTTGCTTCACTGAAGTCCTTTTGTGTAGATTGGCTTCCTTTTGTAGGCCCGTGTATTCTTTCATCTATTTTTTCTCAAACAAGTGTCAAAGTAGCAAATATGAGCATAGCACAACTGAAATAGTATTATAGACTTTGGGGAGAGATTCGATTCTATCACCTCACATGTTAGAAAAAAAAAATGGAAAAAGAAGTGTCAAAGTCAAATTCAATTTATAAAATGACTGTGGTGCACGTGTCAAGTGTTAAAGAGTGTTCAAATAAATATTGAACCCACACATGTAACCAAACTACAATGATTGTGCTTCAATCTTCAAGTAATTGATATTTATATAATAAATTTATAACAAGATAATTCGGATTTTTTTATGAGAAACAAACCATCATAATTTCAAAAGAGCAACGAGTGCTCTGAAATTACATGATGCTATTTCATTGAGATTAAGAAATGTGAGATTGTAATCACAAAAAGAAGTGAATTTACACTATGAGAGAGATGTATACAAAAGGTGATAAAAAAAGGTAAGAAATCTGATTCTTTATCTTCAAATATACATACGATGATTCCACTCATTCCATATGAGCCAAAAGTAGGCTTTGATGATGAAGGTCCACATAATAGCTTTCTCATTCTTAAATGAGTGGCCAATAAGGAGCATGTCAAAAAGGATGAGAGGGTCATTTGGGAAAACCACATGATCAAATGTACAATATCTCATTTGGGAAAACCATATTCAAAATAGTTTGAACTCAAATGAACAATATCTCAATTCACACTTATGTTTGACAATAATTTCTTTATAAATATCGAACACTAAACTTTCAACTTGACATACTAAAATATAAAATTAATTAAACTCCATGGCTTCTTATTGGTATAATTAAGGTTTGACCCTTTGCACGACTTCTTTCTATTGGTTTTTTTTCTTTTTGAAAAGGAAACGTAACTTTTCGTTGATAAAATGAAAAGAGACTAATGCTCAAAGACACAATAATCTTCAAAAGAATAGAGAACTTGCAGGAAAAAAAAAAAGAGGAAAAAAGGACTAACGAGAATACGTCAAAAAGCAATCTCCTAAAACTTAACAAACCAGCTCCAAAAATGAAAGCAATACTAGAGAGTGCATAAACTAAAAGGCCAAAGTCGATAGCAGTCCAATGAGCCGATGAGGTGAGAAGACCAATAAGGCCGGAAGTGTGAGAATTAAACCACAAAACAAACCAGCTTCTTAATTTTTTTATTTTTTTTTTTTTTTTGGATGAGAAACATGGATCATAATTTTATTGATAGAATGAAATTACAAAAGGGCAAAAGATGCCCTGAAGAGTTACATGATGCTATTCCAATGTGTAACAAGAGATGTAAGGTCGTAATCACAAAAGAAATGAGTGAATTTACACTAAGTTAAAGATGTACACAAAAGGTGATCAAAGAATTGTGGAAAATCATTCATTTTTACTTCGAATATGCAATGGTTACGTTCATTCCAAACAAGCCAAAAGAAGGCTTTGATGATGGAGGTCCATAGAGTTGCTTTCTCATTCTTGAAAGGATGACCAATGAGCGTCATTCAAGAGAGTGGTTGGGTTGTTGGAAAACACCATAGGATAATTGATGCAAGGATTTTTCCCAAAAATCGCCAGCAAAATCACAATATACTACCATGTGCATAATGGTTTCACAGCTATGGTGGCAAAGAACACATCAAATTAGGAGTAGACACGAAATTACCCCCGCACCCAAGCGGAGCGGCGCTTGCTATGCGCTACACTCGGCGCTCAAAGGCTGAGAGCAGAAAAACAAAGAAGCGCCACAGCGCTACCCTGGAGTCCCGCGGTGCTCCAGATATTGACGCACAATGAGAGCCTCATGCGCGCTTTGGCCTGTGGCCAGAAAGGCCAAAGCACAGTTGCACTTTGCTATAGCACAATTGCGCTCCCTCACATCTATAAATGCATTTCTTCATCTTTTTAGGGTTTTTTATACTAAATTCCATGGAGGCCGAGGAGAGACTTTAATTTCATCTCCCTTCATATTTATAACATCTTAGGGTTAGTTTTTACTTTTGTTTTGGGTTGTATTTCATGGGTTTGAACCCTTTTCCTCCTCATCCTTTGTCTATGAAGATGTTGAGGTAAGTTTTTCTTGTGCTTGGGAGATAACCAATGTAATGACTTTGAGGATTCTTTGAATGAATTCCATGTTTTGATTTATGCATTTTGAATCCGTTTGAACTCTTGATGTATGTTTATTGGTTCGATTGACACTCTTTCCTTTGAATCTATGTTGAATGCTAAAGATTTTAGGCTTGCGTGATGTCTGGACTCTTCGTCTAGCTTAAGTCACTAAGAAACAAATAGTGAATCTCACATGAGGGTTTATAGTCTAGTCTTGAATCTTAAAATGCATGATTTGGTTTGATTCAAAGAACTTAGGTTAATTAGGTCGGGTCCGATTAATTAACCACACAATGGAAACCTAGGGCTTAACGCAAATGTAATTGATTCTTCACATCTGCTAAGGATTCCATAGGATTGATTACATTTAGTTAATTGGAGCTTCGTTAAAAGTTCTAATTATACTTAGGTCACTTGCATGATTCGGTCTCAGCTAGTTGTCCACCTTTGTAGAGGATAGTTACAGCGAGTCAAGCATATTGTTGTGTAAAGCATGATCGATATGAGTTAATAAAATTAGTCCGATGATAAGAAATTACATAGGAACCCAATTACTTTCAAGAGCAAGAATCCCCGATCCTTGAGTACATTTACCAACTTTATTTTACTTTCTTGCAAGTTTATCTCTATCCACACCAAAAACCCCCATTTACCGCTCTAGCTAGGAAATTAGCTTAACGAAACAAATCATTCACGCTTCCCTGCGATCGATTCGGACTTAACACTATTGCTTCATCTTTGTAGTAATAGAAGTAGTTCAGTATTATAAATTACTTTTGATTTGTGGCTCTTTTTAGGAATTAAACGACACCAGAAAAGGAATCAGTCAACGTCGGCTGTATTGATGCTTCCATTGCTGACTTCCCATAAAAAGAATCGGACTTTTTTTGGGATAGGTCCTTTCCAAATATTTTTATAAAGGGCAACGTTCATATCATTACCATTTGATGCAAGATGAATCGAGAGAGATTTTTTGGTGAACTTGCCAAATATATCAAGGATCCATCTCCAAGAATCCTTTATTGTATGGCTGTTGGGCAGCACAAGAAGAGTGGATAAGACCGACCATTCAATAATCTCACTATCAATGAGGTTTCTTCTAAGACCAAGGTCCCACGCTCCATAGCTATTGTTCCAGCATTGGGCTATGGTAGCCTCTTTTTTCATTGAGAGAGCATGAAGTCTAGGAAAGGCATCCTTGAGTGGTGTGGAGCAAACCCAAGTGACATTCCAAAAAGATGTACATTCACCATTGCCAACAATGTGATTTATATTTTTGTGAATGAGATCAATCTGCCTAGCAATGTACTTCCATGGACTTTTAGCCAATCGAAACCGACTGCTTTGTGGTTGGAGAGAAAGGCCATATTTAGCATGAATTAGGATTCTCCAAAGGGCATCTTCCTCAATGTGATATCTCCAAATCCACTTGGCTAAAAGACTCATGTGTATCTCTTTTTCAATTCAATCAAACCAAGGCCTCCTTCAATAGTGGGGAGCTGTAACTTTTGCCAATTAATTGAGTGAACACCTCTCTTATCTTCGTGCCCATTCCAAAGGAAATTCCTGTACATCTTATCAATCTGTTCCGAAACCTTGGAGGGGATTTTGAAAAGAGAAAGGTCATAAGTAGGTAGGTTACTAAGACTGGCTTGTATAAGAGTGAGACAAACACCTTTGGAGATATATTTACCATGCCAACAATTAAGGTGCCTCGCAATCTTTTCAATGATAGGTTCCCAAGATGGAATAGAGAAAGATTTGTTATTAAGGGGTAAGCCAAGGTATGTCGAGGGCCAAATGCCAACCTTGCAACCAAAAGATGATGCCAAAGAATTAACAGTTCCCTCCTCAATATTAACGCCTAAGAATTCAAATTTGGCATGGTTTATACGATGACCAGAAATCTATTCAAATGACCGAACAATCTCAAACAGATTGGCAAGCTTCTCCTTGTCCAATGAAGAGAATAAGATGGTATCATCAGTAAACTGCAAATGACTAATTTGTAGGCAAGAGTTCCTGACAATAAAACCTTCAATATGACCATTGTCTAACCCTTTTGTAAGCATACAACTCAAACAGTCAACCACTAACATGAATAAGAATGGAGAAAGGGGATCCCCTATCTAAGGCCACGAGTAGCTTTAATTTTGTCCCTAGGCTTTCCATTGACGATAATGGAAAAGTTTGCAGTTGATAGGCAGCCCATAATCCATCTCCATACAGAACCAAATCCTTTGACATTCATAATCTCATCCAAAAATTCCCAATCAACCATATCGAAGGCCTTTTCAATATCAAGTCTAATCACCAATCCTCTTCTATTAGTGTTGGAGTAGAGGCCAATCAGTTCATTTGCTATCAAAGAGGCATCAATGATTTGTCTACCCTCCACAAAAGCAAATTGATTCTTGGAGATCGTATGCGGGAAGACTTTCTTCAGACGTTCAGATAGAACCCTAGCAATAACTTTGTATAAGCAAGTGGTAAGGCTTATCTGCCTATAGTATCCAACTCTCCTGGCATCAATCATTTTAGCAATCAAACAAATATAAGTCTCGTAGAGATTAGCGTTGATAATAGACTTCTCAAAATAATCTTGGAACACTCTTTTAATGTCGTCTTTAAGGATGTTCCAATGCTTTTTAAAGAACTCGCAAGTATAGTCATCTGGTCCAGGAGACTTATTATTCCCCAAGTCTGATATACCAACTTCTAAACTTCGCTTCCAAGAATACAACTACTAGGAGAAAAACGCAACTTCAAACAAAACAATAAGGCTTAGGCTCATAAACACGAGAAAACCTCAAAAAAAAAAAAATTCAATTCCTGGACAAAACCACAAAGCTACGAGTTAACTAAAGGAGAATGCGGAGGAATTGATTCCATCTGAAAACCACATTTTTCAATCAAATCGGAGAACTTGGCAGGAATTTTAGGAAACAATTTTGCTTGAATATTTTCACCCTTCTCAAACAAAGTATCAAAACCATCTGCCAAGCAAACCTCTGGAGTATCCTCAACAAAATCATCTTGTGCTAGAGAATCCAAAATATCCTCACTGCTTAAACTAACATCCGAATCTCCATCAAAATCTTAACCAGAAGGAGTGTCTTTAGGAGGTGGACGGCTATAAACTCCTTTTAGAGAAGTAATATTTAAACCTAGAACTTTAATGATTGATTGAATGAAGTTTGAACAAGAAGGCAAAAGATGTGGATTGTCTGCCAGATGTGGATCAGCTAATAATAGATGTGTACATGACTCCTCCAAAATATCTTTTGGTTTAACTGAGGCTTCTTTCTATTGGTTTAATTAAGGCTGGCCTCCTTTTTTGAGGTTGCCTTTATGAAGTATTAAGGCAGGCTATTCTTCTCCAGGGAGTCCAAGTTTCAAGTTGGTTTGATTTTTAACTTTGTGCATGAAGAAGAAACTTCTGTTCTCCTCGTTAATTAAATAAATTCTCTTTGATCAAGGATGTATTAATTTGCTTGAGGAGCAAAGCATTAATTTCAAAGTTTTAAGGTGTTTCTCATCCAATAATAGTAGACTTTCAGTTGTCTTCTTTCAAGTGTTGTTGTTTTTCCACTAAGTTCTTGAATGGCAGCTATAAATTCGAATCTCACTTTTATTCTCCAAGTAAACCCTGTTTCAAGATTGGTTCAGTTTTCAACATTGTGCATGAAGATGAAGCTTATTCTCCTCCTTTATTAAAATTCTATTAGTTCAAGGTTGCACCACTATGCTAGAGGAGTGAAGCATTAAGTTAAAGCTTTTAAGGTATTTCCTCTTTCACAAAGACTTTTTGGTTGTCTTCATCCAAGAGCTGCAGTTCTTTCACTAGTTCCATGGAAGTGTAATGATCATTCATCCAAAAATTGAACTATCATTCATCTATTCTTAGTTTATTTTGTCATTCCCCCCTTTTAAGGGTATTTGTATCCTGAGCATTAGTCGCTTTTAATTATATTAATGAAAGCTCCGTTTCCTTTTAAAAAAAAAGCAAACTCTAGAGTGTTGTCTGATATAGTATACCAAAGATATTTTAATAACCGTAACATATATCCACATATAAATCTAATAACAAATCAAATACAACAAGCCAAATATTTCTAGACATTCAAATGTAAACGAGTTATGGATTCCTCTCTCTTGAAATTAGTTAGGTACCTCCTAACAAGAAAATATACAAAAACACTAAAATAACTATATTGCAATATAGAAAAATTACAATATAAACAAGTAATTCAAGGTTCTTGCACCCTCCCTCTTGATATCTCTCGCAACCCCTAATTCACTCACAAAATACCTACCTACCTCATTCCCCACTACCTCTATTCTTTACTAAACTTCATAACCACCTCCCTACCAAATTACTATTACACCCTTACTACTATGATAATAGTACTATCCTACTAATATTCCTAGCATATTCTCTACCAGTACCGTCACAGAATCACAACCTCATCAGAAATCTGAAAGATGACGATACTGATAGCCTTTCATCCTCAAAACAGAAACAATGGGAAATTAGCTTTGGACAATAGCTTCACAGTGTGTTCCTTATGTGCTTATTTTTTAGATCAAGGCTCAATCTCCCCTATATTTGGCAATTTGGGAAAGCTTCTCAAGAGAAGGTCAGGTTCTTCCAATGGGAGCTAGCACATGGGACACACATGATTTGATTCAGTGGAATGCCCCTTACTATTCTCTCTCCTCCATACTTGCCAAAAGGATTATGAGTTTCAAGTCCACATATTCATCCATTGCTCCATAGTCCATAGCTTCTAAGGCTTTATGCACATCAACTTCAAATCCACCACGGCCTTGCCTACATCCATCTACAACCTCTTATCTGGAGTCCTACTAGGCCACCCATTCCACAACGAGCAGCAAACCTTTGGTTGTGCCAGGTGAAAGCCTTTTTTTTCCTTTAAGAGAAGAGACACTACATTGAATAAAATGAAATATGGGGAAACCCCAAGCACCTATAGGTGTTTACAAAAGAGATTTCCACAAGCACCTATAGGGGAAGCCTTCTTTTGAAACCTTTGGCTAGAAAGAAATCACAAATTTTTCGAGGGGTTTGCAACTTTTTTTCATTCTGTTGTGAACAATGTCGCAAGGGATATATATTGGTGCAAATGTTTCTGTCTTTTTTATTATAATAGTGATGAGACTTTTAGCCAAGTAGAAATCCCTTTAGTAAATCCATTTAATTAACCTATTAGTAAACTGCAGTAACTAGACTTCAACATCCAAAATGTTTAAACATTACAATATGGATCATGCTTTTTGGAGCCCTAAACTGCTCTTCAGTCTTGCAACAAAAACTGCCCTCCCATTTTCTTTCTCCCAATCATTGTGCCTTGTGCAAATCAGAAGTGGAAGATCTACAACACTTGTTCTTTGATTGTATTTATTCCAGAAACTGTTGGAGATTTCTCTTTAAAAGCTTCAATATATGTTGGATATTCGACAACATTTTTAGAAGCAATGTGCAGCAGATTCTTATTGGTCCTGTTCTCAAGAAATCTTCAAATCTGTTATGGATCAATGCAGTAAAAGCCTTGCTAGTTGAACTATGGTTTGAAAGAAATCAAAGAGTTTTTCAAGACAAAGAAACTCCTTGATTCGTTCGTTTTGAGGCTGCCAAACTTAACGCTTCACAATGGTGCTCTCTTTCTAAAATATTTGCAGCACACTCTCTCGAAGATATATGCCTAAATTGGCAAGCTTTCATCCATTCGGAGTGACAGAAACATAAAGTGAAGGGTCTTTTCTCTCCAGCCAAGAGTGGTCTAGCAGTTTAGCTTTTTGTTCCTGTCTTTCACTTGTCTTGTATTAAGCTCTTCAAAGGGTGTTTTCAACACCTCTTTTGTTTTTGGTCTTTTTGTAAGAATTATTCTTATCATTGTTATTAGATTTAGTTTGGTTTGGATATGATGAGGACGCTAAGGGGGTGTCAACCTAGTTGAGATGCCCGGGTGCGCCTCCTGATTCTTTGTTATGTATCGCTTGTTTTCAAGTACACATCTCTTGTACTTTCTTTTTATTCATTAATAAAAAGTTATGTTTCCTTTCAAAAAAAAAAAAAACATCCAAAATGTTTAAATGTTTTGAGAATTTCTCCTCCTATTTTTCTTCTCCCTAGTTCTCTCCAATTTTCCCTTATCCTATATTGTGTCATTTCTAGCATCCACCTCTTTATCCTTACTCACTAGCCTAAATGGGTAAAACCATAATTATTTGGACTGACATAATCTTCACTATTAAGTCTTGGGAGAAATTAACTGGAAGATGTAGCCAACTTGGCTGGATATTAGACCGCCTTTCTGCATCTCATTAAATGATACTTAAAGATTATATATATATATATATGTATATATACATTTGAACCAAGAATTGCATCTGAAAATGTAGCATAAAATTTTTTCCCCTGATTCCATAGATGATGTAATTTAACTTGTAATTTAGGATTTAACCGAGGATTTGGGATATGATTTTAAGGTATGTTAATCTTCTTCAGTTTTTTGTCATCAGAAGTTCTTCCGGTTGAAGCTTACTTTGAAGCCTTTCAGTGAGTCTTTCAGTGGGTGTTTGTTCACCTTTTTTTCACTTTCAGTGGATTTTTGACAGCTCGATTAAGGTCAATGGTTTCCAGTTTGGTTGGCTATTTTTAGAATATATTCCTCAGCTGTTTTGTTCAATTGCAGTGATAGTTTTCTTTGAGGAGTTCCACTTTGGAAGATTTCTTTGAGTCTTTCAAGATTAATTGCTTTCTTGGTTTTTGGTTTGAATTCGCCTGAAGTTTTGCCTTCTCTTGTTTTATTTGGTTTAGTTCAACTTTCTGTGTAGATCTTACACTTTGATGTAAAAAGATGTGTCGTCTTATTTCTATATTTTTGTATCTTGAGCATTAGTCTCTTTTCATCATGAATTTTTTTTTCCTTTTCCCAAAAAAAGAAGTTTCTCTGTACCAATGTGCCTAACTGCTAAGTATATCCCTGCTGCTTAATAAAATTTCTCAAAACAAGAGACTCTAACATGTGATTTGACTTTGAGAGAATAATATCACAAATGCCAATTGGCAAGAAAGCACACGCCAAGAAGATTGCAGATAACATGCCTGTTCTTTAAAGATGACAGTTGCAGCATCCAGAAGAAACTCGCGAGCCAGTTCAGGACTCTTTGCATGCTTTTGAGGACGAGAACAATCTCCATCCAAATCATTTGCATCTTTATCAATCGAATCGTCCTCCTAAAAGACACAATTCAGTGAAGCAATTAGAATTGCCAAGATTTAGAAGACGAAACCATTTGTCACCTACAAGAATTTCAAGTTCATGAAATATATAATGTTTCAGATAGTTCCTTTCATAGCAGAAACAAGAAACCCATTCATTATTGCAAATACGAATGATATACAAAAGTTTTCGGCAGGTAAAATCCTAGAGAGACAAAATTACAAGAAAGAGAACAACCTCCTCCTCCTCAGCCTCTTCAGCATGCTCAAAAAACCTCCTAATATTTTCCCCTCTCGTGATTGTAACAAATCCATCACCAACTGTAAGCCTGCGATGAACACATTGTTGACCTTTCAATGCATGCGCTTTCACTGAGAGCTCAGTGCAGCGTCCATCCAATTTCCAAGCTCTGAGGGTGATAAAACATGAACTCAAACCACCAAGATCTAGGCCATTTATTTTGACACTCCCATTCATGCCAACATTTTCAAATTCTAGAATGTCAGATTTTCCTTCTCCTGTTCCAACTGCCCACTCAAAATAATGATATGTCTCCACAGAGTCGGCAAAAGTTTGACGCCAATCAGCCTGGATTGTGTCATCCGATACCTGAGACAATGGCAATTATAAATTCTTTCATGCTGATTGCAAAAAGCACACAATCTAGAGAAACCTTACTTGATCTATGCAGTCATTATATTTATAGTTCATATTAATTGTAAAGTTTACTTTATAATCATGATGGTAGAAGAGCACTTAAAGTTGAAGAAAAGTGCAAGGATGCACCTCATAATTAAAGGCCATATCTGCAACGCAAAACCAACTAGTGCAGCAAGGCTCTCTCCTTATGCGCTTCAGCTCCTTTAGTTCTTTGAACTCACGGATAACATTTCTTCTGCAATCTCTACAGAACCTCTTGCTGTCAAACCTGTGAGATAATCAACACGTAAGAGGCAAAAAAGAACAATAATTACGAGGAAAGAAAAATGCAGACAAGAAAACATAAATACTATTAGAATAAACAAGGCTTGTTTCCTATACTCCTCATCAACTACAACAATCCGATGTTCCTGAAGGGACTCATCAACTACAACAATCCTAAGTACTATTTGAATTTGTGCAGATAAGTGTTCGCAGACTATGCAAAAACATAACACATACAACCAATTTTTTAAGAGACTTTTGAGGCTTACACCTTGAGGCACACTTCAAGATCAGGCTCAAATTTTTAGGCTCAAGTCTTGGGCCTCTTTAAATCAAAAGAGGCTTACGTCTCTTAAAGAAAAGGTTTATGGCTCCATGTGATGCACTGAACAGACGTAAAGACTAGAATGTCTGGAAAAGTAATAATAGTTTGCTACATTCTTAAAAAAAATATAAAAGTACACGTGTATTTTTTTAATGAAAACAACAACTTTAATTCATAATAAATGAAAGAATACATAGGCATACAAAAAACCAAGCCCTAAAAGGACACCCTATTAAAGAACGGGGCTGCAATTGCAAAATAGTACCTACGGAATAGTTACAAAAGATCTTTGAAATCAAAGTCCAAAGAAAAACATGAAATCTAACCAGTGACCAAACATCACTTATGTATTTCATATCAATATAATACAAGACGGTACTTTAGCCCATTACTACTTTTACCAAGGCTTTAGAAACACCTTAATGACAAAATAATATACAATAAGTTGGGTTTTTCTTTCTTTCTTTCTCTTTTCTTTTTTTCTTTTTTTTTTTTCTTTTTTTGTAAGGATAGAACTGAGCTTGCAATGGGGGAAAAAAAAAGATCACAAAAAACATAACGAGATTAAAAAAAAATGCTCCAACCCAAATAATAAGATTGAGGGTAGTTACAAAAGTCTCTGGAAGCAGACACCCAAAGAGAGGTATTAAACTTGGCAAGAAACTACACCTGTTTCCATGATCTCTCAACCCCTCTAACCATTCTATTATCCACCCCTCTCTAGCTAAATGGTCTACAAAAAAATAATAAGAAGAAGAAAAAGAGAAAGGAAAAGACAAAAAAAAATAAGAAAAATAAGAAAAGGAAGCAAAACTACTTCATTGATATGGTGAAATGTGTACAAAACAACCTATCAACAGATAATTATATGAAGCGAGTCCAATACTCTAGGAAAGTAGATAAACTATTATTACAGAAAGGTTGATTTAACTTCCACCAAGATAAAGCCAGGAAAGAAATAGATTCAATAATGTCTTTTTCTCCCCTTTAAAGGGATGTACTATAATCCCATGTTTCTTATCGTTGAAGATGCGGCAATTTCATTGCATCTAAAGGCTCCAAAAAAAGGCTCTCATGAAGTATAACCAAAGGGTCTGTTTCTCCTCTTTAAACGGATGACCCATTAATACACATGATAGAAGGGAGAAAATGTTCCCAGGGCGAGTCAATATTCATGTTCCATCCGAATTTAGAAAGAATAATCCAAAATTCATTTGCAAACCAGCAGTTGATAAGATAGATTTATCCTTTGTGATTCCAGATTCTTCATACAAATAGGACAGCAGTTAGGAGACAAGTATATCCATGGAGATTTCTTCTGTAAGACAAGTAGGATGTCATGAGTGTTTATGCTGGAATAACTGAGCTCCCAGAGGAAAAAATATTTAATATTTTCTGGATAGGTACCACTCTAAATGTGTGTATAAAAACCGTTAAAAGTCCTCAAATCAGCTGAAGCCGACTTTCTTCTGAGGAACTTGCAGAGAAAACCTCATCATTTTCTAAAAGCCAGCACCATTTGTCATCACAACCATTAGGTGTAAAAGCCTCAATAAGATTTGACAAAGACGTTCATTCCACACTCACACCAAACATCTCCAAAGTCCCGTCAAACAATGAGAAAACTTGCATCTCTCAAGGATTTGACCCAAATCTTCAGCTGCTTCCCTACAAGTACCTCACTGCGCCTAATCAAAAAATAATTCTCTGAATGTAGCCCAAGGTGTTGACTCTCCCACATAAAAGACTTGTCATGCAGTACCTTCTTGGAAACATTTTATCTTCCACAAGTAGTAGAATAGGAGGAGAAAAGAGGGACAAGAAAACCCTTTGGAGAGACTAGAAAACCAACGAGATATAGCTCTATTACCTAGACGAAGATGGACCGCTCCCAAAATAGCAAAGTGAGTCAACGCCTCCAAGGCTTCCCTATCCGACAAAGCACGTTAGACACCAAAGTTAAGCATATGCAATTACTTGAATAAGAAATGACTAGAGACGAGAGGAAGCAAGTACAATTGAGGAAACGAGTTACAAATGGGAGTATCATGCAACCATCAGCCTTTCCGGAAATATGTGTTTCAACCATCTCAAATAGAGTTGTAAACAAAATTAGAGAATAAAGAACCACTAGAAGCGATATACTTCCAAGAGTTTCTAAATGTGCCTTTCAAGACCATAGCCACAATCCATTCGAAAAAGTGAGGGTCATACTTGCTCACTGTAATCTTGTGCCAAGAGTGTTTGGCTCATTTAGAACAAACAACACCAAAATCCACTCCAAACAACGTGAGGTCTGCCAACAAAAACCGGAAAATCCTACAATTTAATCCAAAAAATCCTCTTTAATGTTAGGCCAATGAGCATGACCTCCCCACAAATAGTTCATAATACTTCCCATACATCGACCTACAATAATTGAAAGAGAAAAAGCACCTTCCGTTGCTTCCAATACATTTTATTATCAACTCATCCCACTTTTAGCCAAAGAGTATGAGCTCTTCAAAAATATTTCACAATACTTCCCATAAGTCAACACCACAATAATTGAAAGAGAAAATGCACCTTCCAATACTTCCAATACATTTATTGTCTACTCATCCCAAAGGATTAGAAGCTGTCCCCTATTTGTTCATTCCAATCTGATTGTAGATTGCACAAATTTGTACACCCAAAAGGGGCATACATACCATCTTAAGTATATATAATCATAGAAAGAATGCAATTACAGAGGAATTTTCTTGGCTTGTAAACTACAATCTACTTAAGTTATAAGTTCCTTAACTAAAACCATATCTATACAATAAATCAAGACAGCTGTAATTCTAGATTTTTTTTTTTTAAAGAAATCACGTTTCCAAGCAGAAAAGTGGATACACCTACACGCGCACACTGGGCCAGCATTCTACACTAGCTTATATCTTCCAAATGCATTAAAATAAATCAGTAAAAGAAAAAATATATAATAAAAATTGAAATAGAAATAAACAGATTTATTCTTATAAGAAGTCGAGCTTCTATTTGTCATGTTAGTGTTGCTCAAAATTTGTTCATGCTACTTCATATCCAAAGATTATATTATCAATCAAATCTCCATGGAGCATCAACTATCACATTTTCCTTTCATTAATTTAAATGCAATGCATGAAAAAAGGATGAGCATCAGATAGACACCTGTACATTAGCCTCTCAATAAAATCTTCTTCTTTCATCCTTAGAAGAGATTGTCGAGTCTCTTCTCCTAATGCTGACCAGAAATCAACCAATGTATCACAAGAAAGCCTGGCAGTGTGCAAGGCACATGTTTCCCTAGTTCCATGTCCCCTACCATAACTTGTTGTTCCCTGACTTATCCAACCTCGACCTCCCCCACCACAGGCATCTGGATAAAGCAACTCTCGTTCTCGCTCCCTAGCACGCGCGCTATCAAAGACCTGCTTTAAGGAAAACCTTAGCCATTAAAAGGATGAGGTAATATGGAGTGTCCAATAGCAAAGAACCAAAAATAAGCACTCTTACATTTTGGAGACCCAGGAAAGAATGCGAACACAAATAGCAATCCAAAAGTGTCAGCACCCCGTCACGTGTTGTGGTCAAACCACCCCAAGGATGGACGGACGGATCTTGAATTTCATCTTGAAACCCATTAACAGATAATGATCCATCACATGCTTGATTCTTTGAAACCCCTAATCTGTTGCAGGAATGATTCACACATGTTTTTCCTTGTTGTAAAGACTTCCCATATATGACAATCTGCAAAAATCCTTCAAGCAGCAAACCATTACATCTAGAGCAGTACATATTCTTACGAGCTTGCTCAAAGAGAGTTTGCTTGTCAATTCTCAGGAGTTTTTGTCTAGCTTGGGGAAGCAGGTCACTCCAAAACTACATTGAGAGTAAACACAACTTAATTAATTAATGGTCAGTTCACCACATTAGTTCCAACTAATGCTGGAATTAGATCATACTTATTCCGACTAATTATTTAAGGTCACAATGAAACAATGTGCTACTTTAGTTTCCCTACAAAGAATATTTGTTGTTCATAGAGCAACATGTTAAGGAAATTTGAAAAATCAGTAATCCTATTCTGGGTTAAAAAAACCGAGAGGTCTACAGTGCAAACTCACACATCTAAAATGCTAGATACTCCTTCGGTGGACTATATTGGCGGCAGTTTTAAATCCAGACTTTTATGAACTACAATTCAGGCAAAAATACATAGCAGGAAAGTGACAAAAATCCAGCACAGGAAAGTGATCTATAATACTGGCAATTACTCCCAAAATAAGAACAAATAAGGAAACCTCCAATTGCATCTTCTGGCAACGAAAGAAATGAATACCTTCTGGAGCTGATTGTAGCTAACATCGTCGCGATGCTGGGACCAAAATCCATTGGCCGAGAGCGAGTATATAGCCGATGACCCACCATTTAAATGGTCATTTTTTTGTGTTAACCCAGGCATCTTTCAAGTTCTCATAGTTGCATTTCTCAATCCTTTCATTACCTCACAACCCGAAATCTACCCAATCTGATCGACAGCCAAAAAAAAAAAGCCCAAAATGGACAGTAGCTAAGAATTACAATCGCAATAGGTAATTGGAACAAAATATCAGATCGTCGGCGGATCGAAATAACTCCGTCCAGAAGCAAATCTGATCGAGACTACGAGGCGATGGATTATATCGAATTGGATTGGATGCGATTGGACTAGATTGAAATAGCATAATATAAACGGAATTGAAGGGTCATCAAATAGAAGATTCAAAACGAGGGAAAATGGATGTAGGGGTTTCTGGTTGATGACGATGAGATTCGGCTGCTACGTTTATATTGCTCGCTAGAGAGAGAAATAGAGAGGAGGAGGAGAAGAAGAAGAAGAAGAAAAATGAGGCTGGGTGGAGAGAGGAGAAAGGAACTGTTATATCATTAATTAACCGAATCATCAATTTTCTTTGTTTTTAACTTATATTTGGGTTAAATTATAAATTTTCTCCCTCAACTTTCGAAAATTGCATATTTAATTCATATGAAACACAGATGCAAAGAATCAGTATCATACACTTATCAGATACCGATATTTATATTTCTCAGATACGTATTTGACATGCGATTTGATGTATCTATACTTTCAAATATTTTTCAAATACGTATCCGACACGTGATTTGACGTATCTATTTCTATGCGTACTTTTTTTTTAAGAAAAAATACAAGTAACTCATATAATTTTTCCCAATCTAAAATTAGGCAACTTATTTAAAAAGCTCAATACTCGAGTCTAAAACTAAAAGAAAAAAATAAATAAATAATTGACCAAACTCTAGACTAGAATCATCTAATCTTCATATTCACATTTGAGTTCCCACAAAGTCCATCAAAATATAAACCATTTTGATATCTTCAACAATAAGTTCTATATCTTCAACAATAAGTTCTTCTTTATCTTCATAATTCTCTCTCTAATCTTCTTCTTCTTTACAATATGAGTCACTTTTCTATTACATTTTATTAACTATTGTACTTCAGCATCTTAGATGTTGCTTTTTTTTTTATTGTATTTCAGTGTTTGTATTCTATTTTGTGTTACTGTTATTAACTTGTATGCTAAATTTATCTATATCCTAGATTTTTTAAAAGAAAAAAAATGTATCTTCAACGTATCAATATCTTCGCTTTTTAGAAATATATATATGAAAAATATATATATAAATAACGCATCCTTAGACGTATCCGTATCTTAGCTTTTTAGAAATTAACGAATCGTCGTATCCGATCATATCCATATCGTGCAGTCGTATCTGTATCTGTGCTTCATAGTAAATTAATTCATTCCCTTTAAAACATTTTTATTATCTTTTTACTTTTTTTTATTTTTTCTTTTTTTGTAAGTAAGAACAAATAGGGGTAAAATTTGATCCTTTGAACTCAAGAGATACAAGTAGGTACTTTTATTAACTTTACTAGAATAACCTAGTATTCATGATTCACCAACATGTAGACTTTACGTACGGGTATTTATGGTTCAATTCAGTTTGGTTATCGAACCAAAATTTTTTTAAAAGATTATTTATAAAACCAAACCGAATCACTTGTTCAATTTGAATCAAACAACATATATTCGATTTGGTTTGATTCGGTTTTCAATTTTACTTTATTAAAAAAAAATTGAAATGGAGAGGGGGATGACTTCGAGCGAGATGGGATTAGGAACTAAAAGAAAAATGAGGGATTCGTAAGGGTCAGTGTGACGTCCCAAATTTTCAGGTAATTGTTGTTTAAATATTTGGTTATTTTGGATTTTGATGATAATTGAGTCAGTTGGTTAAGACGACTAAATTTGAGTTTTGTTCTTTCAAAAAAAAATTATTATTATTATGGGATAATTCAATTTGAAAATTTAGGGATTAAAAGATCACGGGTTTTGAATGTGTGTGTGTGAATTGGTTAATTAGGAGGAGACTTGGAAAAGATTGAGTAAAATGTTTAGTTTTCTTTTTTAGGGAATGTGAAAGGGAGAAAGGAAAAAAAATCAATATATAATATATGTGGGTATTCACATGTGGAATGAGGGTTTTTTGAAAAGGAAATTATATTTTTATAGGTATTTGGGGCTCCTTGAGATTCGTAGCGATTGGAGAAGTTGTTATGAAGGCTATGGTGGGGCAACTAAAGAGCATCGTGGCAGAATAGATAGCTTAGCATGTTTAATCCCAGCAGATACCACCCTTGTAGGTTTCGATGCCACAAGTTCAGAATCAGGATCAGGTATCGTACCAAGTTGTGGCAGGTCTTTTAGAAGAGGCTAAGCACTTACAAGACTTCAAGAAATATGACACTCCGAAATTCGATGGGTCACTGAAAGACTCTACTAAGGCGAAGTTGTAATTGTTTTCCTTATAAGGTATCTTCCAGTATATGAAGTGCCATGAAGAACAGAACTGCAGTGTGTCAACTTTTGTTATCGTCGATAACGCTAAGTGTTGGTGGTTTAGCAGAGAGGATGATAGATGCTAATAGGGGCAAGCAACGTGGGACCAATTCAAGGAGCAATTTTACGAAAAGTACTTATCTGCCCACTGAGATACAACAAGCCGATCAAACTTATGAACCTAAAGTAAGAGACCATGACGGTGGAAGAGTATAAGGAGAAGTTCAATAGGTTGTCTTATTTTGCCCTCAACTTGGTGTCTACTGAAGCAAAAAGTGCTGAGAGATTTGTTCAAGGACTTTTAGATGGGGTGCAAGGCATTGTACAAGGGTTTGAGCCGACTACCTATGCAACAGCATTCCATGTGACAACACGAATAGGTTGTGTTGGGGTTGATGCCCTAAATCTCGTAGGGTCCTATAGTTTGTAAACACTTGTATGAACAAACATTCTGTGATTTATAATATATGATATTTTATTCACTTTTGTCTATGAAATATATGATATTTTAGTTGCATTAACCACAAACCAATAAACTAAGATCTATGGTTATCAGTGTAACTTAAACATGTATGTAGAGATATATAAGTGGATCGTGTTTAAGTGATAACCTAAATGGTTTGTAGTATATGGATAAGGCTGGGTACCTTATCCTAGTGACACTACGAGTATGGCCCGCTTTGTAACCGTCAAGAACATCCTCAAGTATCTTCGGAGAACGAGGGACTACATGCTTATGTATGGTTCTAAGAATTTGATCCTTACATGATACACTTACTCTGATTTTCAGACTACTAGGGATTCTAGGAAATCCACTTCAGGATCAGTGTTCACTCTTAATGGAGAAGCTATAGTTTGGTGAAGCACCAAGCAGGGGTGCACTGCGGACTATACCATGGAGGCCGAGTATGTAGTAGCTTGTGAAGCTGCTCCAGGTGAACAGTTCACCGATCATCTGATCTATACTAATTTCAGCGAGGACCACTCAATAATATTAGATAAGGAGGCCGTTTGGCTCAAAAAATTCCTGACTAATTTGGAAGTTATTCCAGACATGTCTAAGCCCATCATACTTTATTGTGATAATAGCGATGCTGTGGCGAATTCTCGTGAGCCTCGGAGTCATAAGCGCGGCAAGCACATTGAGTGGAAATACCATCTCATCCGAGAGATTATGCATCAAGGGGACGTGATTGTCACGAAGATAACTTCAGAGCATAACATTGTTGATCCGTTTATGAAGGCCCTCGCGGCTATAGTGTTTGAGGGTCACCTGCAAAGTATGGGTCTATGGAACAGACCACGGCCTGTCTCTTATACACATCTAGATGTGTATAAGAGACAGATCCGAGAGATTATGCATCAAGGGGACGTGATTGTCACGAAGATAACTTCAGAGCACAATGTTGCTAATCCCTTTACAAAGGCTCTTACGACTAAAGTATTTGAGGGTCACCTGCAAAGTATGGGTCTATGGAACAGACCACAGCTGAACTAGGGCAAGTGGGAGATTTTGTACTGGGCTTGTTTATGCCCTAGTTTATTGTTTTGTGTACTTGTAATTTGATTATCTTGTACACTCCACTAGCTCTAGGACAAGTAGGAGATTGTTGGGGTTGATGCCCTAAATCTCGTAAGGTCCTGTAGCTTGTAAACACTTGTATGAACAAACATTCTGTTATTTATAATATATGATATTTTATTCACTTCTGTCTATGAAATATATAGTATTCTAGTTGCATCAACCACAAACCAATAAACTAAGATCCATGGTTATCGTTGTAACTTAAACATGTATGTAAAGACATACAAGTGGATCGTGTTTAAGTGATTACCTAAATGGTCTATAGTATATGGATAAGGTTGGGTACCTTATTCTCGTGACACTACAAGTATGACCCACTTTGTAGGTGTTACAACTGTTGTAAAGTGCTACAAATGTTCTGATCCTGATCATTCATGTATTAGACATGCAAATGGGGATATTCTATATAAAGGAGTTTGTATAAGACTGGACCACAAGATGTTTAGTCTTGTTATATAATGTCGTTCATAATTGAGACTTTCATTTCACTAGGATGACCATAGGTAACATGACCTTAATCTTGAGTGAGTTGTGAACTCCTGCCTATAAAGGTAGTCCTTTGATTTGCATGAGCGAGAGTGGCCAGATCGCCGATCCAACAAGCCTACCATTTCGAGGATTTGTCTGATTGAGGAGTTGGGAACTCAGCTATACAAGATGGAATTCACTCCATCCTTGAAGCAGGGGTAAGTAAATAAATTGCTCCCTTAAGGGTTGATTTCGGGTCTTGAACAATGTAGTGTTACACCCTCTCTTAACTAGAGAGAGGTTTAGTCATAGTGGGACTATGATCTATTGTTCATTAGAGGGATCAGTGGTACTTAAGAAGTTAGATGGGGCACAATGGTAATTTGGTCTAGATGTACTTACGAGCGATTTGTGAAGGGTCATCGTACTATTGATTGATTATATTTAATGGACATAGAAATATATCTGTAATGCGAAGAGTGCAGTTGTCGGTCTTTAGTGGAGTGTCCGACAGTTAATGGATGGTGGATAATGTGATTAAAGAGTTTAATAAGTTTTTCACGTACCGTTGGAGCTTCAAGCTATAGGTCCATAAGGTCTCCTTGGTAGCCCAATGGATTTAAGTTGAGAATCAATTTTTGGAATAATTTGAAATGTCCAAATTAATAAGAGAGAATTTAATTATATATGATATAATTAAGTTAATTCAATTATATATGATATAATGTATTTGATACATTATTGTTTAATTGGATGAACAAATATTTGAATATGATTCAAATATATATTCTATGAATAAGATTCATAGTTATTAAATTTAATATAAATATGATTTATATTAAAGGCCATAAAATAGAGAAAAATAACTATGGTTCATATATTGTATATGATGCAATATTAAAACTATAGGTTATAAATATAATATGATAAGTTAGTTATCATATTTATTTATATTTATTAATTATTTAATAATTAACTCATTTTTCTCCATAACCACCCTTAGTGAGTAGTTATTTAGTTTTGTGGCAAAAATTGAGATAAATGAAATTTGTTTCATAATTCCAGTGAGAGACATGATTTGCGATCGAGTTGTTACACGATTACTTGAGTGACTAAACGATCAAGTAGGAAGTCTATGCGATAGATTAGTTCATCTACACGATAGCGTTGTTCACTACACGGTCGTCTTCCTCCTTCAAATTCCAAACTTTCCTCTAACCAAAATTAGCCAGAGCCCACCACTCTTGGATTCTCACACCGAGAATACCAAAGTCACTAAGTGGTAGTGTCCCGGTTGGTTTAAGGATCGAGTTGCTGCTTGCTGCTTGTTCGAGGGAGTTCGTGACTTATTCGACACGTTCATGACAAATGCATTCGAAGGATTAACTTGAAGAATGGTTTTTTTAAAGGTATAATCTCTAAACTTTGTTTTTAATTTAGAAAGCATGTTGTAATTTTGTTTCTAATGCATAATCTGTTTTGTTGACTGTAAATGTATGCGTTCAATCACAATGAAATTTGGATGATTCGCTTCCGCTCAAAGGTTCTCTGTAAATAGAGTTCCTTCAGGTTGCCAATCGAGGTTTTATTTTTTGAAGTCTTTGGCAGTAGAACCCACCTTGGTTTAGAAGAGAAAAGTAGACCAGAGAGCTTCAAAGCCTCCATAAAAAAGCTAGAACATAGACAGGCCACTGGGACATATTAAGCAGAAAGCTTCTAATTTATGAAGGTTCTGGAGGGATAGGTCTGTGTGCAAATCGTTTAGGAAGTGTCATTAGGGGTATTGTTTGATCGGTAAAGGGACTTGCTTCAGGTGTAAGCAGGTAGGACATACAATCGATCAATGCTCTAGTGGTAGTTTTGGAGGTGGTAGGAGCCGACCTCTGAATTCGCAGTAGGAGAATTTAAATTGACAGCAATAACAGGGTCGAGTTTATGCTACGACTCGGTGCGAGGCAGATAAGTTAAACTCAGTGGTGATAGATGCACTACCTATTTTGGGACATTATGCTCTTGTATTGTTTGACTTTGGATCGATGCATTTGTTCATATCATTTGTGTTTGTGAAGCATGCTAGTATAGAATTAGAGTCGTTGCGTTGTGTGTTGTCACTTTCTACTCCAACTAGAGATGTTATTCATGTGACACAGAGGGCAAAAGCATGTTAGCTTGAAATAGTAGAGCATATGTTAGATGTGACTTTGTTAGTCCTACATATGACAAATTTCAATGTTATTTTAGGCATGGATTGGTTGGCTGCCAACCATGCCATCATAGATAGTTTTCATTAAGAAGTTATCTTTAACTCACTTGCGGGAGCTAACTTTAAGTTTAGAGGAGCTAAGATTGAGGCTTCGCCTAGGGTAGTCTCTGTTGGGATTAGTGTCCTAATTCTCTCGGAGTCTCGTTGTTTGTAATGGTACACATTGTTTTATGAATAAAATAACGGTTATATCATTATGACATTTACTCATATCCAATAAACAAAGCTCCATGGTTATCTTATGTAAACTTAAGCATGTATATGTGATATACAAGTGGATCATGTCTTAAGTAATAACCTAAATAGGTTGGTAGTATAAGGATTAAGGTGGGATACCTGATCCTTATGACATTACGGATACGGCCCGCTTTGTAGAGGTTTGCAAGTGTTGTAAACTACTACAGATGGTAGATCCTGACCATTCATGTGGAAACATACGAAAGAAGGTGTCTTATACAAAGAGTTTGTATAAGACCAGACCACGAGATGACTAAACTCTGTATATAACGTCGTTGATACTAGAGACTTACATCTCACCTAAACGACCATAGGTGACATGACCTCAATCCTGAGTGTTTTGGGAACTCCTGCCTTTGAGGGCGGTCCTTTGAATAGTATGGGTGAGAGTGGCCAAATTGCCAACTCAACATACCTACCTTTTTAGGGACTTGTCTGATCTGGGAGTTGGAAACTCAATACACAAGATGAAATTCACTCATTTCCCAAAGTAGGGATAAGTAGAGAGATTGCTCCCTTAAGGGCTGATTTCGAGGCTTGAACATAGTGGCCACAGCTTCTCTTTGGAAGAGAGGACTCAGTCATAGTAGGATAGGACTATGACTTATGTTCATTAGGTATTAGTGGTACATAAAGAGTTAGATGTAACTATAGAGGCATAACGGTTATTGGCCGAGCTGTACTTATGAGCGATCTGTGAAGGGTTGTCGCACTATTGATTGGTTAAGATGGACACATAATATATCTGTAGTAAGGAGAGTTTAGTTGTCGGTCTTTAGTAGAGTGTCTGGCAGTTAACGGATGGTGGATCCTGTGACTAAAGAGTTTAGTCAGTTATTCACGTACAGCTGGAGCTTCGAGCTACAAGTCCATAACATCCTCTTGGTAGCTCAATGGATTCAGTTGAGGATCAGTTCTTGGTGTTGATTTGAAATGTTCAAATTGACAAGAGGAAATTCGATTATATATGATATGATCGGTATGATGTATGAGATACATCTAGTGGAGATTAATGTAAATGAGATTTACATTAAGTACCATGGAATAGAAAAAGAGTTATGGTTTATATGTTTCATGAGATGAAATATTAGAACTATAGGTTGTAAATATAGCATGATAAGTTGGTTATCATTTATATTTATAATAATATTAATTATTGGATAATTAACTCTTTTTCTCTAATAACCAATTGAGTGAGAGGTTATTGGTGGTTTCATGGTAAC
Organism: Benincasa hispida; assembly: GCF_009727055.1. NCBI lineage: Eukaryota > Viridiplantae > Streptophyta > Magnoliopsida > Cucurbitales > Cucurbitaceae > Benincasa > Benincasa hispida. The sequence continues at coordinate 66,085,742 of NC_052351.1, read as the reverse complement.
CATGAGATAAAAGGAAAAATGTTTTCCTAATTTTAGTAAGATTGAGATTTTTTGAATTTGAGATTTCCTCTCTCGAAAATATTCTCACGGAAGTTATCAAGTAAATAGGATTTACTAAGTGATAGCTTGGATAAGGTAAACGATTGTGGAATGTTTGTAGGCGACAGACACTTAGCTAAGTAATGAGCTAAACGATCGCATAGCTTTTCCTAAACGATTGGGCATCGACCTATACGATAGGTTCTGCGATCTCCCACTTGCTCAATTCTTTACACGATTGTTGTTTCCTCCGTCTTTTGCCTCAAACCAAGTCCACACAGAGCCCACCATCTGGATTCTCACACCGAGAATACCAAGGTAGCCTTCTTGGTGGTGTCATACTCAACTCGACATTGTCGAGGTTCTGTAGGGGCCGTTCGTGTTGTTCGGGTTGTTCATGACTAAGGCGATCACTAAGTTCGAGTGCATGATGTTCGTGCAGTGTAGCGATCGTGTTGGACAAGCATTCAGGTGTTGCTGTGTTCGAGCGTTTCTGATCAAGGAGCTTGGCGATGAGTCTACAAAAGTGTGTAGCATTTCTCCTTGATCTTTTGTATTATCATGCTGTAATTTCTGTATTGAATGCATAACTGTATGTTTCTGTATATGAATGTAATTGTAAAGTTCATATATGATTGTAATTTGGAATGATCTTTCCACTGCTCAAAGAAATCCTTGTGTTAGATTTCCTTCAGTCTCAACTTTAAAAGCTAGAAAGATGGTTAGCCAGGGTGCTTGGGGCCCTTTGGCTAGTGCAGTTGATATTAGAGAACCTAAGATCACCTTATCGTTTGAGCCAGTTGCGAGGAAGTACCTGGATGTTTTTCCAAATGATTTCTCATGCTTGCCACCATGCAGAGAGATAAAATTCACTATTGAGTTAGAACTAGGCACCACTTCGATCTCTAAAGCTCCCTATAGAATGGCTCTAGCAGAATTGAAAGAGCTTAAGATCCAATTGCAAGAGCTGCTTAACACCTGTGTCACCTTGAGATGCACCAGTGTTGTTCGTGAAGAAAAAGGATGGTTTATTACACTTGTGTATAGACTACAAAGAATTGAATAAGGTAACCATAAAAAATAAATATTTGTTCTCCTGAATTGACGACTTGTTTGATCAGTTATAAGAAGCTATAGTAATCTCCAAGATTGACCTCCGATCAGGTGACCACCAACTGAGGATAAAGAACATCAATATCTCTAAGACTGTATTCCGTTTTAGATATAAACATTATGAGTTCATTATAATGTTGTTTGGTTTGACCAATGCTCCTTCAGTGTTCATGGACTTGATGAACAGAGTGTTCAAGAATTTCCTTGACACCTTTGTGATAGTTTTATCGATGACATCTTAATCTACTCCAGGATAGAGACAGAGTCTTGAGAGCATCTTCGGAAAGTCCTAGAAACTCTGAGGGAGAATAAGTTGTATGCTAAATTCTCCAAGTGTGAATTCTGGCTGTGGCACGTGTCCTATCTTAGGCATGTAGTGTCGAAGGAGGGAGTAACGGTGGTCCCCAAAAAAATCAAGGTAGTTACGAGTTGGCCTCGTCCCACCACAGTCATTGAAGTGCGCATTTTTTTGGGGTTAGCATGTTATTATCATCAGTTTGTAAAGGATTTCTCTCGCATAGCCACTTCTTTGACCCAGTTGATCTGAACAGAAGTTTCTTTTGCTTGGGGTAAAGCTTGTGAGGACATTTTTCAGAATCTTAAGCAGAAGCTTGTAACTGCACTGGTTCTTATAGTACTTGATAGTTCAGGGAGTTTTGTGATTTATAGTGATGCTTCTATGAAAGGACTGGGATGTGTGCTTATGTGCCTCCTGTAATTGAAGAACCATAAACAAAATTACTCATGACTTAGAATTGGTAGCTGTAGTTTTTGCTTTAAAGATCTGGAGGCACTATCTGTACGTAGAGAAGATACAAATTTTCACAGACCACAAGAGTTTGAAGTACTTCTTCACTTAAAAGGAGTTAAATATAAGGCAGCACAGATGACTAGAGTTAGTGAAGGATTATAATTATAAGACATATATCACGCAGGCAAAGCAAATATAGTGATAGATGCTTTGAGTAGAAAAACAACCCATTCAGCAACTCTAATTACTTGACAGACTCATCTATGCAAGAATTTTAAACGAGCTAAGATTGTTGTAGCAGTTGGAGAAGTCACTTCATAGTTGGCACAGTTGACAATACAACCAACCTTGAGACGGAGAATCATTGATGCTCAATAGGGTGATCCTTACCTTGTTGAGAAATTCCATCAAGTAGAGACAAGATGGGATAGTGAGTTCTCAGTATCCCCAGATAATGGTCTTCAATACCAGGGGCACTTATGTGTGCCTGCAGACAGTGATATTAAGAATGAGGTATTGACAGAAGCTCATAACTCCCTTTTTTGGATACATCCTGGCACCATCAAGATGTATCAGGACCTGAAATGGTATTATTGGTGGTATGATATGAAAAAAGAGGCAACTAAGCTTGTTAGTAAATGTTTGGTGTGTCAGCAAGTGAAAGCTCCAAAATAGAGGCCGTCAGGCTTGTTGAAACCCCTGAGTGTACCAGAATGGAAGTGGGAGCTTATATCTATGGACTTCAATGTAGGCTTGCCAAGAACAGCAAAGGGTTATATAGTGATATGGGTTATAATGGATGTTTAAGCTAGCGCACTTTATTAATAAGTGGAAGTAGCTGTATAAAAAAGAGGTGGTGAGATTACACGGGGTGCCAGTGTCTATTGTATTTGACAGAGACCCTCGTTTTACATCTAACTTTTGGAAGAGCCTCTAGATAGTGTTGGGTACTCGGTTAGAATTTTGTACAAATTTTCACCTCATACTAATGGTCAAACAAAGTGCTTGAACCAAACATTGGAGAATATGTTGCGTGCATGTGCATTGGAATTTTCAAGGAGTTAGTACTCTCACCTGTATTTGATGAAGTTTGCCTATAATAATAGTTATCTGGCCACTATCGATATAATGCCATTTGAAGCCCTGTATGGGAAGAGTTTCGGGTCTCCTGTTTGTTAAGATGAGGTTGGTGAACGAAAGCTACTAGGAAATGAGCTGGTGCAGGTTACTAATGAGACAATACAGAAAATTAGAGCTCGGATGCAAACATCACAGAGTAGACAAAAAAGTTAGATCGATGTTAGGCGTAAAGACTTGGAGTTTAAAGCGAGTGAGAAAGTATTCCTGAAAGTGGCACCTATGAAAGATGTTATAAGGTTTGAGAGAAATAGGAAGCTAAATTCACGTTTCATGGGACCATTTGAGATCTTGGAGCGGATCGACCCCATGACTTATCATTTGGCCTTGTCGCCATCCCTTTCTGTAATTCATAATGCCTTTCATGTCTCGATATTAAGGAAGTATCTGACAAACCCATCTCATGTGGTAGATTTCGAGCCCTTACAATTGAATGAGAACTTAAGTTATGAAGAGAAGCCTATACAAATCCTTATAAGGGAAGTGGAAGTTTTACACAGCAGGGAGATAGTGCTAGTGAAAGTCTTATGGCAGAAGCATCAATTTGAGGAGGCAACATGGGAACATGAGGACAAGATGAGAGCACAGTACCTAGAGCTTTTCCAATATTAGAACTTTCAAAGACGAAAATTTCTTAAGGAGGGGAGAATGTGACGTCCCAAATTTTCAGGTAATTGTTGTTTATATATTTGGGTATTTTGGACTTTGAGAATAATTGAGTTAATCGGTAAAGATGACTAAATTTGGGTTTTGTTCTTTTTAAAATAATTTAATTATTATGGGATAATTCAATTCAAAATTGTAGGGAATAATAAATCACGTGTTTTTGGATGTATGGGTGTGGATGGTTAATTAGGAGGAGACTTGGAAAAGATTGGGTAAATATTTGGATTTTTTTAGGGAATGTGAGAGGGGGAGAGGAAAAAAGTTAATTAATATATAATATATGTAGGTATTCACAAGGAATTGGGGTTTTTGAAAAGGAAATTATATTTATATAGGTGTTTAGGGCTCCTTGGGATTCGTGCCAAAGGAAAAAAAGGGAAAACAAGATTTTTACCTCATTCTTCTTCGTTTCATGCCGATGGACCCCCCATTTTTTCAGTTTCGTCTATTCTCACTACCACCCAAGGCCGCACATGGAGCTACTACCATTAAGTCCATGCCAGCTGCGCGATGCCCTTGTCTAAGCCATCAGACATCCACATTGTGCTTTTCTGCCAGCCGTGCAACCTCTTCCAACCGTCATTCTCCATTGTCAGCCTAGTCCAATCATTCGCTCGTCGGATTCTCGTTTGGGTAAGATCTAGGACGTTTTGGGTCTATCCTTGTTAGATTCTTCAATGAGCTATACCCATAATGTTTTGAAGTTCAGATCAAAGTTTCGAGGCGTTTATCAACTTGTAGCAAATTCGGTGGTGAATTTGAGCGATTTTAGCTTACTTTGTGGGTAAGGTGTTGTGGATTTAGATGTGGGTTCATTTAGTCTTGAATACCCCCTGAGATATGACTTCGATTTTTGGTTGCATAATGACTTAGGAGGCTGATTTTGGTGATTCTTGACACTTTCAAGTTGGACACCTTAAGGTGGGTATTGGGTTTTTAATAAACCTCGCCTTGGGTAAGTGTTGTGGTTTGAGGGCTTTTTGAATGGTTGTGAGTTTTGAGTTTTATGGGAACTTATCTTGATTGTAGTTTTTTTTAGGGATTTGATTCAAAATCCAAGCTAGGCTAAGAGGAAGATTACTTCACTTCTTTTTGGGCATACAACTTGAGGTAAGCTACTTACTACCGGTTCACCCTTGAACCCAAGTTGGTGTAAAGTTTGTGATTGTATTTTGTAGGATTGATTGACATGTCATGGCTTGCTATATTGGACTGTTGAGAGGGTTATGGAGGCCTATGTTTATACCATGGAAACTATGACATTATGTAAATGTTGTGTTCGATTGATGGACTATTGGATTGTTCTAAAAATTCTTAAGCATGATTTAAGATTATGATTGTATGCTTATGACTATGATAGACTGATAGTGATTGTAGTGCTCCTCTCAAGCTATGTACATCACATATTATAAGCCTCGAGTTCACATATTATGTCTATGTTTTGGTGTTCTCTTGGGATCACCACTTATGCTTATGACTGTGACCCTCTAGGATCATTATCTATGAAAGCGTGTCTTTGGGTTTGCCACATATTCTTACACCTATGCCTATGCCTACACACGATGTGCACTTTGTTGGTTTAGGAAAGCTAATAGCGGAATAATTCAAGATCATTAAGCACTCTAATTCATTAATTTTAACATGAAAGTAAACATGCTCATCAAATGAAAAAGAGGGTTTCAGAATAACACACCTTTGAAGACCTCAATCCATGAAATTAACTGCAATCTCCTCAGCTACAAGGTGTAGACCACCAATAGATCTTCTCTATGATTATTTAGGACCTTAGATTGAGTTGTGGGACTCAAAATGAGTTGAGATTAAGGAAGAATTTGAGAGGAGAATGTGGCTTTTTGCATAAATTTGAAGAATCTCTTCTTCAATCTCTAAAACAAAAAATTTCAGCTTTTGCATGCTCAATTCTCAGCTCAATCTTGTGTGTTTTATTCATCTTCAGTATGTTAAGAGTCTTCATCAAATGAAGACACCACCTACTTCACCAACTTAGGTGAATTTAAGTGGAATGCAAGGTGTTTTGAAATGGAAAAATCCCACTTTTAGTGCGTTTCACCAAAATCCATTTTTTCTCTTTAAAAATGAAATTTATGTTTAAAAAAACTAATTTTAGTTTTAATTCTTTTAATTAAACTAAAATTTTATTAATTTTACAAAATTAATTCAATAATTAATTTTCAAATAAAAATAATTAATTAAACTATTTAATTAATTTTATTAATTTACTATTAAGTATTAAATTAATTAAACACCAATTCCACTACCATGAATCCCTATTCATGTATTTGATATTTAATTTGAATTTAAATATCAACCAATTCTCCAATTCGTTTAATTCGGTAACTAAAAATGTAATTATATCACATATAGTTACTAATTCCCTTAATTTGAATTTGAACATTTCAAATTCACTCATCACACTATTGTAAGGTTTATTCCATTTGTGAGCTAGTAAGGGGACCTAATGAAACTACAAATCATGAGTTCCAACGATCCGAGATTAATAAGCTAAACTCTTTAACCTAATTAACCACCATTCGTTAACGACTGGGTCATTTCAGTAAAGTTTAGTAGTTGCACTCTCATCACTGTAGATATATTGTATCCACTCGATATTGAAGGATCCAATTAAGGATCCTTGAGTGGAAGCAAATCGACCCAAATTTTCTAAATTTCACAGAATATAAATTTTACAGAGAAAGAACATAAATTATGCAATTAGTTAAGAACTACAACATGCTTATAAAAAAATACAGAAGAAAAAGAAATTGGGTTCAGAACCCTTACCTTTGAAGAAACCAATCTTCATGTGAATTCCCTCGAGCTTCAATTGGGCACTACCACAAAGGTGACCTCAGTATTATCTGGATGAGAATCCAGGAGGAGTGGAGCTCTGACTATTTTGGAGAGAGAGACAAAGAGGAGCAGGAAAAGGAAAATCGTGAGAATTATAGAAAACTCATCTGTAAAACACATCCAGAAAAAAGGAAAAAATAATCACTCCCTTTGAAAATGCCCACCACTAATGTGATGTGTAAAGAAAAGAGGGGGGAAGGAGTTGCCATTAATTATTTCAAAAAATAATAAATTAAATTAAATTAAATTAAAAACTTAATTTATTTTAATAAATATATATATATCTCATTGTATGTTATATCAAATATAACATACAACCTATAGTTTCTATATTGTATCAAATACAATATAACATATAGTTTCCTTTCTCACACCAATGACATTTAATGTAAATCACATTTACATTAAGTTTAACAATATGAATCCAATTCATATAATTAATATTTGGATCATATTCAAATATTTATTTCCTCTCATTAATATTATAATGTATCAAATACATTATAGTAATTATATTATATATAATTAATTATTTCAATTAATTTGAACAATTCAAATTAATCCAAAAACTGATTCTCATTAAATCCCATTGAGCTACCGAGGGGGCCTCATGGACTTGTAGCTTGAAGCTCCAATGGTACGTGAACAATTAATTAAACTCTTTAATTAAATTATTTCACAATCGGTTAATTATCGAGAACTCCACTAAAGACCAACAGTTGCACTCTTCGCACTACAGATATATTTTTGTGTCCATTGAATATAACCAATTAACAATATAATAACCCTTCACAAATTACTCGTAAGTACAATTGAGCCAGAATTACCATTTTGTCCCTATAGTTACATCTAACTCCTTAAGTACCACTGATCTCTCTAATGAACAATAAACCATAGTCCAACTATGACCAAACCCCTCTCGGGCCAGGAGAGGTATAGCGTCACATGTTTAAGACCCGGAATTAACCCTTAAGGGAACACTTTATCTACTTACCCCAACATTGGGGAAGAAGTGAATTCCTTCTTGTGTAGCTGTGTTCCCAGCTCTCCAATCAGACAAATCCTTAAACTGGTAGGCTTGTTGAGTCGGCAATCTGGCCACTTTCACCTATACAAATCAAAGGTCTGCCTTCATAGGTAGGAGTTCACAACTCACTCAGGATTCAAGTTATGTTACCTATGGTCATCATAGTGAAATGTAAATCTCTATTATGAACGACGTTATATATAATAAGACTAAACATTTCGTGGTCCGGTCTTATACAAACTCCATTGTATAGAATATCCCTACTCACATGTCTCCACATGAATGATCAGGATCAGATCATTTGTAGCACTTGATAACAATTATAACATCTACAAAGCGGGTCATACTCGTACTGTCACCAGGATAAGGTATCCAACCTTATCCATCTACTATAGACCATTTAGGTTATCATTTAAACATGATCCACTCGTATGTCTCTACATACATGTTTAAGCTACAAGATAACCTTGAATCTTAGTTTATTGGTTTATGGTTAATGCAATTAAAAAGAAAAAATATATATTTTATTACATAAATAAAATGTTTGTACAATATAATTATAAACTATAGGACCTTACAAGATTTAAGACATCAACCTCAACAGATATAACCATCATTAGTAAGTTAACCCTTCACAGATTTTTCGTAATAACGGTTGGGTCAATTGTTATTTTACCCCCATGATTACCTCTTATTCCTTAAGTTTCACTGATCCTCTAATGAACTAAAAATAGTGCAAAAAAATTGGAAGTACAAAGTGAGTTAGAGAAGAAAACCCTTGTTGCCCTTTCTATAGCCTCCATGGGCTAGGGTTTATTTTAGACTTAACGACAAGCAAATCATCGAATATTGATGGTGAAATCACGAGAAAATCTTTCCAAAAATGGACAAATTCAATTGTCACGAATTTGGAAAGCTTGTATTTCAGGATTCGAGCCATTAAAACAATAATGACGATTCAGACAAGAAATATGGTTAAACAAAGCCCAAAGGAACACTTTGGAGCTAAAGAGAGAGGAGGGAGTGTTACAAGAAGAATTCCTAAGAGGATAGCGTTGAGATGTTATCCAGAGCGTCCAAACACTAGAAATATAATCATAATAATAATTAAGCCATGGGACCAGAGGAGATGTCTTCTAGACACTCTGGACCCATTTGATAACGTTCTTGTTTTCTGTTTTCTTTTCTTGTTTCCTGTTTCTTTTTTTTAGAACAGAAACAAAAACTTATTTGATAATCATTTCTTGTTTCTTATTTTTTTCCTCTTGTTTTTCTCTTTTTTTTTTAACAATATAATATAAAAAAAAAAAGATATGTCATACATTAAACATAAAAAAAGATATTATCAAAAGTTTATGTCAATACAAGTAAGTCCTGGTGAAAATTAAATATAATAACAAATTGTATCCTATTTTTCATATATTGCCCAAATTTGATCAACATTGTCATCTTTAACTCGATCCATTTGTCTTGAATGATGTCAAGTCAAATCCAACTTAATTATATTATTATGTAAATGTCGTGGTTGTAAAGTTTTAAAGTTAAACTAAATGAATGTCTTAGTCAGTAAAATTTATATATATGGTAAAAAAAGTCTACCCAATTTCAGATATACTAAAATATTAGAATTAAGATAATATATAAACATGCATATTGCAAAATTTAATAATAAAAAAGTTGAAATATATAAAAAAAAAATAGTATACACATTGAAAATTAAAGTAATATATAAATCTAAATATGGGAGAAATTTAAAATTTAAAATTAAAATAAAATATAAATATAGTAAAATTATTTTTGTAAATAGAAAAATTAATAAAGAAAATAAATAAAATATAAAAGATGGAAATAAATATAAAAACAAAGAATAAATAAAAGTACATTGAGAATTGAAATTTGAAATATAAAAAATTAACCTACATATTGAAAATTAAAATAATATATAGATCTAGATATTGGAGAATTTTAAAATTCAAAATTAAAATAAAATATAAAAAATCTGTTATAAAATTAATAAATAGAATAAATAAAATATGAAAGATGGAAATAAATATAAAAGAAAACAAAATAAAAGTGCCAATCTTAGGACTTGAACACACAACCAAGAGATGAAAGGAAATTGTGGACATGCAAAACTTTGAATAAGCCAAGGATGTATTTTACTAAATTAAAGAAACTGTTTAATATAAGACAAAAACAAAAATTGTATTTTCTCAAAGTTTACCATTTTTTAGGAATGTTACTCAAATTTTAGAAACAAGAAACGAGAATGATTATCAAATAAGTCCATTTTTTTAAAATGAGAAACAGAAATAGGAAATGAGAACGTTATCAAATGAGCCTAAATTTGTTATTTTCTTATTTTTAATTAAACATGCAAGATTAAGGAAAGATTATTTAAGATAATTGTAAATCCATATATCAGTATGATATGCCCAATTTGAAGCATTCATTGAATTAAAGAATTTTGGCCAAGATTCTAAAATCCAATGCATAGAAATTAATTCTACAATCAAGAACGATTTTTTAGCAAATATTCATTCCAGAAAAATCCAGAATTTGAATAAGAAATTATAGAATTTTACAACCTCATACTAAAAAGATTAAGATTTAACGTAAACTAAACTAGAATTACATACTTTAATGAAGTTTTTACAAGATTTGATGAAAGATAAGTATGGATACTTCAAAAATATGAAAAAAAAAAACCAAAGAAAGAAATGCAGAAAGGTAAGAAAATTGAGAGAAAATCGAGTTTAGATTTGATTTCACACGTAAAATGGCTAAAGTTTCCTTTTATATTTAGGGTGTAACGTTGTAACGTTGAGGAGAGCATGCAATTCTCTTGTCGATTCAAGACCTCAAGCATTGGAATAGGCTTGAGACAACATTGCAACTCTGGACAAATTTGGGTGGCACGCGCGTTTCTTCCTTTTTCCATCAAAACTCATAACCTCAGCGTCGCAATGCTACCCTGTTTCATCACCTACTGCTTTTCAGCATTGCACAACAGCATTGGGGTGGGGTTGTGACGCTGCTGGGATGACATTTTCCTAATTTCCTGTGTCTTCTTCAATTTAGTTGACTCCAAGGTGCATTTTAACTCTATTTTAGCTCAAATTTCTCCTAAATGACTCTTTTAACCTTCCGGGATGAATTTACATATACAAATGAATATTTTATGCATAAGAATTGTACAAATTGGATAGAGTTAGGGATAAAAAACTAGCTCTTTTTTAAAGCTATCATCGAGCATGAAGTCTCACATTGTCCACCAATGAAGGAGACTGAAGGATATGTTGACACATGTTCTTCTTCCACTTACTATAAATACTTTCTCCATTCACCATGATATTACCCATGCAAACACCTTCCGAAGGGAGGACGCATCCAAGACACCCCAAAACGGAGCATTAATGGAGTCAACATGCAATCAGTGGAAGAAATCAGGATCATTAAGCACTTTATTTCATCAATTTTAGCATCTAAGATAGCATGCTCATCAAATAAAATAGGGTTTCATGAAACATACCTTTGAAGAACTTCAAATTCTTCAAGTTCTAGCTTGAATCTTCACTTCAAATGCTTGTAAACCACCATTTGATCTTTCCTATTATTCTCTAGGACCTTAGAAGGTGGATTCCAAAATGAGATGGAATTTGGGAAGGATTGGAGTGGAAAAGCTGTGTTCTTGGTTTTGTTGTTGAAGAACCTTCTTCAACTTTTAATTTCAGGAAAAAAACATCTTGCATGGCCATTATCTCAGTTGAAAAACTAAGCTTTTATTCAAGTTTCTTTAGGCAATCTTGATTGCACCTTGAAATTTTAGTGGGAATTGAGTTTGCAAAAATTCAAATGTGGGATAAACCCACTTAAAAATAGAAATTGATTTAAAAATTAATTTTTAATAATTTTTTTAAAAAATAAATTTAATTTAAATTTCTAAAACTTAAATTAAATCAAGAATTGATTTTATCATTTGAATTTTCATAAAATTCAAATTTCAATTTTAGATAAAATTAATTCAAGAAATTAATTTTAAATAAAATATATTTAATTAATTAATTAATATAATTTAATATCTTATATTAAATTATTAAAACACCAATTCAACAATCATGCTTTCATGAAATTAATATTTAAATCGAGTTTAAATATTTTCTAATTATCCAATTTCATTTAATTCAATAATTAAACATGTGATTATATCGTATACAATTACTAATTCCCTTAATTTGAATTTGAATGTTTCAAATTTACTCATCACTCTATTCTAAGGTTTAATTCAAAGCTAGTAGGGGACCTAATGAACCTACAGATCATGGGCTCCAATGATCCAAGATTAATTGACGTAACTCTTCAAACCTAATTAATCAACATTCATTAACTATCAGGTCATTCCACTAAAACCCAGTAGTTGCACTCCCCTCACTATAGATATATTTTTGTCTACTTGATTTAACCGTAATGAGTAAGTCGATCCTTCACAGGTTGTTCGTATTAACAGTTGGGTCAAAAACTGTTTTACCTCCGAGATTACATCTAGCTTCTTAAGTCCCACCGATCCTCTAATGAACAATTGATTTGTGATTCAATCATCAAACAGAGTCTCTATCGGGCCAATGAGAGGGTGGGGCCATTTGTTCAAGACCTAGAATCAATAGGAGGCTTATTGAGCCGATGCTGTTGAGCCAACCCTCACCCATACAAATCTAAGGATAATCCCGAATAAACAGGAGTTCATAGTTAGATTAGGATTAAGGTCGAGTTACCTAGGCTATCGTTTTAAAACAGTCAGTCTCAAACAGTAAACAACGTTATAAAGTAAGAGTGATTTATTTCTTGGTTCGGTCTTATACAAACTCATTGCATAGGATGCCTCCACTCGCATGTCTCCACATGAACGATTCAGGATCACATCATTTGTATTAAATACAAAGTGGGCCGCATCCAATAGTGTTACTAGAATTAAGTACCTAACCTTATTTATATACTATAAACCGTTTTAGTTATTTACTCGAACTTGATCCATTTTATGTCTCCACATAAAGTCCAAGTACTCATGTAATAGCCATGGATCTTAGTTTAATGGATTTAGGTTTTTACAAGTGCAATTTACATATTGAATAACATATTTATTGAATAAACCTCAATAACATCTTTATGTCAAATATAATATGTTTAAATTTACAAACTGCAAGTTTTAAGACATACAACCCAACAAGAATGAGTCTCCTGGTATGAACTTATCTGAAGAGCGTAAGAAAAAAAATGACATATCATATACATCTTTTCCTCACTAAGTATTTTCAAGTTGAGGGTCCAAAACTTAGGTAAATTAGGCCATTTATCTAAGTGAATTCCATTTTTCCAATATAACATTTATATTTGATAGTTGTACTATAGTGTTTTAATTCATTAAACACTTTAATAGATTAGTGTATTATTTCATGCTTGAGTAAAATATTGACTAATTCAATCCCCAAGTCGGTCCCCAGGTAGGGATGTTCCTTTAAGGTCAACTTAGATACCACAATCCTAGACAGAACCTTCCTAGACATAGTTCCCTTATAGGTAATATTTTTTATTAATATTTTATTTTATCATTTTAATCCTATTAAAACAAAACAAAATATTTATTTTAAATCTAATCTCAATAGAAATAAAATTAAAGATTAATTACCTAAATTTTGAACTATTTAAAATATATTAATTAATCTTATCCTAATCGCATTAGCTAGCATGTAACTCTAAGTTTTTCATTCATTAAACATACAATATAACTTTTATAATAATATTAATGAATTAAAGTGTATTATAGGCATATCATGATATAATTATTAACTACATATAACTATTATATTCTAATTAATAACAATCATATCTCATGCATATTAATTTCATTAATCATACATAATATAACTCCTATATTGACATTAATGAAAACTACATAATAAACATGTTTTTAATCATATATTAAAAAAAATATAATGTAACTCTTATATTATAAGCATGTAAATTATATAGTAAAATCATGCAAGTACATACTTTAGGAATTAATCTAAACTTTAAATATAATATTTATATTTAAATATGATGCATGATTATGCTTAACCTATGTTGGGATTTAAAACTATATGACATGCTTTATACAACATATAATTAATATAATTAAACATACACTTCATGCTAACTAAAACTATGTTATAGCAATAGCAGTCCAAATATTGGCACCCTAATAAAATATTAAATTAAATTACATTAATTAATTTTAAATAAATTAAACTGCCTTGAGGATGAACACTTCCACCTTCGTACTTGAAGGAAATTGCAATGTTTCACATTTCCATGATGGACAAATAATGTGGACGACAGTTAGGAGCTTTTAATAACGAACGACAGAAATCTGCACAGAAACATCTTGAGTCTGACTCCAAAATTCATCTTTGTTTTTGTCCTTTTTCATAGCACACACTTCACTATGAAAGATCCGGATTTATATAGGCTCGATTTGCAAAATAAACGCCCAAAACATCGACCCTTACATTGATTACAGTAAAAAGCTATAAATCTAAGTGCCAATATTTATAAACATCTATTTTGTAAACCCACATATATCTAATGTAGTAAGCTACCCATCTTTCCTTTTTAAGTTAAATTCGAAAGAAAACAAGCAATGATTTGACTCTAATATCAATTGACAGGATCGAATCCCTAACGAAAAACAATTGAATTCCTATTGTTTTGTCCAAAAAGGAAGAAAATTACCAGCATACGTCATGTCAAGTACAATAGTTAAGCATGAATTTAGAGAGAAGAAGAAAATATTACCCTTGAAAGAACACTTCTTCAAATCTTCTCCCAGTCTTCGTTCTTCTCTGCAACTCATCTCCTACGTACAATATTGTGATGCCTCTATAAAGTCTTCCCTGTTATTGTCTGGCAAGGAGCAGGGTCGTGGGAACCTTCTTCTAAAAAAGAAAAGGGAGTTTGGTAACAGGAGAGTTTTTGCAGAGCAATGGTTTCTCTGCAAAAATCTGAGACAGAGATATGGGGGGAGGAACGTAAGTTTTCTTTTGCAAAGAACTGTATCACAAGAAAACTTCCTCACCTTGTTTTTAAGTGAAGTGGGTTGAAAACCACCCACTTTAACTATTAATTAAACTAAGCTAGTTTATAAATTAAAAGGTTATTTTCAAATATAGGAAAATGAACCAAAATATTTACAAATATAGAAAATTTTCACTGTTTATCTATAATAGACCGCGATAAACTACATCTATGTCTATCATGACAGAGATAGACACAGATAGTAGTCTATCGTGGTTATCCCAGTCTATTACAGATAGATTGTGATATTTTGCTATTATTTGTAAATATTTTCACCAGTTTTTCCATTTAAAATAATTTTTCTAAATTAAATTAATTATTAATTACAGTAATTAATAACTTACTTAACTTAATTAATTAATAAAAATTAAATATCTAATATTTAATTAAATATTTGAATCTTATTCAAATATATATATCGCTTATAACCTATGGTTTTTAATATGAATCTCATTCATATTAACTTTTAATCTATAGTTTTAATATGAATTTAATTCATATTATTATTTGAGTTTTGTTCAAACACAATAAATCTCCTTTTTATTATATATTTTAATTTTGAATCTCATTAAAAAAATTAACTTTCTATTATAATGTATCTATATACATTATATTAATTGGATCATATACAATTAATATTATTCCCTTAATTAATTTGAATAATTAAAATTCTTTAAAACTATAGGTCCTTGTTTACCCGTTGCGAGCTAGCAGTAGGACCTAACAGAACTACAAATTATAAGCTCTAATGATCCGAGGTTAATTCATTAAATTTTTTAATTAAATTAACCAGTATTCATCAACTATAGATCACTCCACTAAAGATTCATAGCTACACTCTTAGCATTGTAGAACATGTTGCATCCATAGACTTAACAATTATAAGTGAATTGATCCTTCACAAGTTGTTCGTAATTATAGTCGGGTTAAATTACTCTTACCCCTATAATATCCTCTTACTCCTTAAGTACCACTAATCCCTCTAATGAACAATCTGTTTATGGTTCTACCCTAAACCAAGTCTCTCTCGGGCTAATGAGAGGGTGGGTACCCTTTGTTTAAGACTCGGAATCAATACTTAAGGGAATTACTCATCTTTACCTTAAATACGGGAAGGAGAAGATTTCATCTTGTGTAATTATGTTCCCAATTTCCCGCTCAGTCTCGTTCCCAAAATTGCAGGCATATTGAGTCGATAATGTGGGCCACTCTCACCCATACAAATCAAAAGACAGGCCTTCACAAGCAGGAGTTCATAATCCACTCAGGATTGAGATCGAGTTACATATGACTATTTTATGTAATATTAATTTCTTTAGTCAACAGCGTTACAAAGAGAGATTAATGATCGGTCTAGTCTTACACAAACTCATTGTATAAGATACCTCCACTTGCATATCTTCATACGAACGATTTGGATCACATCGTTTGTAACTCTTACAAAGTTGGTCGTATCCATAGTGTTACTAGGACAAGACATCCAACTTTATCCATATACTATAGATTCTTTCGGTTATTACTTGAACATTATCCACCTGTATGTTAACTATATACTGTTCAAGTCTCATGAAATAACCTTGGATTTTTACTGTAATGGATAAGTCATTATTGCATATTTAAAATAATGAACTATTATGTCAAATAACTAATTCACTATGAGGCTTTAGGACATTAATCCTAACATTTATTTCCTTAATTACTTCCTTAAGTCATGCAAAAGTTTTTGTGAAATATTGTGTAATGATATATTTAAGTCTAGAAACTGTTTTATAGATAATTATCTTTCAACAACAATCTATTCCCATGCAAACATAATTGATTACTAATTTCTTGAAACCAAATTAATAAGCATGGCATTAAGCATAGTCATGATCAACTTTCATTATCATGCAAACTATTTTCATAAGAGATTAGATAATGATCCAATATTATAGGTCCAATTAAGCAAACAACTTTTTAATTAATATTTAATCTAACATGTATCGATGATAAATCAATGCAGAAAACAAAATAGTATTAGAAAATATCAAAACCACTACATCCATAGAAAATATTAAGCATTAATTTGAATTCATAAAGAAGTTCATCAACATCCAAGAACTAAAACATTAAGTCACTCCTCGTTGTTACAAACATGCTTTTATATATTTTGAACAACCAATCAAATAGTAAAGAAAATAAGAAAAAAAAGGGAAACCTTGAAAAATACTAGCAAACACATCCACTACAAAATTTTTTGTCTCCGCCCACAATTTCTTTTGCCAACGCAACAAAAAATGTCGGCAGAGCTAGACGTTGGCGCAACATCATTTCTACCAATGAAAATATATGCATGGACAAAAAGTTGTGTGGTCTTAGTGAAATCACTAGGTCGGGATTGGTTTCTACTTATGCTTATTTTAGTTTCTGCTCATGCATCTTGCGTGGGCAGAAACTTTAAGTATCTGTCAACACAATGCGTGTCGACAAAAACCCCCTGAACCTATATTTTAGTTTTCCCCATATTTTCTAAAAACCCTACCCCTCTTTATTTTTTTCCCACATTATATTCCTCCCCCCCCCTCCCAACACTCCCCTTATTTTCGATTCTCTATCTCTTTTTCCACTCTCACAATCAGTCGATGATAGCTCTAAAAAAGAGCTATAATTCCTAGTTTAATTTAGTCTCATAAATAGGTTTTTAATATAAATAATTCTATTTTAGGGAAGTTCATCCTAGGAGGCAAGAAAACCAATTAGAACAAAAAACGAACAAAAAGGGACCTAATTTAGAAGTCGGATGCTCCAAATAGGAAAAAGACCAAAAAAAAAAAACAATTTTGCCATCGATTGGAGTGTCACAACCCTCATGCAATGCTCCCGTGCAACGTGATAAGGCAGAATGCATGGATGCAATGTAGCGTTGCAATGCTGCGAAAATTGTTGGAGTGTCACGAGTGCGTGCGTGCAACACAAAGTCACTCCAAAGCCGCAATGCCACCTTGACGCTCGAGGGTTGGATCGACAAGAACGTTGAACATTACGCCGATTTCTATAAATGTTTTTCTTCATTCTAGGGTTAATTCCTATGCAAATTTTAATGGAGGTCGAGGAGAAGCTAGGTTTTATTCTTTTTCCTTTATCTTCTCATCATCAATAGGTTAGATTTTTATTTTCTTTTGGGTTGTAATCGATAGATTGGATCTTCTTCTTGAATTTGTCTATGAATTTATATGGTAATTCCTATCTAATTTCTTTGAATAACAGATTCCATGTTCAATTTCTTGAGACTTCTTTAATTAAATTTAATGTGCTTCAATTCTATGCTTTCTTTGAATCTTAATCTAATTTAAATTTGCATTTATGTGTTTGATTGACAACCCTATCATAATTGCATGTTTTTGCTAGTTAATTTTGAGCTCACGTGTTTCCTTGTGTTCGTTTATGCTTGAATTTATCCCAATAGCATAGGATTAAATGTGAATGCTCTGGTTTATAGGCTGGACTAGAATCTTAATAATGTATATCCAACCTAGGTTCAAAGAACAATTTGATTAATTGAATAAGGTTGTCCAATCAATTAGTCAATACAATTGAATCCTTAATCTTCATGCATATGAATTTTATTTCTATATGAACGCTATCAAACCCAATAGAATTAAAAGTATATAGTTTCATTGGGGAATGACTTTCCAACCCTAATTAATGCTTAGGAAGCATAGAATGGAATGTTTCTTTAACTAATGAATTCCATGATAGAAATTGCATAGGTTCTCCATCTTACTCTAGAAATTAGATAGACTCCAATCCTAGATTGCATTTCCCTTTGCAATTTAATTTCATGCATGTAGTTTATTCTATCCAAAAAACCAACCCCCTCCCATCCTCATCCCTCCCTGCATTTTTACTACTTTCCATATGTTAAATTAAGCTTAAGAGAGATTTAATTCTTGAGCTCTCTGTGGTTCGATCCCATACTTGCCACTTGTGCAACCTAGTAGTATAAGTAGTGGTTTGGTGAAATATAAATTTTATTTGTTTGGTTAGAGGTGTTGGGGTTAATGTCCTAAATCTCGTAGGGTCCTATAGTTTGTAAACACATGTATGAACAAAAATTTGTGATATAATAATATGAGATATTTTATTCACTAGTGTCTATGAAATATGAGATATTTTAGTTGCATTAATCACAAACCAATAAACTAAGATCTCTGGTTAATGTTGTAACTTAAGCATGTATGTGGAGATATATAAGTGGATCGTGCCCTAAGTGATAACCTAAATGGTCTGTAGTATATGGATAAAGGAGGAAAACCTTATCCTTGTGATATTACGGATACGACCCACTTTGTAGATATTACAAGTGTTGTAAAGTGCTACAAATGGTCTGATCTTGATCATTCATGTGGAGACATGCGAGCGGGGTATCCTATACAAAGGAGTTTGTATAAGACCGGACCACGAAATGTTTAGTCTTGTTATATAACGTCGTTCATGATAGAGACTTTCATTTCACTAGGATGACCATAGGTAACATGACCTTAATCCTGAGTGAGTTGAGAACTCCTGCCTATGAGGGCGGTCCTTTGATTTGCATGGGTGTGGGTGGCCAGATCGCTGACTAAAACCTACCACTTTGGGGATTCATCTGATTGGGGATCTGGGAACTCAACTACATATGGGGGAATTCACTCCATCCTCAAAGTAGAGGGTAAGTAAATAGATTGTTCTCTTAAGGGCTGATTTTAGGACTTAAACAATGTAGCGCCACATCTTCTCATGGCCCGAGAAGTGTTCACTCATAGTAGAACTATGATGTATTGTTCATTAGAGGAATCAGTGGTACTTAAGGAGTTAGATGTAACTATAGGGGCAAAACGGTAAATTGGCCCAACTGTACTTACGAGCAATTTGTGAAGGGTCATCGTATTGTTGATTGATTATATCCAATGGATATAGAAATATATCTGTAGTGTGAAGAGTGCAGCTGTCGATCTTTAATAGAATGTCCAACAGTTAACGGATGGTAGATATCGTGATTAAAGAGTTTAGTTAGTTATTCACGTACCGTTGGAGCTTCAAGCTACAAGTCCATAAGGTCCCCTTGGTAGCTCAATGGATTCAAGTTGAGAATCAGTTTTTTTGTTAGTTTGAGATGTTAAAATTAACAAGAGGGAATTTGATTATATATGATATAATTAAATTGATTCAATTATATGTGATATAATTTATTTGATGTATTAGATACATTAATTGGAGTAATTAATATAAATATAATTTATATTAAATGTCATAAAGGAGAAAAGAATTATGGTTTAAATATTACATATGATGTGATACTAAAACTATTGGTTATAAATATAATATGATAAATTAGTTATTATATTTATTTATAATAAAACAATTATTAGATAATTGTCGGTAGTTATTTGTTTCTCCTTTAACTAATTGAGTCGGAGATTTCTATCAGTTTTAATAATTGAAGAATAAAAGTGAAAATGGTTTTCATTTTTCTAGATCGTAACACATTTGATTGGGTAAAAGAAAGAGCTATACAATAGCCTTGGAGAGAGTGAACGATCAAGTATCAAGCAGCGAGTTTACTAGACGATAGTTCCTCATTACCCAACGATCGAGTACCAAGTCTATACGTGGACATTCTAATTCTCTCACTTACTCGACCGTATACTTCCTCCTTCTCTCTACTAAATCCACACTGAGCCCATACCTCTTCGATTCTTACACCAAGAATACCAAGACAACCGAGTGGTAGTGTCGAGTTTTGCTATTCGAGTGTTGAGGATCGAGTCTTACTCAATTGAGTTCGAGGATTGGAAAATTTGAGAGTTGAACTTGTTGTTTGTTGCATTTGTGCTCGTGATCGAGTTTGCTTGGACACTGGACTGGTGTTGATCGGGGGAATACACGAAGAAGAGTTCTTCAAAGGTATGTCACTCGATTCCCTTTGATCTTAAATGAAAAACATGCTGTAATTTACTCTATGATGCATAACTATTCTTGTATGTTTGTAAATGCTTTGTTATTTCACAATGGGTTTGGAACGATCTTGCTTCCGCTCAACGATTCTCTTGTATAAAAGTTCCTTCAAGAGGTCGTAGGCGACAACAGATCTCTGCCCAAGAGTCGCACCACACCCATCTACACTGACGTACGCTGTCGGATCAAGCTGTCACCATCGTCTCTTTCTCTACATCATTGCACACTATTCGCTTATCATCGGCTGAGTGATTTCATCCTTTCATCTAGGTATTGTTGCAAACCCCACTTGGAATTGTTTTAGTACTTGTTCATATACTGTATCGATGAACCCCAATTTAAAATTTTACTTTTACTATTTTGATATTTTTCTTTCTTCTGTTCAATCTGTAACTTTCTTTAGATTTTTGGTAGATAAAGGTTGTTTTTTTTTATAGATAAGGTAAATGCTTTGCTTTTGTTGTAAAAGATCAACTACTCAATCGAGATCTTCGCCTCAAGTTTACTCAGTATCTGTTTTTGAGTTCCTCAATTGTGAAACTTTGTTCCAATTGGATGAATTGTAGCATACTCTGAAAAGGGTGCAGTATGTATAGGCAATCTCTATAATGATGTCCTGTCAAACAACTAAATGATATAAACTTAAGTTAGTATTAATGTTTGACAGGTCAATAAAGGTTTTCTAAATAATGAATAATGAAGAACTTAAAAGAGAAACTTCAAATTTTTGTAGTGTGCGAATAGTCAATACACATAAACTAGTCTAAATTCTTGTGATATAAAAAGTATAAAAGAGAAGATTATATTACAAGTTTAGTCATTGAACTTTTAGATTTGTGTCAATTAGGTAATTAGGTAAGTATTTGAATGCTTACTTTTGTGTGTCTAATGGATAGTTGATTTTTTTAGGGCTTACAATTTATAGGTCCTTGAAATTTTGTGTCTCATAGATAGTAATAGGTCCTTAAATTTAAAAGTGTCTAATAATTTTTCATTTTATGAACAGTCATTTTGTTGCAAATATTAATATATATATATATATATATATATATATATATATATATAGGAAGTGTCACTTATTTTAGGTTGTTTTGAGAATCAAAGTATCACTTAGACACTTTTTGGAAAACTCTATGGGTTGGTTTTGAGATTGAAAGTGATGCATTTTTAAGTTGTTTTTAGAGTTAAAGTGTCACTTAGACACTTTTTAAGTACTTTGTAGTTGGTTTTGGTAATCAAAGTGGCTCTTATGAACTATTTAGGTTATTTCGGGAGTCAAATTATCTTTTGGACACTTTATAAGAACTGTTTATGTTCTTTTGAGAATGAAAGTTTCACTTAGATACTTTTTAGGTTGGTTGCACTTAAGCATTTTAGGTTGTTTGAGAATCAAACTGTCACTTAGGCACTTCTTGGAAAACTCTTTAGGTTTGTTTTGATATTGAAAGTGATACTTATGCATTTTAAAGTTGTTTTGAGAGTTAAAGTATTGCTTAGACACTTTTTAGGTAATTTGTAATTAGTTTTGATAATCAAAGTGACCCTTATGAATTATTTTGGTTATTTTGGGAGTCAAATTGTCTTTTGGGCACTTTTTAAGAACTTTTTATATTGTTTTGAGAGTGAAAGTGTCACTTAAAATGCGATCACGATCTAGAATAAAGGGAAGACATGTGAGAGGACTTGGTCAAAACATAGAATTGGATAGATATGTAGCTACTCGTGGAAAAATCAAGATTGACATTGACGAAGATGTGGGAAACCAGTATGTGCTTTTGCCACCAAAATTGCTTTGGCATCAGTATTATAGTGCGAATTGACTTGTGAGACTTGGAAGGTACCTATAGGAGCATGGGAGCTCATGATTGATCGGTTGGGAGGTTTCTTTTATGCATCTTTTATATTGTTTAAAATGTACAAGTCAGACAAATTTTGAGTTTGACTCCACAAAAATGATTGTGAAGAAGTACTTGGAACAACAGATGCAATCAATTTTTAGGGAATATGGAGTAGACTTGCATAGGGAATATTGTAAATTTGAGGACCCTATTGAAGCTCGTGCCAATCCACCGAAAAGGCTGACGAATCAATAGATTAGAATATTTGATGTGATAGATGGGAGTCGGATGCATGTAAGTAGGTTTTTTTTTAGTTCAACCTATAGTTTTACATGAATTTAGTGTACTAATTCCCATTACCACTTGTATTAGAAAAAATAATAGACAAACAAAAAAAGCCCTTCTGTTCTCCTTTTCAACCATGTAACTAATGTGAAGTCATGCGCCGAAGTTCAACATGAATTGGTAAACTGCAACATAATTGTTCTTTCATACCATCATCTCATATTTTTATGACTAATATTAATTGTATCCTTTTTACCAAAAAAGGTAGCAACGTTGAAAGGTGGAGGTGCTCGACGAAAGTCATTTTCATGAAAGGGAATGATGGATCAATGATAAGGCAAGAGATGCATATGTAAGTCTTATTATCATGGTTGGGAAAATTCATGTTTTTTTTTTTATACGTTTAATCTAATTAGATCTTTCATATAGTTGGAAATACAAAGAATTATTGATGCGTCAACTCAAGATGGTGTTTAGACAATCTCCAGTGCAGAGGTGTGTGATGGCCCTAAAAAAAAGCTATTCATCTCAACCTAAATCATGTTAGTTCTTATGAATTTAATGTTTATTTGAGTGTTTAGACAGGAAATCAAGCAAAGGAGATTGGCAGGACATTTTTTATGCAATTTGGGTTAAAAGAGGCACTCAACAGCGAAGGGAAGCGAAAAGATGAAGCCACCCTCAAGGCAACTTGGCGTAGTGACACCAAGATCGACGCTCTCTTCAAGAGGGATCAGGGACATATGGAGCATATTGTAATGCCTACCCCTGTGCTTCGACAAAGGGTACCAGCATCGCAATGCTACCTTTCAAAGTTTTGAGGCTTGGGCCTTTATATATATATTTGCTTGGGGCCTTTTTAAATATAAGAAAATATTTAAAAATATTTACATTTTATAGCAAAAAGTTCCAGAAGTACAAAGCACTTTTGGAAATTTTTGCTATAAAGTGTAAATATTTTTGAAATTTTTCTATTTATAAGAATTTCCCTATTTGCTTTGTTTTAAGGTTAAAAATGTGATGGAGAGTGAAGAGGAGGAATCCTCTAGCTCGGTTTTCTTGTATTTCTCCATCATTTAGTTAGTTTTCTTCTAATTTTAGGTTGTAATTCATAGATTGGATGCTCCTCCCTCTACTCTTTGTTTATGAGTTATGGAGGTAAGTGGGATTTTCTCGTTTTTTGGAGCAAGAACTTATGTAATATTCTTAAGATTTATCTTGAATTGAATTCATTTTGATTTCATCCCTTTTCGAATCTTGATGAATCCTAGATGTATGTTTATATATGGATTGACTCTCCGTCCATGAATGTATATCTTTGCTAATTGATTTAGCTTGCTCGTTTCCTTAATTATTTGCTGGCTTGAATCATAGAAGTAGCAATTAATTGACTCATGTATCTTAGGAATATAGGCTTCCCATAAACCTAGAATGCACGCTTTAATGAGGTTTAAAAAGAATTTGATTAATTAATTAGACTACCTAATTAATTGGCCGCACAATGGGACCCTTAATCGTAATGACTTGTTCTTAGTCTTAGATGGATGCTTTCGTACCCAATATGACTGAAGCATGTAGTTTATTAATTAGGGTTTGAAAAATTTGGCTACTTGTAGGTTGTTGAGTTTGGTTAGGTTGAGTAGGTCGTTGTATTGGAGTTTATGCTCTAAACTCATAGTCGGTAGATTGTAAACAATTTTTTAATAAATTAAGTGTTGTTTATTTTCTAAAAAAAGTGTTAAACATTATTTTCATAACTCAAATCCAATAAACTAAGATCCAAGATTATTTTATGTAACTTGAACAGTATGTGGTTGACATACAGAGTGGACCGCATCCAATAGTGTTACCAGAATAAGGCACCCAACCTCATTTATATACTCTAGATCATTTTGACTATTTCTCGAGCCTAATCCACTTTTATGTCTCTACTGAGCTATTAATGATTTTCTTGTAAACACAAGGCTCATCAATATTCTGATCAAAGCCATAAAATTTAATCACAGTATTAAATCTTATATTCCAAGATCGAGATGTTTGTTTCAGTCCATAAATGGACCGATTAAGCTTAGACGATTTTGAGTAGAAGCTGAAAAACTAGAACAATAGCACGACCTTCTTCGCTTATTTCTTCAATTACATCTTAATTTCAACTCTAATGAATCCAAATAAATTATAGACTCTTGATAACACATATAAGCTCATGAAACAAGAGCCAATTACAAATTTAATTGAGAAATTAAAGAGAAATAAAATACCAAAACTCATAAAACTATATCAGTGCTTGTCAAATATTCGATGCACAATTTCAAGAGGGGGTTGTTACCTTTCAGGCATAGGATTGTAAGGATTGTCAATAGATATCAGTCCAGTCTAGGATATGATCACTGGACCGCGGTTCAGATCGTGTTCAAGTAATAACTTAAAAGATCTATAGTATATGGATAAGGTTGAGTATCTTATCCTTGTAGTTTTACGGATACATCCCACTTTGTAATCGTTACAAATAATTTGATCTAAATCGTTCATGTAGACACATGCGAGTGGAGATAGTGTACAATGAGATTGTATAAGACCGAATGACGAACTCGAAGTTTATCGTCTCCCATAAATCATTGCTAGTCAAATAATATTTATAAATCACCGAATGAACTACTTATACTGACTGGTAGTACAAGTAGCAAATCCAGAGTCAAACTTCAGGGAAGCACAGAAGATTAGTTCCTCGAAGCGCATTTTTAGTTAAAATGGTAAAATAGGAGGGGGAGGGGGGTCGGTGTGGACTGGAACAGGAAATGCATAAAAAACAATAAAATGCAATGAAAGGTAAAGATACAAGTGCAATCAATCGGGATGTCCTAGCTTAGAGGAATGGATTCACCCAATGCCAATAAGATCATTGAACCATAACATATGACTTAAACTCATTTCTTATGCTTAGTCCAATTTAATTAGAATCCTAATCAATGGTCCTAATTATCTAATTAGCTAAACATTCAAAAATGAATCCATAATAAACATAATTAACCGACCATATTAAGCTTTAAGGATGACGCTAAGATGAGTGTTTAACTTCTACCGTCTAATTAAATATTCAATATGGTTTCTCTGTAGGTTGATAGGACAAACTTTTATTCATTATAGACAATGAATTGCAAGCCTAACTAATCTATCGCTTCCTTTGAAATTAACCTATAATTAAATGTCACATATTACAAGTTATCTCTAAGCAATCAAATCGCATTGTGAATTATTGGTCATCAATCAATAATAGAATCATGCCATTCATAAATGCAAAACTTAGATTGAAATCGATAAACAAGATCATATACATCATAAAGTCAGAATCTCCCAAAATAACATTCAGTTCCTTCAAATCCCTAAGCTAAGAAACCAAAATCTTATCTTCTCATGGAGGATGAGAAGCTACAACCTAGCATTGACTCGATTAATTACAAAATGAACACCCAAAGAAGAAAGTGGAAGGGAGAAGAGGGGGAAAAAGGGCTAGAAGCCCGAATGGGGTGATAAATCTACCTAAAAACGAAGAAAAAAATGTTTTATATAGCAATCAAAGCATTGCAACCTTGCGACAGACAACGTGCGTGCCTCCGTCAAAATTCGGAGTATTGCAATGCTATCCTGTTTTTCAACATTATAGAGGCTACTGTCTTATAGCATTGCAATGCTCCATCTAGAGGTATTTTCATCATTTCACGTCCTTTTGAAGCCTGGTTACTCAAATTAGCTCCTAATTGCTCCAAATTAACCTCGAAATCTCTAACGACTAATTTTACTTCCGAAATGTTCGATACCTATAAAATCATTAAATAAACACATTAAACATAGTAACGACCTAGAATTAAGAAGAGGAAAATAGCACAATTTCGATGCTATCAAACACCCCCAACTTAATTCTTAATCGTTCTCGAGCAAGATAGAATCACACATTCACACAAAAATATGCTTGCCCAATCACAAAGGATGTTACTCTAGTCTCAACAGTCTCTAAGGATAAGATTTTCAATAAAAAATGAAATTCGATCATAA
The DNA here is from genome assembly GCF_009727055.1 of Benincasa hispida. Lineage (NCBI taxonomy): Eukaryota > Viridiplantae > Streptophyta > Magnoliopsida > Cucurbitales > Cucurbitaceae > Benincasa > Benincasa hispida. Next base: position 66,058,879 of record NC_052351.1, on the reverse strand, counting down.
TCAATCAATGAAGCACATTTTAAAAATGATTCTAAATCTATCCATGTATGTCTAAGTCTAAAGCCCTAACTAGTTAAGCCCGCAAAAGCTGGAATGGTTCTATAAGGCTCTCAATTCATTTTTCCATACTCTGGCTCGAAGGTTCAAGAGCTAAGGTTCCTAGACTCAACAATGCAATGACACACTCATGGAAACCAAACTGTTATTATGTTTTTTTCCCTCATTTTCTTACATTACACAAAAGAGGAACTCTTATCTAAACACATCACCTTCGTTTTTGCTTGTCCACACAGGTTAGGTGGAAAACATCCAACTATGAGAAAAGACTCCTAACAAGGTGCCGAAGCTTACTCGTTCCTCAGGGTACTTTAGCTCAGAGAAAAATTATAGGTGTCATAGATGCCCCAGGTTAATCATAACCCCGAAAAAGAGGATTAATCCCTTAAAAAATAATATACAAACTTTCTTTTACTTTACAACATGCTTTACCTTTTACAAACTTTCTTTTTATTTACTCTACACTTGGCTTTTACAATACAAAACAAGAGTTTGGAAAAAAAAACTTAGGCATGCATTACTAGGTTAATCTTTTAGCCACTTAACACCCATCACCTAGGTTTTTTAGGGTGACAATAAATGTACAACCACATAATACAATTCTAAGCATGTAAGACCTAGTTTTGTTGAACAAAGGACTTAAAGATGAATGAGAGATAAGAAAATTTTTTAAAACGGGCTAAAAATCATGATCATGCTCTTCAAACATATTTCATGCAAACCTAATCACCAAGAGGGTACATCATAACCTATTCATCATAACAACCCAAGCAAAAGAGCAAGAAAGCAATTCAAGCACACAAACATTGTCCAAGCACAACACTTAAGGACCCCAAGCTATCACAACATACCCCATCCCCAACTTAAAATGATACATTGTCCTTAATGTATTTATAATCTAAGCCCAATAAAATAAAAGAGTTAAGGGAACAGAAAATCTCCCCTGATGATGTTTACGTGCATGGGATGATGGTATGAGGCTTGCGCTTAAATTGATATTCTTATTCTTTTAGGGCAAATGGAAAGAACCTACAAAAGAAAAAGAAAAAGCTAACCTACGAAAGCAGTAAAGGAAAGTAGTAATTTTTTTTCACCTAACTCCCTCAAGAAAGGGCAAATTTTTAACATCGATTGCTCGACTTGACCTGTCCCCTATCAAGGTACAAAGAAATCTCATATTTCTCTTATCCATTCTTGGATGAGTCAATATAGTCCGGTAAGGCTATAAGCTTCTTTATCTTTTGAAAAGAACCAAATAAGTTGAATTTGGTGTTTTTAGTATATGACAAAAAAGGGAAAAAGAAAGAATCAAAAGAATCAAATGACCCAAAAGTGTCAAAAGAAAGAAAAGACTCAACAGACTCGTGAGAACTAGGGGAAGGAAACTAAAAATATACAAAATACCAAGACTTAGAATAGGGCGAGGTTTTTTGACCTCTAACTCTATCATCTGGATGTCATCCAGTTTAGGCTTGAGATCCTCTTTAGCCCACAAACTAGGAAGCATGGCGTGATGTCCTCATCATCACTAGAGTAGTAGCACTCCACAAGGAACTCTGCCTCTGAGGTACAGACGATGGACTGCTCTGGCATGGTTGGGCAACATGGTCAGTCATGCTTTGCAGTTGAGCTTGAACGTTCTGCTGAAACTAAGGAGAGTTATTAGCAAGTTTAGAATTAAGAACTCTAAAGTCATATATGGGCACGAATCTCCTGGAAGTGGTTCCTCGTCCTCCATCGTGTCGACATGGACTACATCATGCTTTTGGGCCTCTATTTTGGCAATGGCTCGTCTGGCCTCCCAACTGAAGTTGCAAGTTGAGCAATAAGGTCACTCAAAATTTGCAAGTCAGTTCTAGCCTTTGCCTTGGGGCAAAGTCTCTTAAACTGGAAGCGCTCAAACTTCTGTTACCTACAGAGGGTGTTCTACTGAAGCTAAAAAATATTGTCAGCAAGCTCCATAACTAAAGCCTCTAAAGACTTACTTGACCCTAAAGACTGAGCATGAGTCGGCTGGTGGGGGGCTGTGAAATCTTGNATTAGCTCTCCAATCTCTACACGACCTCAATTAGCTAAGCAACATGGTCAATCATGCTTTGCAGTTGAGCTTGGGTGTCTTACTGAAACTAAATGTCAGCAAGCTCCAAAACCAAAGCCTCAAAGACGTACCTGACCCTGAAGACTGAGCATGAGTCGACTGGTGGGGTGCTGTGAAATCTTGGTTGTCCAAGCTCTGTTGTCCTGACTATCCACGGTCAAAGGACTCTTCCCACCAAGAGTGGTAAGGCTCGTAGTCCATATGACCATAATACCCCTCCTCGAAATGACCATGTGGTACTGGCTCCACTGCTACGTCGGGCTTGTTGCCTCTGCTTGCTGTAAACTCCACTCCATTGCATGGCTAACCAAGGCGATCAACTAGGCAATGTGGCGGTCAAGGCCACTTACCTCGTCATCAAGATCTGCTACTTTACTTTCCGACGTCCAAGATCGATTTGGAAATTCTGTCATGATTAATTGGCACAAAAAGAAAGCAAATCAAAGTAAAAGAAACTTTAACTAAAATCTAACTAAGAAGAACTAATTGGCTTCTCCGACAACAACGCCAATTTTATGAGCTCGAAGTTTACCTTCACCCGTAAACCCTTGCTATTCAAATAATATTTATAGATCACCAAACAAACTACTTATACTAATCGGTAGTACAAGCGGCAAGTCTGGGGTCAAACCTCAAGAAAGCACGAAAGATTAGTTCCTCGAAGTGCATTTTTAGTTAAAGTAGTAGAATGGGGGGGAGGGGGGAGGGGGTTGGTGTGGATTGGTATAGGAAATGTATAAAAATCAATCAAATGCAATGAAAGGTAAAGATAGAAATGCAATCAATCAAGATGTCCTAGCTCAAAGGAATGGATTCACCCAAAGCCATTAAGATTATTAAACCATAACATATGGTTTAAAATCCTTGCTTATGCTTAGCCCAATTTAGTTAGAATCCTAACCAATGGTCCTAATTATCTAATAGCTAAACATGCTCAAATGAATCCATAATAAACATGATTAACCAAGCGCATTATGTTCTAGGGATGATGCTAAGATGAGTGCTTAACTTCCACCGTCTAATTAAACATTCAATATGGTTTCTCTCTAGGTTGATAGGACAAACTACTATTCATTATAGACGATGAATTTCAAGCCTAACTAACCTATTGCTTCCTTTGAGATTAACCTATAATTAAATGTCACATATTACAAGTTATCTCTAAGTATTCAAATAGCACAACGAATTATTGGTCGTCAATCAATAATAGAATCATGCCATATATAATGCAAAACTCAGAGAAACCTAACAGGATCATATACACCATAAAGTAAGAATCACCCAAAATAACATTGAGTTCCTCCAAATCCCTAAGCTAAGAAACCAAAATCTTCCCTTCTCATTGAGGATGAGAAGCTAAAACCTGGCATCAACTCGATTAATTACAAAATGAACACCTAAAGAAGAAAGTGGAAGAGAAAAGAGAGGGAAAAAGGGTTGGAAGCCCGAATGAGGGTGACAAATCTGCCCTAAAACAAAGAAGAAATGTTTTATACAGCAGTTGTAGTGTTGCAATGTTGCACCTAGCGTTGCAACCCTATGACAGACAACACACGCACCTCCGTCAATTTCAAAGCATTGCAACGCTACCCTGTTTTTTAGCATTATAGAGGCTACTATCTTCTAACATTGTGTAACGCTCCATCCAGGGGATTTTTCATCATTTCACATCCTTTTGAAGTTGGTTGCTCAAATTACCTCCTAATTGCTCCAAATTAATCCCGAACATCTTGTAATGACTGATTCTACCTCTAAAATGCTCGATACCTATAAAATCATTAAATAAACACATTAAACATAGTAATGGCCTTGGATTAAAAAGAGTAAAATAACACATTTTCAGTTCTATCACCCGACCAAGAAATATATAATCTCTCTTTCTAACATCGTTGATTGAAGAGATTAATATTTCAAACGATTACCATATGTAACTCAATCTACATCTTGAGTGAGTTATGAACTCATGCTTATGAGGGACAGTCCTTTAATTTTTATGGATGAGAGTGGCCCAAGTCATCAACTCAATAAGCTTACCATTTTTGGGATAAGACCGAATGAAGGGCTGGGAACGTAGCTATATAAGATTAAATTCACTCCTTCCTGCCTTTAGTATAAATAAATAAGTTGTTCCCTTAAGTGCTGACTTAGGGATTTGAATAATGAGGCATCACACTCTCATTGGCCTGAGAGGGATTTTGTTTATGGATGGACCATAAACAAACGATTCATTAGAGGATCAGTGGTACTTAAGAAGCAAGATGTAATTACAGGGTTAAAACATTAATTTGACCTAGCTGTAATTACAAACAATTTATGAAAGATTGACTTATGTGTAATGGTTAAATCAATACACACATAAATATTCTATGGTTCATAAGAGTGTAGCTATGGATCTTTAATAGAGTACCCCATAGTTAATAAATTATGATTAATTTAATTAAAGAATTTAATTAATTAATCTCGAATCATTTGAGCTTATAAATTGTACGTTCATTAGGTCTCTCTACTAGCTCACAACGGGTAAAATAAGGATATTTATTGTTGAAAGAATTTGAAATATTCAAATCTTTTAAGGGAATTTATGTTAATTGTATATGGTACAATTATATAATTTGTATAGTTACATTATAGCATAAAATTAATTTTGAATAAGATTCAAATTTAAACTATATAATATGAGAGTATTAATATTTTAATAAGATTCAAATATTAAATTAATATGAATTGAATTCATATTGAAAATGATAGGTTATAAGAGAGAAACATAACTGGATCATTAGCTTAACAAAACTCATACTAGTGCATCCCTAGGGATCGACCCGAATTTGCCACTATTGAAACCCATGGTAGTAGTAAGAGTATAGTTCGGTATTATAAATTGTATTTGATGGTCTTTTGAAAGCGATGACAAAAGGGTAGATGATATTGATCCAATTTTGATAGGCCATCAATGAATGTTAGATTGAATGTTCAATTTGGTAGATTGCATGTTTAATCAGATCTACAATATTGGATTGCTATTAATATTTCATGTGCATAGTTAGAAGAATAGTAAAAGTTGTTGATGGCAATACTTAATGCCATAGATATTAATTTGGTGTCACGATGTTAGTTCTCATTTAGGATTGCATGAGAAAGGTTTGTTTTCGAAAGATAATAATTAAGAATTTAGTTTCTAAACTTAGGTAAATTGTTCTACATAATTCTATGACTAATCTAAGTATTATCCAATGAAGTTTGTAATGAAATCAACACCCTAAAACGCTCTTTTATTCTGAAATTTGCACTTAGCTTTTCTAGTCATTTGGCTTTCTTGCAATTAAATAAAAGATCACTCAAATTCACTTTCCAATTTCTTAGCTAAAATCGACACAATTCTAATAGATAAATACCAATTGTTCATATGATCCCTGAGGACGATACTTGACCGTTTACATCATTTTAATTACTATAACTTGACCACATTCACTTGCACATGCCACCATTTTTTAGAAAAATGTATAAACAAAATCAATTTCGGTTGAGTAGGTTTTACTATAAGTACATGGGTATACCAGAAGTATAAAAAGAAAACCCTCCACTCTCTTCTCCTAAAATATGTCTTGTATTTTTGCAAAAGTACGCTCAACTTGGTTAGTTCTCATCACCATGTTTTTTTCTTTTCTTTTCTTTTTTTTTTTTACCTATTCCTCCTAATTTTCTTGATTATTTTAGTGAACTCACCCCAGTTCAAGATGGTGACACTGCGATCAAATCTTATGACTTTGAACAAAATGTTGATGAACCTTGTGTATACAAGAAAATAGTCAACAAAATTGTAGCATTCTCGGTACTTTATGTTGATGATATCTTGCTCATTGAAAATGAGACAAGTTTTTTTTGCTGACATAAAGAGATGGTTAGCATCACAATTCCAAATGAAAGATTTGGAAAATGCTCAATATATTCTTGGGATTCAAAATTTTCGAAATCAAAAGAACATAACCCTAGCACTATCTCAGGTTTCTTATATTGAAAAATGTTGTCGAGATATAATATGAAAAATTCCAAAAAGGATATGTTAACTTTTAGACATGGAATTCATTTGTAGAAGGAACATCGTCTTAAGACGCCTCAAGAAATTGAGGAAATAAAAAGAATTCCATATGCATTGGTTGTTAGGAGTCTGATGTACGCTATACTGTGTACATGTCCTGACATATGGTTTACAGTTGGAATCGTCAGCAGGTTCCGATCTAACCCTGAACATAGTCATTGGACTGTTGTAAAAAATATCCTTAAGTATCTTAGAAGAACAAGGGACTATACGCTTGTGTATGGACCTAAGGATTTGATCCTTACAGGATACACTGATTCTGATTTTCAGTTCAGGATACATAGATTCTAGGAAATCTACTTCAGGATCAATTTTCACTCTTAACAGAAGAGCTATGATATAGAGAAGCATTAAACAAAGTTATATATCTGCATGTGAAGTAGCTAAAGAAGCAGTGTGGCTGCACAACTTCCTGAAGATTTAGAAGTGGTTCCAAATATGCACCTGCCCATTACTCTGTATTGAGACAATAGTGGTGCAGTTGTCAATTGCAAGGAACCAAGGAGTCACAAACGTGGAAAACACATCAAAAGAAAGTATCATCTCATCAGAGAGATTGTGCACCGAGGAGACATGATGGTCACGTAGATAGCCTCAGAAGACAACCTCACCGATCTTTTTACGAAGGCCCTCTCGGCTAAAGTGTTCGAGGGCCACCTGGTTTCATTAAGACTACGAGCATCATAGTCTAGGACAAATGGGAGAACGCAAGGGTATTTTAGATGCCCTAGTTTATTGTATTTTCTCTTTATATTTCTCAACATTATAAACAATATATGTTTGTCTCACTGGAGTATTAGTCCAAGTGGGAGATTGTTGGGAATATCCTCAACTTGCAGTTCGTAAATATGGTTAACATATTCTATTTATCAATAAAAATATTATTGAGTATTTTATTCAATAAATTGTGTTAATATTGCATTCTTTTATGAAAATCCAATAAATAAATCCACGGCTATAATATGAATACTTTAACTTTATATGACAACATAAAATGGATCAAGTTTTAGTATATAGCCAAAATGGTCTATAAGTATATGGATGAGATTGGGAACCTCATCTTGGTGACACTATTAGATGCGACCCATTCTGTATACTGATACAAATGATGTGATCCAAAAATCATTCAAGTGGAGACATGTGAGTGGAGGCATTCTGTGTAATGAGTTTGCATAAGACCGGACCTCGAAATAGTCACTTTTCTTTATAACAACCATTTACTATTAAAACTGACTATTTCAAAAACTTAATGACCTAGGATAACTTGATATTAATCCTGAGTTAACTATGAACTCTTGTTTGTACAAGATTATCCTTTGATTTGCATAGGTGAAAGTCGTCCAACAGCACTACTCAATAAGCCTCCCATTTTGGGGATAAGACTGGATAGTTAGTTGGGGACATAGCTTTGCAAGATGAAATTCACTCCTACCTGACTTAAGGTTAGCAGATAGGTTGTTCTATAAAGCGTTGATGTCTAGTCTTGAACAACGGGGCCCCACCCTTTCATGATTAAGACGATTATGATTTATAAGTTGGACTATAAATCAAATGATCAATGGAGGATCAGTGGGAGCTTAAAGAGCAAGATGTATTTATAGGGGTAAAACAGTAATTTTGCCCTAGTTGTAATACGAACGACCTATGAAGGATCGACTTATCGATTATGGTTAAAATGGACAGAAATATATCTATAGTGAGGAGAGTGCAATGATCGAGCTATAGTGGAATCTATTGGTAGTTAACGAATAGTGATTAATTCGGTTTAAAGAGTTTAACCAATTAATTGCAAATAGTTGGAGCTCATGATCTATAGGTTCATAAGGTCCCTCTACTACCTCGTAAATTGGATTGTAAATTGAGTAAATTTGATAAGATTAGAAACTAGGATTTAAAATTTGAAATGTTCAAATTCAATTAGGGTTTCTATTAGTTATATTTGATATAATTGAAATGTTTATTTTATCGTAATTAAAAAAAATTAAAGAGTTCAAAATATTTAAATATTAGATGAGGTGTAATATTATATTTAATATTAGATATTAAATTTAATTAATTATCCAATTCTAAATTCAAATTTTGAAATTGTTCAAAATTAGAATTTTGATTAATTTAAATTTGAATTTATTGAAATTCAAAATTAAAATTGATTTTTTTGAAAATCATATTTTAATTAAATTAAATTAATCAAAATGGATAAAATTAAATTGTTTTTAAATTTGAAAGTCCCACTCAAATTTCCACCTCATGCCACTTCAATTTCAATGGACATTGAAATGGCATGAGGCATGTTGAGTTAATTGCGTGAAATTCATGTATATATTAAAGTTTTGAGCTTCAATTCAACTTCATGCAAACTGATCAGCTCCAAAAATTCTGCAGAAACCCTTTCTTTCAAACGCTCTTCAATCCTATTAAAAACTAGCTCAACTCAATGTTTCCACCATACAATCCTTGCAAGAGAATAGTAGAGAAGATCTTTATGGTAGTCTACTTAAAGATTGAAGCACTAATTCGTGGAACTCAGCTAGATTTAAAAAGAGTTCATCAAAGGTATTGTGTTCAACAAACCCTCTTGTGAAATTGTTTTGCAAAAACATGTTTTAAACTCAAATTAAATGTAATTAGAGTGCTTATTAATTCTAATTTTTCCCGTTGCATATTAGTTTACTCCATCAATTCGTATCAGAGCATGATTTACGCACTCAGTTATCGTTAATTTTGAGCTTGGTGGGTGTTGTTCATAAGCTGTATGAAAATGGTGAACTGATATGGTTTTTATGAGTTTTGGCATTGAAATCTCTTCAATTATGTTGTGACTATTGTAATTGGCTCTTGATTGATGAGCCTTAATGTGTGTTTAAGTGTTTGTAATTCTATTGGAGTCATTAGTGTTGAAATTATGATGTAATTGAAGAAAGAAGTGAAGAAGGTCGAACAGCAGGAACTGGAATTTCAACCACTGGTAAATACTCGATGCTTGATGGAATACTCGATGCTCATACTTGATGGTGTTTTGTAAATACTCGATGCACGATGCCTTACTCAATGGTCGATGGCCTTTACTCAATGGTTTTTTGTGAAATACTCGATACTCGATGATGCTTGATGTGTCATACTCGATGCACATTGGCATACTCGATGCTTGATGGTATGCTCGATGGTATTCAATGCTTGATGGTACTAGATGGTTTTTGCCCAGTTCAACCCATTTTTTAGCATTGTAGGTCCAGTTTGAGAGGTTGGGCCTGGTTCAAGGTGGTTCGAGTGGTCCAGAATTTTTTTTGGAGTCGGTTTTTGCTGAATTTTGTAATAATTAGGCTTTGTTTGCTTGAAAATGCCAAAACTAAAACCATATCAGTGTGTTTAATTATTTATGCATGTGATGTATGTTATAATTAAATAAATCTTGTATATGCATAAAGTATGTCATGTAGATTTAAAATCCCACCATAGGAAGCATGTTATATGCATGTAAAGGTTATATTAAATGATGAATGCTTTTGATGTATGTTATGGATGCTTAGCCTATTTAAAATTTTGTAAGTTGTATAAAATTTAATTAGATATTAAAATCCATAATAAAGATAAACAACATGCTCACTTAGGTTAACAACTTGTTTTAATAGTTAAAATAGGTTGTTATCTTATAAAATTTGGTTACAAACTCAATCAGTTCATGATCATATCTAAAGCTGAGGGTATTTAAGTTAACAGTTTACGTAACACCTCCTACTTGGGGATTATGATTGAAATTATGAGCATTGTTAACCAGTTTTATGAGCTTGCATGAGCAGTGCGAGGTTTAAAATTTGTTTAAACACCTAGACATCATAGGTTGAAGTCTAAATATAAACATTATATTTGGATAAAATCATATAGACTTAGGTTGTTTAAAATTAGCTGTAATAAACCTAAGTAAGAGAATACCCAAACTTTTAGAACACTTCAATGGGAGAATAACAATATATCCGATATATCGTTTTTAGCTCTCACGTCCTCAAGAGTTTACACCGTGAGATCCATGCTCCTCTTCATGTCACTTTTACTGTGACTGCTCCATACGGAAAGTGTTTGTATGGGTAAATAACAAGGTGAATGGGGGAAGTAGTTCATAGTAAGTGGGTGAAGGAAATTTGTCAACATATCCTATAGTTTCCTTCATTAGTTTGAACCGTGAGATTCCTATGTTGTGCCTGCTGTCGTTTTTATGTGGCACTAGCTAGTCGTTAATCGCAGTGATCCCTATGTAGGGTTGTAACATAGGATTCAGAACAACCCAAGCTTTAGAAATGAATACGGTTTTATAGTTCTGTCTTGCACATTGTCTTCCAATTCGGGGCATGTTCATACTGTTCTATAAGATCTAAAAATGGCGAGTCACACTTACAGAATTACTAAAGGTTAATAAGTTCTTGACCAAAAAACGGTAGCTAAAAGACTATCGAAATATGAGTTATCTGGAGATAGTATTTAGTCAATAATTTCTTACTTTAGTGTAGGAGTATTTGACTGCCCCAGGTAGCACATATTCTAACTAACTATAGTATCGTTGCAAATAAAGAAAGAAATATAGGTACTTTATTATTTTTTGGGGAGGTGAGTCTGACCACCACCATCCCGTGTGCGACATTGTTATTAGGGGAGGTTTTCTGTTCCCTCGCTTTTATTCTTTTTAAGCTTTATTTGAGATACATTGGGGACAATGTATCATTTTAAGTTGGGGGTGGAGTACCCACTGGGTAGTATTTGTGTGCTTGATTGTCTTGCTTGCTATTTTCTCTATTGTTATCATGATAGTTTATGACGCACTCTTCCTGTAATGAAATTTGCATGAAGGAATGTTAGGAAAGCATGATCATGATTTTAGCCCATTTTTAAAAAACAAAAAATCTCATTTCTCATGCATCTTTAAGTCATTGTTTTGTGAAATTAAAGTCTTGCATGCTTAGAATTGGGTTATCTAGTTTGTACTTCTATTGTCACCCCGAAAGGTCCACCTTTGACTTAGGAGTAACTATGCTTGTTTTAGAGCAAAATTAGACAAAGTGGATAAAATAGGGCCTACTGTGAAAACAAAAAAAGAGAAAAGAAGAATAAAGAAAAGCAAATTAGTTGCAATACTGGAAAAAAATAGAAAAAAGCAAAAAAGAAATGAGGCATAAGCCGGCGTGCCTACAAAAAAAAAAAGTGTGTATGCATGGATAAAGGTGAAAAGAGCTACCTCTGTCGTGTCTAGTTAGGGCCTACGAAAAAAGAGTGATAGGTTTCCGATGGTGGGATGTGAAAGCTAGCTCTCTAAGTAAAATAAATCCCTTGATGTTTTGTGTGTGTGTGTTTAGGCACTCTTGTCTTAGTGTTGCCCTCTTTTTTGCAAGTGTGGTATGTCCAAGGTCGATAATCGAGCCAGTGTAGAGGGAAAATGGGATGAGGACCTTTTAAAACTTTTCTGGGCTGTGCAAGCTTAATTAGCAAAACTCTAGACTCACTCATGCATAAATAGATTGAGAATCATTCTTAAACTTGTGCTTCATTGATTGATCATAATTGAGGTTTGTTCTTGATTTCAAATTTCATTCGATTTGACTGTTGAGACTGGAATAACAACATTTTGAATTAAGCTAGCATGTCTTTAATTATTTTATATTTTATTTTGTGTGTTCCTACCTTGCTCGGGACAAACAAGAATTAAGTTGGGGGTGTTTGATAGCTCCCAAAAAGAGCTATTATTCCTAGCTTAATTCGGGCTCGTTATCGAATTTTACGTGTTTATTTCTCTATTTTGTAGATATCGAGCAATTAAGAGGTAAAATTAATCATTTGGTGAAAAAATAGGTTAATTTGAAGCAATTTGGGGTTGATTTGAACATCTGGGCTTCAAAGGAGTTGAAATTACCAAAATGCCATTGAGTTCCACTGAGTATAATCAGCCATCGAGTATCATCAAGTAAAAGGCTTACGAGTATAATCGAGGAAAATGCTACCGAGTAAACAAGTGTCAAGTATCGAGGAATCGAGCATTAAGTATCAAGGAATCGAGCATCGAGTATCGAGTAATTGAGCATCGTGTATTGAGTTTTTTACAGAATACTTAGCATTACAATGCTACTCCTGGCGTTCCAACGCTTCGAGTTGGTAGCAACGCCAGCGCTGCAACGTTTCTCTGATGCTCGTGGCCTTTCCTGTTGAGCGTTGCAACGCTGTTTCTAGCATTGTAATGCTACGATGATTTCTATGAATACTCCTCTTCTATTTTATTTCGAAACATGCTAAATTTTGGAGGCCGAACCGATGGAGGCTGAAGTAAATCTTGATTCTTCTTCCTTTCCCTTCAAAATTTGGTATCTTTAGGTTAGTTTTTCTTTTTATTTTGGGTTGTAATCGATGAATTGGATGCGTATCTCGGATTTGTCTATGAATTAAGAGGTAACTTCTATCTAATTTCTTTTGAGTAAGAGCCCTATGTTTATTTTCTTGAAGGTTTTCTAATTAATTTAACTTAATTGTTGTGAACCCTTTGGGATGATTTGATTTATTCTTAATGAAATTTTTATAAATTGATCTGACAAATCAGTTCCAAAATTCTTGTTTGCAAAATCGTCATGGCCTATGCATATATTGATTGATTTAGTTGCGCGTATTAGGATCACAGGTGTAAATTCAAGAATTTTTCTAACTAAATGTATGTATGCCCTAGTATAATCTTTTCCAAATAAACCATGCTATAAGATATGACTTTCCGACTTGTAGTGTATCTCAACAATTGAACTCTTTCGTAATGCAACTCAATTTTAACTTATATGTCGCTAAAAAGGAAGAGTTGTAAATTGAATTAGGGCTAATTTGGTTTAATATCGAATTTGGCTAATTGGGCTATTAGATTTTCTAATAGGTTGAGGAGTTGACAGATTCAATGTAATTAATTGGTGCCTCATGAAAGAAATTGCATAGGAATAGCCCTTTTTTAAAAAAAAAAAAAAAAAAAAAATCTTATCTCTCATGCATCTTTAAGTCATTGTTTTGCGAAATTAAAGTCTTGCGTGCTTAGAATTTGGTTATCTGGTTTGTACTTTTGTTGTCACCCTGAAAGGTCCACCTTTAACATAGGAGTAATTATGCTTGTTTTAGAGAAAAACTAAACCAAGTGGATAAAATAGGGCCTACTGTAAATTAAAAAAATAAAGAGAAAAGAAAATTAAATTAGTTGCAATTCTGAAAAAAAAAAATGAAAAAAAATGAGGCATAAGCCAACGTGTCTGCAAAAAAAAAAAAAAAAAAAAAATAGTGTTTGTGTGTGCATGGATAGAGGTGAAAAGAGCTACCTTCGCCGTATCTAGTTAGGGCCTGCGAGAAAAGAGTGATAGGTTCCCGGCAGTGAGGTGTGAAAGTTAGCCTTCAAGGTAAAATAAATGCCCTTTATGTCTTGTGTTTGTGTGTTTAGGCACCCTTGTCTTAGTGTTGCCCTCTTTTTTGCAAGTATGGTATGTCCAAGGTCGATAATCGAGCAAGTGTAAGGGGAAAATGGGACAATGACTTTTTAAAACTTTTCCGAGCTGTGCAAGCTTAACTAGCAAAACTCTAGACTCGCTCATGCATAAATAGATTAAGAATCATTCTTAAACTTGTGCTTCATTGATTGATCATAATTGATTTTTGTTCTTGATTTCAAATTTCATTCGATTTGACTATTGAAACTAGAGTAACAACATTGTGAATTAAACTAGCATGCCTTTAATTATTTTATATTCTATTTTGTGTGTTCCTACCTTTCTCGGGACGAGCAAGAATTAAGTTGGGGGTGTTTGATAGCTCCCAAAAAGAGCTATTATTCCTAGCTTAATTTGGACTCGTTATCAAATTTTACATGTTTATTTCCATATTTTGTAGGTACCGAGCAATCAAGAGGTAGAAGTAATCATTTGGTGAAAAAAGAGGTTAATTTGAAGCAATTTGGAGTTGATTTGAACATCCGGGCTTCAAAGGAGTTGAAATTACCAAGATGCCGTGGAGTTCAACCGAGTATAATCAACCATCGAGTATCATTGAATAAAAGGTTGTCGAGCATAATCGAGCAAAATGCTACCGAGTAAAAGACCGTCGAGTATCGAGGAATCGAGCATCGAGTATCGAGTAATTGAGCATCCTGTATCGAGTTTTTGACAGAATACTCAGCATTGCAACGCTACTCCTAGTGTTCCAATGCTCCAAGTTGGCAGCAATGTCAGCGTTGCAACGTTTCCCTAACGCCTGTGGCCTTTCCTATCGAGCGTTGCAACACTGCGATGATTTCTATAAATACTCTTTTTCGATTTTAGGTCGAAATTGTTGGGATTGGTGTCCTAATTCTCCCGAAGTCTCGTTGTTTGTAATGATACACATTGTTTTATGAATAAAATAACTGTTATTCATTCTTGCATTTACTCATATCCAATAAACAAAGCTCCATGGTTATCTTATGTGAACTTAAGCATGTATATGTGATATACAAGTGGATCATGCCTTAAGTGATAACCTAAATAGGTCTGTAATATAAGAATTAAGGTGGGATACCTGATCCTGGTGACACTACGACACGACTTGCTTTGTAGAGGTTTGCAAGTGTTGTAAACTACTACAGATGGTAGATCCTAACCATTCATGTGGAGACATACGAGTAGGGCTGACTATACAAAGAGTTTGTATAAGACTGGACCACGAGATGACTAGACTCTGTATATAATGTCGTTGACACGAGAGACTTACATCTCACCTAAACGACCATAGGTGACACGACCTCAATCCTGAGTGTTTTAGGAACTCCTGCCTTTGAGGGCGGTCCTTTGATTAGTATGGGTGAGAGTGGCCAGATTGCCAACTCAATATGCCTACCTTTTTGGAGACTTGTCTGATTTGGGAGCTGGAAACTCAATACACAAGATGGAATTCACTCCTTCCCCGAAGCAGGGGTAAGTAGAGAGATTGCTCCCTTAAAGGCTGATTGTGGGGCTTTAACATAGTGGCCACAACTTCTCTTTGGAAGAGAGGACTCAGTCATAGTAGGACTGTGACTTATGTTCATTAGAGGGATCAGTAGTACTTAAGGAGTTAGATGTAACTACAAGGGCATAATGGTTATTGGCCGAGCTGTACTTACGAGTTATCTGTGAAGGGTTGTTGCACTGTTGATTGGTTAAGATGGACACATAATATATTTGTGGTAAGGAGAGTTCAACTATCAGTCTTTAGTGGAGTGCCTGGCAGTTAACAGAGGTGGATTTCGTGACTAAAGAGTTTAGTCTGTTATTCACGTACTATTGGAGCTTCGAACTACAGGTCTATAAGGTCCCCTTGGTAGCTTAATGGATTCAGTTGAGGATCAGTTATTCACGTACCATTGGGCATCGACCTATACGATAGGTTCTTCCATCTCCCACTTGTTCAATCGTTTACACGATTGTGTTTCCTCCTGTCTTCTCCCTCAAACCATATACACACAAATCCCACCCTTTGAATTCTCACATCGAGAATACCAAGGTTGCCTTCTTGGTGGTGTCATACTCAACTCGACACTGTCGAGGTTCTGTGGAGGCTGTTCGTGGTGTTTGGGGTGTTCGTGACATTGACGATCACTGAGTTCAAGTGTGCGGTGGTCATGCAGTGTAGCAGTTGTGTTGGACGAGCATTCGTGTGTTGCTGTGTTGCTGCGATTGAGTGTTCATGATCAAAGAGCTTGAAGATGAGTCGACAAAAGTGTGTTACTCTTGTCCTTGATCAGTTGTATAACATGCTGTAATTTCTGTATTTAATGCATAACCATATGTTTCCGTTTGAGATTGTAATTGTAAAGTTCATATACGATTGTAATTTGGAATGATCTTCCGTTGCTCATGGAAATCCTCGTGTTTGATTTCCTTCAGAAACATGTTGAATTTTGGAGTTCGAACCGATGGAGGCTGAAGTAAAACTTCATTCTTCTTCCTTTCCCTTCAGAATTTGGTATCTTTGGGTTAGTTTTCCTTTTCATTTTGGGTTGTAATTGACGGATTGGATGTGTATCACGGATTTGCCTACGAATTAAGAGGTAATTCCTATCTAATTTCTTTGAACAAGAGTCCTATGTTTATTTTCTTGAAGGTTTTCTAATTAATGTAACTTAATTGTTGTGAACTCTTTAGGATGATTTGATTTATTCTTAATGGAATTTTTATAAATGGACCTGAAAAATTTGTTTATCAAAATTCTTGTTTGCAAAATCGTCGTAGCCTATGTATATATTGATTGATTTAGTTGCGCGTATTAGGATCGCATGTGTAAAGTCTAGACTTTTTTTTGGACCAAATGCATGTATGCCCTAGTATAATGTTTCCCAAATAAATCATGCTATAAGATATGGCTTTCCGGCTTGTATTGTGTCTCAACAATTGAACTTTTTCGTAATGCAATTCAATGTTAACTTATATGTCGCTAAGAAGGAAGAGTTGTAAATTGAATTAGAGCTAATTTGGTTTAACATCGAATTTGGCTAATTGGGCTATTAGATTTTCTATTGAGAAGTTGACATATTCAGTGTAATTAATTGGTGCCTAATAAAAGAAATTGCATAGGAACTCTCTTTTTCTCTAGAAATTAGATAGACTCCTATTCTAGATTACATTTACCCTTTTTATTTTAGTTCGCACATGTTATCTCTTCCAAACAAAACCCCCATTTATCGCTCTAGTTATAAAATTAACTTAACGAAATCAATCACGCTTCTCTGCGAGTCGACTCGGACTTACCACTGTTGCTACATTTTAGTAGTAATAGAAGTAGTTCGGTATGATCAATTTTCTTTTGATCAAGTTTGAAGCTTATTAACAACGTAAGTTTTGGGCCTATCACTAACCATCGACCTGAATCTGTTCTATCGCTTGACTAGCTATAGTATTAAGTTCCTCTGTCAAAAATCTCTATTAATCTTCTATCACTCTCGTGCATACTCGATTAACAGTTTAACATGCTAGATCCAACTCAACACCTTCTCTTTCGAGATAGACATTAAGTAAAGAACATTCAATTAGTGATCAATTAATCAAAAGCATTAAGAACAAACATGCTAAAATAACTATGCATAAATTCAATCCAAGAAATAGCCAAATCAGTTTTCGCAATCCATAAAACTAAATTAACACCCTAGAAACACAAATCAGTCACTCATGGTTATACGACACAAACATAGACCATTAATGAGTTTTCCAAACACAAAGGATAGAAAATAAAAGAGAAAAGAAATTGCAAGTCGTGTTCTTGACTCTCATCCTCAAATCCGGAATCGCAACCCAATGAACTCTTTAAATCTTTGATCCTTTGAAGCTCTAAGATGTCGCCTCTGTCCAGAATTACACTCCTAGGGAAGCCTCATCGAAATATTGCTTTACACTTTCAAAATAGCCCTAAAAGTGCCTACCCGAATCAAGTCGGCCATAAACTACTTATATAGACAGCAGTCGTAGCGTTGTAATGCTTACCTGTTGTAACACTCCAGGTAAGCGTTGCAACGCTGATGGTAATTTCAACATTACTAATCATAGCATCGTAACACTATAAGCAGTGTTGCGATGCTACCCTGTTTTCATGAGCTCTCTACCTTGCAGCGTCACGGGGCAACGTTGCAACGCTTATTCAACGCTTCTCTGCCTTCGATTTCCGAATTTTCTTTCCTTTTTCTTCATTGAGCAATGCCCTAGGTCAAAACTTTGACCTTCTTGGGGATATTTTGGTCATTAATCTTCCCAAATTGCTTGTTCTCTTCCAATTTCTCGATTTCCTAAAATCAAACAATAAAAGCATCAAAGATCTCAAATTAAGCATAAAACTAACCAAATTCCAAGCCTAGAAAACACACTATTTTGATGCATTTCAGTACTCCAGTAGGTTTCGCTTCTTGGATAGGATGTCCTTTAGAAATTTCACGTAGTTGAGCATTTCCTCATTTTCTTCAACTAGTGGAATGTTGATATGTAAATGCTTTAGAATATCCAAGAACTTATTGAACTGAGTGTCCTGGTTTCCCTTCTAAAGTCTCCAACGGAAAGTTATCGATGGTTTATATACTACCCAATATTATTTTCTTTTGTCACTACCAATATTTTGCCATAATCTTTCTTTTTGTCCCTTTTTATCTATTTTTTGATTCCCTACAACTACTGGGGTCATCTCTTCCTTGAACTTAACACTTATTGAGACTTAACACTTGTTGATCCTTTCTCACGACTATGTTCTTGCTCACCAAGCATCTTGGATTCTTCATATTTTAGTTTGTTTCTAAGTGTGACAGCCTTGTAATATTCTTTTTCATTTGATTTCGGAGCCTCTCTGCTATTGGACAAAGTCCTTGAAGGTCTACTTTAAATCTTCTTGGCTAACTGTTTGAATTTCATCTTCAAGTTATGAAGAGCAGCATCATTTCTTGCCATATACTCTTTTAGTAGATCTACCATTATAGGGCTTTTCTCAGGAGAAGGTGTTGGAGGTTGCACCCACGGCTATTGTTGCAATGCTTGAGGGAACCCTGGTGGAGCTTTTCTTATGTTTTACTGAGATGTACTTGCACTGGTACCAAGATTTGCCCAAGCGAAGTTTAGGTGTGATCTCCATCTTGGATTGTAAGTATTGGAATAAGGATCCTGATGCTCTTATTCCTTTTGATAACCTACATAACATACCGAATGAGGGTGATACATATAGTCACTTGATAAATGATTAGCAGTAGAGAATTCACAAATTTGAGTTTGAGGATTAACTTGAACGGCTACTATGTTTTGTGGTCCTAACACAAAATTTTAAATCATATTTCTTATGGTTGTCAATTGTTGGCTCATGGATGCGAGTGTATCAACTTCTTTTATCTCAGCTACTGTTTTTATGATTAAAGTTTGTTATGCCTCTCCCAAATTTTGATTATTTCTCGCGATCATATCCATAATTTTTTTAGCTTCGTTTACGGACTTTTTAAGCAAAGATCCTTTTGCAGATGCATTCACCATTGTTTTCAGGCTTGGTTCGACCAATTGTAAGATTTCTCCATCACAATGCATATTGGATGTCGATGATGTGGACGTTTTCTCACCAACTTTTGGAATCTAATCCATGCTCCATTGACACACTCAAATGGGGATTACTTGAAGGCTATGATATTGTCATTGTATTTGGCATTTTTGTCAGATGGGAAGTATTTTCCTATAAACTTATCCATAAGATCATCCCATGTGGTAATGAAGTTGGGAGGTAAGGAGTCAAGCCATGCTTTAGCATCTCTCTGCAAAGAATAGAGAAATATCTTAGGTCTTTATGCATCTTAAGAAACATCGTTAACTACAAAGAACGACAGATTCTTATAAAAAGTTTGAAATGTTTATAGGGGTCTTCATTAAGTAGTCCGATAAATTGACCAAATGAGTTCAGTATTTGAAAAATAAGGGGTTTCATTTCAAATGTGGGTGCATCAATTGGTCTACTAAAATGCGAATGTTCAATGTTTGAAATGTAGGAGCTGCATAATCTGATGGCTCTGTCTCTATCCTTTGCTATGAAGATAGAATTCTGAGGGTTAGGTTACTGTGGTGGTCATTGGTCATCATTTTGTTGTACCCCATTCATGGGAGGAAGAAGAGGATCGTCTCCAATAGGGGGATTTATTTGAATTTGTCACACAAATGCGACTTCAGCAAGAAACTCTTGTATGCTCAACTCCTTCCACTCTCAAGGCTTCCGCCTTTCTTCTTGTCTCCATCTGCAAAAGGTTCTTTCTATTTTAGGATTTGGTTGAAAAAGGCAAGTCCCTCTTCTCATACACTAACCCTCCTTGCAAAACAGACAACAACAAAGAGTTAGATTTTTCCTGAAATAGAGTCAATGTAGTTGCATATATCAATCACAATCAACAGTAAACTAAAACTTCTGCTAGCCCCAGCAACGACGCCAAAAACTTGATCAACTGGATGTATATGCATCAAAATTTTATGGATAAGTGAGGTATCAATGTAAGCATACACTATCGACCAAGTAATGAACTTCGAGTATTCCAAATGTCGAATTCCACAGGACTAAAACAATATGTAAGATATAAAGCTCGTCCTACAAGTTCAATTGAAGAAACGTTTATAGCGAACGAATCATTGACATTTTATTCAATGTACTTACGTGGTACTGAAAAAAAAATTAATAAGGCAGCTCGGAATGATGATACGGTATACTATGATACATTAGGAAATATTGGACATCTACCTATATTTTCACAAAGAGCACGTCTAATGGGTGGTTCACGAATGA
Organism: Benincasa hispida; assembly: GCF_009727055.1. Taxonomy (NCBI): domain Eukaryota; kingdom Viridiplantae; phylum Streptophyta; class Magnoliopsida; order Cucurbitales; family Cucurbitaceae; genus Benincasa; species Benincasa hispida. The sequence continues at coordinate 66,038,339 of NC_052351.1, read as the reverse complement.
AAGAACTATCACTTGTTGAATTAAAATATGCTTATTGGTATGTCTTGACCAATTGTGAAGCAGTAGATCCATACAAAAGGTATGGACTTATGAGAACTAAAAACTTTACCACTTTTTGTTTTATTGACTAATCATATTATTTCATAGAGAACACAAGAATGAACTAGAGAACAGAAATCATTCTACTACTCATGAGATGCATGAAGCACACTTTGCATGTTGGTTTAAAGATAAAGTGAATATGTAACATTTTGTTTTATTTTTTCTTTGATAACTACCATAATTTCATAGTGATTATGAGTTTCTCAATCGTGCTTAGATACAAACACAAATTCAGTCAACGTTTAATGAAGTTATGCATGAGTTGTTTGCACTTTCACGTGGGCCTAATATGCGAATTAGTTGTTGGGTGTATTATCAATGGTGTGAGATTTAATTCAAAAGTTTGCCCCTTCACGAATTGCTCATAATTATAGCTGGGTCGAATTACCGTTTTACCCCAATAATTACCTCTTACTCCTTAAGTACCACTGATCCCTGATCAACCAAATGTATGAGAAACAATTTTTTATGGATAAGTGAGGTCTTAATGCAAACATACACTATCGATAAAGTAATCAACTTGAAGTATTCCAAGTGACGAATCTCATAGGACTAGTTTGAGTTTTAATTCAACTATGACTATGAATCAATGTGACCAAGGTAACCAAGGAAAAGTTTTATTGTGATGAATTAAAGAAAGCTTTAAAAACCTTAAGCAATGATAATCGAATAGGGGCAAACAATGTTTCAAACTTTCTGGTGATATACCTTAAGTGATGTGGCTGGACCAAACCATAATAGTGAATCACACATGAACAGAAAACTACACTCATTCGGTCTTGTATCAAGTTCCTTTAGAAGGTCTAAGCAGCTAATGCCTAATGTTTCAATGGCTAGCTGGATCTTAGATTAATTTTAAGTTTAATCTTTTTATCCTATCGTGTCCCATATTTTTAAGGTTACGTGACAATCCTATTTCTAGGATCTAAGTCTCATATCCCTTTGTGACATTCGCTTACATCCTAACCTTCGAAGCATTAGAGCTTCGTAAAATCGTTATATTAAATGGCAAATTTAACTTACCGATTTTATCTTTAAACTCAACAAAGAGAATGTGTAAAATAAAGTGCTATGAAGTGTAACATAACTTAAGCCATAACAACCCTAGGGCATCCACATTGTTGGACCTCTAAGAAGATTTAACTCATGATAAATGATAAAATAATGAACTTTATTAAATCATAAATCATAGCTACAATATGGTGTTCGATGCTCAAAGAAAATAATAGAAGTACAAGAAATAAATGAATGGAAATGCTGGAAAATACAACACAAGGGATCTTTGGACAAGTCCTCAATACCTTAGCCTTTCCCTAGGTTGATTCCCCTTTTTCAAGAAGGAATCATTTCTCATCACACGTTCCCAGGCATGAGAGAACAAAGAGTTGCTACACCTTAGAGGAACTTTTGTTCTTGAGTCTATTGACTTAAGAAGCTGAGAAAACATCTAAAAGGTCGATTGAATGGCAAGAACATGAAAAATGGTGATAATTTTGGTTATGCAGAGTTGGATTCTAGAAATAAAGAGCTTATCTTCTTTATATAGGCTCCAAATCAGTTGAGGAGAGTCGAAATTCACGTTCTGAGGGTTTACCAGGCATAATCGAGGTTGTCCAACTGATTAAAATGTGAAAATCACAACTTCTTTTAACTGGTATGAATTCTTAAAAATTAGGGCTTACTGATGCGGTCGCAGCAGATTTGTTGATACAACCGCATCAGATAGGAAAAAACAATCTAGCCCCAGTTTCCTGCAAAAGTCCACAAAACCCACCTTCAATCAGCAATAACAACTTTAAAGCTCAATCAAACCCACATAAGCTTAAACTAACTAGGACTAAATTTAGGGGAAAACTCATGCATATGTCCTTTTTTCTAAGTAAACGAGCACAAATAAAAGCCCAAAACATGCATTTCATGGCATGTATCAATCCCTCCAATGAGCAAACAGTTTATAGTCCAATTATAAACTAAATCCCTCTTAGGCCAATGAAGGGGTGAGGCCTCTTTGTTCAAGACTCGGAATCAACCCTTAAGAGAGCAATTCATCTACTTACTCTAAAACGGGAAGGAGTCTTCGAGTCAGGGATCGATGTCATTAATTTGACTCCAAACCGAAACAAAAAAAAAAAATTATAAATACCAAACTACTCCTATTACTACTAAAACGTAGCAATAGTGATAAGTCCGAGTCGATCCGCAAAAAAGCGCGATTAGTTTCATTAAGTTAATTTTCTAACTAGAGCGATAAATGGGGGGGAATTGGTGCAGAAGAGATATATGCGTGAAATTGAAATAAAATGCAATGGATATATGAAATGGTAACGGATTCATTTAGTTCTCGGATCAAGTAGTCATTCAATGTAAATTAAATCATTGTTTTCGGCCAACATATCATATATTCGAATTATGCATGAATAACTACCCAATTGATGCGAATTAAATAATCTCTACAAAGGCCAAAAATAAATTAATCTAAACCAATCGAGCGTCCTAAGTCGTAATTAAGGCTGGAAAGGCCGTGCCTCAACTAACTTACATGCTCCTAGATGCAATTGGGTCCTCAGCGGCCATAAAGAGTTAGAAACACATACATTAAGATTTAGGATTCAACTACGTTGATTAAATGTCAGGACAACCATGTTCAAATAATCAATTTATTCTTTAAATCTAGACTAAACGTGCGATGCGAAGATTCATGCATAGCCTATAAACCTAAGCACGCTCATCTAATCTATGCTACAAAGGTAAATTCAAAGCATGGACGATACAAGGATGCGTGCGAGCTTGAATTTAACTAGCGAAGACATGTGATCGTGATAAGGATGTCAATCCAACACATAAAAGCAAGTCTAAACTAAACAATAATCAAGAAAAACATAATTCTGAATTAAAGCATAGAATTAAACAGAAGCTCATCAAAATACAAAGGATATTTGATCCAACAACTAAATGGAAGATTACCTCGTCAATTCATAGAAAAACCGATGGGATACAATCCAAAACACGTTCATAATCTGAAAATACAATAAAAACTAACCTAAAGATACTGAAAATTGATGGTAATAGAAGAAGAATGAAGATTAACTTTGGCCTCCAAAATTCAGCATATTCCCCCAAAATTCTGCATATTCTGACCTAGGGCCGAGGAGAGGTATAAATAGGAACCATCGCAGTGTTGTAATGCTTGGAATAGCGTAGCAACACTGATGCAGCAAAAAGGAAACGTTAGGCAAGAAGTCCAACGCTCACTTGCACGCGAACTCAGCTCCATGTCTATCATTCTTCGCAGCGTTGCAATGATCTAAAGAAGCATTGCAACGCTGATGCTTCTACCTTCAAGCGTTGGAGTTCAACATTGAGATGCATTGGGACGCTGGCGGTGATGCAACTTTGAAGCGTCGCAATGCTTGGAGTAGCGTTGCAACCATGCGTCCACTGCCAGATACTCGTTATTCGATGCTCAACGACTCGATACTGGATGTTCGCTGACTCAGTAGTGTTTTCTTGATTACTTGACAACCTTTTACTCGATGATGCTCGATGGCTGATCATACTCGGTGGAACTCGATGGCATGTTGGTCTTTTCAACTCTTTTGAAGCCCAGATGTTCGAATCAATTCCAAATTGTTTCAAATTAACCCTATTCTTCACCAAATGATTAATTCTACCTCTTGATTTCTCGATACCTACAAAACAGGAAAATAAACACATAAAATTCACTAACGAACCCAAATTAAGGTAATAATAATAGCTCTTTTTGAGAGTTAACAAGGAGTAAACTCCATCTTATGTAGCTATATTTCCAGCTTCCTACTTGACCAAGTCCTCAAAATGGTAGGCTTATTGAGTCGACGACTCGGGCCACCCTTACCTATACAAATGAAAGGACTACCCTCATAAACAGGAGTTTAGAACTCAATCAGGATTGAGATCGATTTACCTATGATCATTCTATGAAATGGTAATATCTTCAATCAACAGTGTTACAAAGAGAGATTAAACATTTCTTGGTCTGGTCTTATACAAACTCTTTGTATAAGATACTCCCACCCGCATTTCTCCAAATGAATGATTTAGATCACATCCTTTGTAACACTTATAACTTTTGTAACATTTACAAAGTGAGTCGCATCCGTAGTGTCACCAGAATAAGGCACCCAACCTTATCCATATACTACAGACCTTTTAGGTTATTACTTGAACATGATCCACCTGTATGTCTTCCACATACTGTTAAGTTACATACAATAACCTTGGATCTTTGTTTATTGGATTGAGTTATGCACAAATAGAATAATTATTTATTTTATTAATTAAACAATTCATTTATACAAGATTATAAACTATGAGATCCACAAGATGAGGGCACTAATCCCAACAATCTCTCATGTGTTCTAAAGCTAGTGGAGTGTACAATACAAAGTAAAAGTATACAATATAATAAACTAGAATACACTATACCTAGTAACATCTGCTACTTGCCCTAGAAAATATTACGCATATCTCGTAGGCCTAAACTCTTTAAATGACCCTTAAAAACTTTAGCCGTGAGAGCCTTTGTAAATGGATCAACACTGTTATGCTCGGAAGCTATCTTCGTGACTATCCTATCTTCTTATTGCACAATCTCTCGAATCAAGTGATATTTCCTTTTAATATGTTTCCCTCTTATGGCTCCTAGGTTCCTTCGAATTTTCCATAGCACCACTGTTATCACAATAAAGTATGGTGGGCAAAGAAATGTTTGGAACGACTTCCAAATCAGTAAGGAACTTCCTCAGCCAAAAGGTTTCCTTATTCAGCTTTCATTGTGGAGTCTGCAATGCATCTTTGCTTAATGCTTCGCCATACTATAGCTCCTCTGTTAAGAGTGAACACTGATCTTGATATGGATTTCCTAGAATCCTTATCAGTCTGAAAATTAGAGTCTGTGTATCCTATAAGAATCAAATTCTTAACCTTATACACATGCATATAATCCCTCGTTCTACATAAATACTTGAGCATTGTTTTCACTACTGTCCAGTGATCAAATCCTGGATTGGATTGATATTTACTAACAATCCCAATTGCATAACAAATGATAGGCCTTGTACACAACATGACATACATAAGACTGGCCACAGCCAATGCATAGAGAATCTGTCTCATTTCTTTAACCTCTTGACGTATCTTAAGACATTATTCCTTTGAGGAATCTTAGGACATTGTTCCTTGGACAATGAAATTTAATGCCTGAAAGGCAGTAAGCCCTTCTTGAAATTTTGATATAATACATGACAAGCATTTGTCAATATACGATGCCTCAAACATGACCATCTTATTATTTGGATCCTTAGAACAACCTATGCCTCACCCAAATCTTTCTTTTGAAATTGAGCAACTAGCCAATTCTTAATGTCTGTTAGAAAACCTACATTCTTCCTAATAAGTATGATATCATCCACATACAACACTAAAAATGCTACAATACCCTTGATGATCTTTTTGTAGACACAAGGTTCATCAAGATTTGATCGTTATATCAAACCTTATATTCCAAGATCTAGATGCCCGTTTCAATCCATAAATTGACCGATTTAATGCTTGCATATTTAATGCTCTTAACCTTGTTCAATAAATCCCTCTTGTTGTTTCATGTAGATGCTCTCTTCAAGATTACTATTGAGAAAGATAGCTTTGATGTTCATTTGCCATATTCTATAGCCATAATATGTGGCAGTGGACAAAATAATATTAATAGACTTTACCAGTACAATAAATGAGAAAGTTTCTTCATAGTCCACTCTCTTAACCTGGGTATAACCTTTTTCCACCAAACTTGTCTTAAAGGTTTGTACCATACCATCTACACCTCTTTTCCTCTTGTATATCCCTTTACAAACTATAGGTTCTACCTCATCAGGTTCATCGATAAGATCTCAGAAAGAATTGAAATACATTGCCTCAATTTCTAGATTCATTGCTTTCACCTACTCATCTTTGTCCACATCTTCCATTGCTTACTTGTAAGTCAATGGATCCTCAGTGTCATCATCAGATAGGATGTTCTGGGCTTCTGTTAAACCCATATAATGAATAGGTTGGGGCACAACCCTTCCACTATGTCAAGGCACTCTCAACTCTTGAGAAGGATGTGCTTGATTAGATGCACCAACTTTATCAACAACTCTTGTTGAGGTACTTGTAGTTTCATTTGAAATTTCACTTATCACTATTTTACTTTGTGATGTGTGGTCCCTGATGTGCTCTTCTTCCAAAAAGGTAGCATTTGGCAATACAAATACTTTATTCTCTTTAAGATCGAAAAAGTACCCACCCATCGTTTCCTTAAGATAGCCTAAAATAGGCACACTCTTGAATGAGGTCCCAACTTTTTTGGATTTGTCATAAGCACATGTTTCAAACTTCCCCAAATCCTAAGGTAGCGTAAACTACATTTCTGACCTCTTCATATTTCAAAAGATATTTCAAAAACAATTTTTGATGGAACATTACTCAAAATGTAAATAGGAGTCTCCACTACATATCCCTAAAATGAGTCAGGAAGTTAAAGTTGAGCATAACTCATCACATACCAAACCATGTCCAATAGGGTTTTATTTCTCCTTTCTGATATACCATTATGTCGAGGTGTACCAGGTATTGATAGTTTGTTACACCCCCTCCCGTTCTTACTCCTTAAGTTTGAAAGGAGGCATGAAGACAACAAACATCACCCTTTTGTAATATATACTGTCCTCTGCCTCTATATACTAGATAATTTTTATAAAAATGATTAAGTAGGTTTAGAACCATATTTGTGATTCTTTCTGAAACCTAATAACTCTCTATTGTAGTAGGATCCAGGGTTTCTCTCTGCTAGAGTGGCAGATCCTAACCTTGAGTGACACTTTCAGAACGTCCTCTTCCACTACCTGGGGAAAATAAAACATTGGAAAATGTGAGCTAGAAGCTAAGTGAGTGGTAAGGTAATGAAAAAACGAGGTTTTCGTTTAGTAATTCATTTTGAAATAACTTCACAGGCAACAAACATGAGCAACGTCAAGAAGTAAGATATAACCACCCTAGTTTGATTGCTAAGATACTACGAGCATGATCATGTGTTTCCCAGGTAGTCCAGTCTACCCCAAGATACCTGTGCGAGGAAAAAATCCCAGTAGTCAATATGGCTCGATGAAAATGCATATATCGACAAAATCCCATTAGACATGCTCGAGACACACTAACATTAACCTAGGGTACAATTATAGTTTCCAGACCAATCCTTATATACATGTTATCAAGCAAACGCAAAGTTATACAGTCATTTATGTAAAACAACAAAAACTTAGTAACTTAACTTCAAAGGACACATTCTTGATTATGCTAGCCTTAGGTTCAACCAAAACATTTGAAAATAAAACCACTCAAAGTTCACCCGCAGAAGTTTCTCTTTCCTGAGCTTTTCCCGCTTCCTTAATTCCTTCCTAATTCTGAACCTATATTAATCTCATAATTAACTTAGAATCCTATATTCTAGGGTTAAAACAACTTTAACATACCTTCTTGGCCTTAGCCCTATCTTACTAACTCCAACAGACGCTAGTCTACACCCTAGGACAAACCAAGATAGATGTGGGGACTAGGGGTCATTTTTATGTAGACTGATTGGTGCATGGACTCACCTTCAACCCAAGCAAGCCTAATCAATGCATGAAAAACTACCATTAATGCATGGTAGCCCCCATTAATGCATCCCCCCTCCCCGAGCTCCTCAATTCTCTCCAACTTCCTCTCTCTTTAAGTTTTTTTGAAGATATTTGAGTTGTGAAGTGAAATAGAGTCTCTTCGGGTATTTATAGGCATTCCAAAAGGGATCCTTGTCATCATTCCTATGCTCCAACGCATGATACCTTGATTATATGGCAAGTTTATGTGTCAACCTCATGCAAGGTTCAACACATCACCCTTGACACCTCCTCCTTGCATGTAGAGCTTAAGTCTCTTCATAATTCCTATGCCAACGCATAACCACTTTTGAGGTGTCATTCCGCCCGTACTATGCATCCACCTCATCCTTGGCTTGGCCAAGACTTCACTTGGTTGATCCACATACCCTACATTCTTGTCAATTCGACCTTGCTCGTCAAATTCTCAAGTCAAAGCATACTAACCTAGGTTCGGCGCATGGTGCTTCATCAACCCTCCTCCATGCATCCAACATCTTCTTTATGCGTCCATGATGGTGCCTTCAATGCATGCTCACTTAGGTTTGGACGTGTGGCTCCTTAACTTGGCTCTTAATCACCTCATATCTTCCTCTTAGGTCTTAGGCAAAAGTATGCGCCCAACTCCCTCAAGCATGAACCCAACTAAGGTTTTTTTTTTGCCTTCCTTGGTGTAATTATCTCCCAAATGAAATTCACAAGACCTCTCATGTGCCAACCCTAAGCCTATGCACTAATCTCTCCTTCATGCGCCCATCTTTCTTCTTTTTCCTTCTCCCTTGGTTTCTATTTTCCTCCTCAACACATAGCCTACTTCCCCAACTCAAAGATTTAGCCATATGTTCTCTTATCCTACATTTCTTTTAAAACATACGTCCACATGGCCATTGATGCACCCAATGCTTCACCTATGCACCTAACCCTTCCCTCTTTAGGGTTTCCTCCACTTGTGGTGTCTTATGTTGTTCAACACTTAGCCAACTTTTCCCCCTTGAATCATCTATGCGCCCACCAATCCTCCCTCATGCATTAAATCCAGATTTCCTCCTTTGGTGGTGCATAGTTCAGGGCAAGATCTTCCAACACAACCACTTCTTCCCTCAGGTTTCCACTTGATTCCAAACATCACACCAATAACACCTCCTATGCATCCGAAATCCTCTTGGTATGCACCATCATGTCCATTTCTACCCTAGCATGTGTCTAAGTCTTCTTTCCTTTCCTAGAATATGTTCCACTTGAAAGATCTTACCCTAGGTTAATCCTTTACCTCTCACATCCTTGGTACTTAGTCAATTTTTCTTAAGCATTTCTATTCCTTCCAAGGCATAGTTTTAGATAAGTATCTTTTCCTTCTAGAGCTTGAATTTTGAGTTTTTCTTTTTTCCTGAAGAATCTTGTGAAGGCTCGAGTGTTACAAAGATGGGATATGATTCCATGTTCTATCATATAATCCTAGAATCTTAAGTCCATATACTCTCCACCTTGATCTGATTGAAATGTTTTTATCTTTTTACCTAATAAGTTCTCAACTTTTATCTCATACTCTTTGAACTTTTCAAAGGCTTCAGACTTATGTTACATTAGGTAAAGATACTTATCCCTTAAATAATCATCTACGAAAAAGATGAAATATTCATACCCCCCCCCCCCTCTACCTCTCACATTCATCAGACCACAAAGAACTAAATGTATAAGTTCTAAGAGCTCTTTGGCTCTATAACCTTTTCCAGTATAAGGTCGTTTTGTCATTTTACCTTCAAGGCATGACTCACATACTGTAAAAGAGTTTTCTTCTAACTCATTTGGAAGTCCATTCTTAACCAATATCTCAATCCTATTGAGATTAATGTGGCCTAATCTTATATGCCAAAGGTGGACATTTTCTTTAGGAGAAATTCTTTGTCTTTTTGCTGTTGTTGTTTTCAACATTTCAATATTTATAATAGTCTTTGTAACTAACAGCCTTAGTACATATAAATTATTTTTTAATAAAGCATAACAAAATCTAAATCTCGTTTTTAAAAGTAAACACTTTATTTTCAGAAAAGAAAAGAGCATACATCTGTTTAATCAAACAAGAAACTGAAATTAAATTTCTCTTAATTTTAGAACAACATATATGTCATCTAATAAATTATATTGTTTCTTATTAAAAAATAACTTGAGGTTTCCTACAGCAACAACAAAAACAATCTCTTTAGTACCAACTAGAAGAGTCAACTCTCTAGCTTCCAGTTGCCTCCAGGAACTAATTCCCTATAAGGAAAAACAGACGTGACTAGTTGATGGAACGAACACATGCGCAGTGGAAGAAAAATGGATCTAAAGTGCTCTAATTAGATTAATTACAAACATAAGCATGCAATTAAAACAAATAAAAGGTGAAGAAGAAGCACAACCATTGTAGACTTTGAATCTTCTCCAAATTAGCTCCAATCTCCTCACGAATGGTTCATAGACCACCACGAGAGTCTTCCCGACTATTCTCCGACCTTAGAATGGGATGGTGGAGTCCGATGAGTGACTAATTTGGAGAGGAAAAGGTTAAGTCTTTTGAGAGAAAAAGCTCATGAGATTATCATATAATCTCATCAATTTCCACTTGGCCAAGAGTTCTAAACAAACGAGAAACTCTTCCTTTTAAAGGCCATTACATGCAAAAGATGCAACTTTGAGTTTGATGAGAATATGACACTAAAAAATTCACTAACTCAAAGTGGGATTTAGTGGGACAAGTGTCTTCAAATGAAGACAACACTTAGCCATGCAAAAGTTGACATTTCTCACTCATAAATGTTGGATCTTTCCATTAACTTGGTCAAGTTTGACTCTCAAAGTCCAAAGTCAACAAATTTGACTTTTTGACTTTCAAAATCAAAAGTTAACACTTTGACTTTCATTACATTTTTAACCTAGTCAACAATTTGACTTTTAATGCATTTTTTACCAATTCCATTTAATTTCAAATTCTAATAATCAATTTTAAAATTAAATTAATATTAAATAATTAATTAAACAGTTTAGTTAATTTAATTTAATATTAAATTCAACTATAATCCCAATGAATATGAATCCTTATTCATAATCTTGATAATTAAATCTTATTTAAATATCTCCTATTTAATCTCTCTTTATGTTTAATTCACAATTAAACATTAGGTTAAATATATCGTATATATTTACCGCTTTGCTTCAACAATCGAATTTGAATACTTCAAATTCGTTCATCACACTGTTCTAAGGATTAGTCCGATATGAGCTAATAAGGGGACCTCATGGACCTACAGATTATGGGCTCCAATGATTTGCGATTAACTGGCTAAACTCTTTAACCTAATTAACCACTATTTTTTAACTCCAGGTCACTCCACTAAAGCTCAGTAGTTGTATTCCCCTCACTGTAGGTATATTATATCCACTCGATATAACCATGATTAGTAAGTTAACCCTTCACAGGTTATTCGTAATAACGGCTGAGTTAAAAGTTGTTTTACACCCGAGATTACATTTTTCTTCTTAAGTCCCACTAATCCTTTAATGAACAATTAGTTTGTGATCCAATCACTAAACTGAGTCTCTATCAGGCCAATGAGAGGGTGGAGCCTCTTGCTCTAGATCCAGAGGCAGCACTTAAGGAAACAACCTCTCTACTATCCCTAAAAGTGGGTAGAGTGAATTTCGTCTTGCACCCTATGTCCCCAGCTATCTACCGAGTCTTACACTTGAAATGGAAGGCTTATTGAGATGCTATTAAGCCAACCCTTACCCATGCAAATCTAAGGATAATCTCAAATAAACAGAAGCTTATAATTAGCTCAGGATTAAGGTCAAGTTGTCTAGGTCATCACTTTGAAATAGTCAGTCTTAAATAGTAAACAACATTATAAAGTAAGAGTGACTTAATTCTTTATTCGATCTTATGCAACCTCATTGCATAGGACGTCCCCGCTCCTCATGTCAATACATGAACGAATCAGGATCACTTTGTTTATAGCACTTTACAAAAAATTGTAACAACTACAAAGTGGGCCACATCCGATAGTGTTACCAAAATAAGGCACCCAACCTTATTCATATACTATAGATCATTTTAGCTATTTACTGAACTTGATCAACTCTTATGTCTCCAAATAAAGTTCATGTATTCAAATAATAGCCATGGATCTTTAGTTTATTGGATTTAGACTTTACAAGTGCAATTCACATATTCAACAATAATTTTATTGAGTAAACATCAATAACATCTTTATTGATAATAGAATATGTTTAACATTACAAATTGTAAGTTTTAGAACATACAACCCAACACTAGTGGCCTCTGAATTAATTATACATACAGAATCATCATTCTCCATTAAACGCGTTTCCAAGACAAGTAAATCACATTAACCATCTTTGGAATTCCTTCTTTTACAGATAGTAGTGGGGTCAGCTTTAATCCCCTTTCTAAAATCTCTAGATTTTATCTAAGAGATCAAACCTCTGTGATATACCTCATTAGAGTTGGCAACATTTGGCGCCCCTTCTTGTCCCTTGACTTTTAATAAGGATTGTAGTTCAATTAGGGAGCTAATTATACTGATTTCATCAAATACAACCCCATTTTACTCAATATGTGAGAACTTTTCCCCAAAAAAATCTTGCAATGATTGCATGATCTCATGTGTAGTGACCATGATCTCATATTTCTTAGCTAAGACATCAGATATGCTCATCAAGATGTAAACCTGGGCTTTATTATTGACCTTTGTCCACTTTTTATATGCATCACGAACAGTTCTTACTGCATTAGAGGCTGGGACTAGAGAACATTTCTCAATCAAGACAAAATTTAGGTCGTCGACCGTAAATATAGTGTTATGTATATTTTTTCCATCTTGTGTAGTTTTTTTGGTCAATTTTATAGTGACTAGCATTGAAAGGATTATACTTGACATTTGTTGAAATTAAAAAAATGATCGGTATTAGATTTTTGCATAACTCTTCTAAATCCAATCATGTTTTAGCAAAAAAATACTGAACCCTAAATCATTTAATAATGTAATGATACTTCAGAGATTTAGAATAATAACCACTGAAGGTAGTCAATTATTCCTTCTCTGAATTGAAACATTCTCAACCAATTGTTATACTAGAATAACTTTTATTTCTACAACAATTAGCTACCATTAATTTGGTCAAGAAATCATTAACTTATCAACTTCTTGTAACTGTGACCCTCCATTTTAGATCATAGATTTTCGCCTCAATAAGCCTACCGAAGGAAAGAATCGATTGGAGCAAAAACTAAAGCAAACCTATCCATTTCTGAAGTTCGCTCGGATATTGACCTAATGCACAAACCATCAGAAGGTGGACACTCCCAAGGCACCTCGAGGCCGTGCAAAAGGATCTCACATTGCAAACCATTGAAGGAAACCGTAGGAAAGGTTTACGCACATCCTTCTCCCACTTACTATAAATACTTTCTCCATTCACCTTGATATTGACCCATGCAAACACCATCAGAAGGGAGATTCTCTCAGGGTGCCTTGAGGCTGAGCATGAGTCTTAAAGTGTGAACTTTAACAAAGAGCGTGAGTGAAAAAATGGCATTCATATACATCCTTCTCCTCCCACTAAGTATTTTATAACCTAGGGTTTATTACTTAGGTAAATCCGACTAATCATTTATCTAGGTCTCTTTAACTGCTTACTTCAGTGTCTCTTTAACTACTTAATTGTTGTTGGTATTATGTTGTTACATTTGTTATCAGTGCTTTCCTTTTAACATTTTTGTTTGTGTGACGAGTCATCTCAAAAATTTTTCAATTGGTATAGAGCAGATCATCTTTATCTCAGGTGCTTCGATCATGAACGGAATGAAAGAAGATGGTTCCACCACTCGACCCCCTATTCCAGATGGAACAAACTACTCATAGAAGGCTATTATGATATCTTTCTTAAAGTCTATTGACCATATTGAAAGAACTCTAACGGGAAAGAACCGTGAGTGGAAGATTATTGACCAAATTTCAATTTCATTGAATATAAAGTTTACAATAAAGAAAGAAACAAGATATTCAGTTAATTCTAAATTACAGCATGCTAAAGAATGAGTTTCAAGAAACCTCACCTTTGAAGACCTTTTCTTCACGTTTTTCCTCGAACAAAACATGAATTCCCTAAAGAAACTCTTGAAGAATAACCTCAAACACAACTGAACACTACTACGAATGTTACCTTAGTATTCTCAAGGTGCGAACCCAGGAGTGGTGGGCTTTGGCTATTTTGGATTTGAGGGAAAATTGTTAAATGGTGAGGAGATAGATTGAGAACACTAAAAAACTCAAAATCATATAAATTTTCTATCATTTTTTTTACTATCTCATTCTCCATTCACCAACCAAGAAGAAGAATAAACATTTTCTTTTATTCTCCTTGCCATAAATAACCACCACCCACATACGTGGGTGGAGAGAAAATAAGGGGAAGGTAGTTGTAACTCCCTTCCTTATTATTAAATAATAATAATAATATAAATATAAATATGATAACTAACTTATCATATTATATATATATATATATATATTAAATTATATGTCATATCAAATATAACAAATAACCTATAGTTTTAAAATTATATCATATACAATATAAACTATAGTTCATTTTCTCTTTTATAAGGCATTTAATATAAAATCTTATCTATATTAAATTTAACAACTACGAATCGAATTCATAGTTACTATATTTGAATCTCATTCAAAAATTTATTTCCTCCCATTAAGTTATAATGCATCAAATACATTATGACAATTATATCAGATATAATTGAAACAATTTAATTATATTAAATATATTAAATAACTCTATTAATTTGAACAATTCAAATTAATCCAATAACTGATTCTCAATTAATCCTATTGAGCTACCAAGGGGACCTTATGGACCTATAGCTTGAAGCTTCAACGGTACATGAATAATTAATTAAACTCTTTAATTACATTATTCACCATCCATTAACTGTCGGACACTCCACTAAAGACCGACAGCTGCACTCTTCATACTACAGATATATTTTTGTGTCCATTGGATATAACCAATCAACTGTATGATGACTCTTCACAAATTGCTCATAAGTATAACTGGGCCAAATAACCATTTTGCTTCTGTAGTTACATCTAACTTCTTAAGTACCACCGATCCTTCTAATGAACAATAGATCATAGTCCAACTATGACTAAACCCCTCTCGGACTAGGAGAGGGTGTGGCGCCACATTGTTCAAAACCCGGAATCAGTCCCTAAGGGAGCAATTTATCTACTTACTCTTCTCTCGAGGAAGCAGTGAATTCCATCTTGTGTAGATGTGTTCCCAACTCCCCAATCAGCCGAATCCCCAAAATGGTAGGCTTGTTGAGTCAGCGATCTGGCCACTCTCACCCATCAAATCAAAGGACCGCCCTCATAGGCAGAAGTTCACAACTCACTAAGGATTCAGGTCATGTTACCTATGGTCATCCTGGTGAAATGTAAGTCTCAATTATGAACGGCGTTATATAATGAGACGAAACATTTCGTGGTCCGGTCTTATACAAACTCCTTTGTATAGAATATCCTTGCTCGTATGTCTATATATGAATGATCAGGATCAGATCATTTGTAGCACTTTATAACAATTGTAACACCTACAAAGCGGGCCATACTCGTAGTGTCACAAGGAAAAGGTACACAGCCTTATCCATCTACTATTGACCATTTAGGTTATCACTTAAACATGATCCACTAGTATGTCTCTACATACATGTTTAAGTTACAAAGATAACTTTGGATGTTAGTTTATTGGTTTGTGGTTAATGCAACTAAAATATCATATATTTTATAGACAATAAATATCATATATTTTATTAAATACACAATGAGTTTGTTCAACAATATTTAAAAACTATAAAACCCTACGAGATTTAGGGCATCAACCCCAATAATCTCCCACTTAACCAATATAATCAAAATACAAAGTATATAAAAAATAAACTAGGGCATAACACGCGCCCAGTACAAATCTTCCACTTGCCCTAATCTAGACATGAGTTATCCCATAGACCATACTCTATAGGTGACCCTGTGAGGGCTTTTGTAAACATATCAGTAATGTTGTGCTCTGAAGCTATCTACATGACAATCACGTCCCTTCAATGCACAATCTCTCAGATGAGATAATACTTCCGCTCTATATGCTTGTCACGCTTATGACTCTTAGGCTCTCAGGAATTAGCCACAACACCAATTATCACAATAAAGTGTGATGGGCTTTGACATGTATGGAACAACTTCCATATCGGTCAAGAATTTCCTAAGCCAAACGACTTCCTTAGCAGCTTCACAAGCCGCTACATACTCAGCCTCCATGGTTGAGTCGACGATGCAACCTTGCTTGGTGCTTCGCCATACAACTGCCCCTCTGTTAAGAGCGAATACTGATCCTGATATGGATTTTCTAGAATCCTTATCAGTTTGAAAATCAGAGTCTATGTATCCCATAAGGATCAAATCCTTAGAACCATACACAAGCATGTAGTCACTCGTTCTCCATAGATACTTGAGGATGTTTTTAACGGCGGTCCAGTGATCTAATCCTAGACTAGATTGATATCTACTGACTATTCCCACTGCATAGCAGATGTCAGGTCTAGTACATAACATCACATACATCAAGCTGCCCACAACAGATGCATAGAAGTTCCGTCTCATCTTCTCAACCTCTTGAGGTGTCTTTGGACACTATTCCTTAGACAATGTAACTCCGTGCCTGAAAGGCAATAAGCCCCTCTTGGAGTTTTGCATAAAAATTTGACAAGCATCTTGTCAATATACGACGCCTGAGACAGAGCTCACGTTTTGTTCTTTCGATATCTAAAGATTTGAATACCCAGAAAAAACTGAGCCTCTCCCAGATCTTTCATTTGGAATTGGGTTGCTAGCCAGTTCTTAACTGTAGTCAGTAAACCTACACCATTCCCAATGATTAGGATATCATCTACATATAACACTAGAAAAACTACTGAATTGTTAATGATCTTCTTGTATACACAAGGCTCATCAATGTTTTGATCAAAGCCATAAGATTTGGTTGTAGTATCAAACCATATGTTCCAACATTGAGAAGCTTGTTTCAGTCCATAAATGGATCAATTAAACTTGCAAACCTTTTGCTTTTGACCTTGGGTTATGAATCCCACGGGCTGCACCATGTAAATGGTCTCCTCAAGATTGCCAATCAGAAAAGCAGTCTTGACATTCATTTGCCAAATCTCATAGTCATAATATAAGGCAATGGATAGGAGGATCTGGATAGACTTAAGCATGGCAACAGGCGAGAAAGTCTCCTCATAATCAACTCTTGGGTATAACCCTTTGCCACTAGTCTAGCCTTGAAGGCTTGCACCTTCCCATCAGCACCTCATTTCCTCTTGTAGATCCACTTGCAATCTATAGGTTTAACCTCATCAATTTGATTTACAAGATCCCATATGGAATTGAAGTACACAGACTCCATTTCGAGATCCATCGCTTTGATCCATTCATCTTTGTCAATATCCTCCATTGCCTTCTTGTAAGACAATGGATCCTCAACTTCACCATCAGCTATCATAGCCAGAATTTCAGTTAAACCCATATAGTGAATAAGTGGGTTCACAACCCACCCACTACGTCGAGGTTCCCTCGACACTTAAGGTGGATTTGACCTACAACTCTTGTTGAGGTAGTAGGCTCTTCAACAACTCTTATTGAAGACTCAGTAGTTTCTTTGGAAAGCTCATTCAACATGATTTTGCTTCTTGGTCTATGCTCCCTTATATGATCTTCCTCAAGAAAAGTAACATTTGACGATACAAACACTTTGTTTTCTTTAGGATCATAAAAATAACCTCCTCTTGTTCCTTTGGAGTAGCCTACAAATAGGCATAGCCTCAAATGTGGTTCCAATTTCTTAGGATTAGCCTCAACCACATGTGCTGGGCAACCCCAGATTCTGAAAGGATGTAAACTAGCTTTACGACCATTCCATAACTACAAAGGTGTTCTGGCAACACTCTTGGATGGAACACAGTTCAAGATGTACATTGCAGTCTCTACTCCATAACACCAAAACGAGTCAGGTAAAAAAGCATAACTCATCATAGACTGAACCATATTCAACAAGGTTTGATTTCTCCTTTCTGATACACCATTTTGCTGAGGTGTAATAGGTGTTGAAAGTTAGGACACAATTCCATTATCTATCATATAGTTCTGGAATGTTAAATCCATAAACTCTCCTCTCAATCAGATCGAAATGTTTAATCGTTCTATTTAATGCATTTTCAACTTTAGCCTTGAATTCTTTGAACTTTTCAAAAGATTCAGACTTATCTTGCATTAAATAAGCGTACCCATATCTTGAATAATCATCAATAACAGTGATAAACTATTCATAACCTCCACTTGCTTTTACATTCATTGAACCACAAAGGTCTGAATGTATCAGCTCTAAAGGTTTTTTGGCTCTATGACCTTTCCTAGTAAAAGGTCTCTTAGTCATCTTGCCTTTAAGGCATGACTCATACACAGGTAAAGAATTTTCCTCTAACTCGCTTAGAAGTCCATTCTTCACCAACCTCTCAATTCTATTGAGATTGATGTATCCTAGTCTTAGGTGCCAAAGTTGGCCATTTTCCTTAAGAGAAGTTTTAAGTCTTTTATGTAGAGTTACGACAGTTTTAAAAAACTCAATGTTATGGAGGGCATTTGTTGCTAACGGCCTTAGCACATACAAATTATTTTCCAGATTTGCAAAACAAATATCAACACCATTCTTAGTAAAAAAACACTTTATTGGCAAGAAAGTTGATATTATAAAAATTTTCTTACAAACACTTTATAGAATCTAAGTTCCTTTTTTAAATCAAGAACTACAAATACATCTTTCAATCAAAAAATTTGCTATGTAAAATCAACCGGAGACCTCCCACTGCCACAGCTAAGACGACGTGTCCAGTTCCAACTTGCATCGTCATCTCACTAACATCTAGTTGCCACCAGGAACTAATTCCCTGAATGAAGAACAAACATGGTTAGTGGCCCCAAAGTAAATAATTCAGGCAGAATCATCATTCTCCACTAAACAGATTTCCAATACAAGCAAATCATATTTACCTTGTTTGTCTTCTTCTTTTCTGCCAAATATTTAAGGTAGTTCCTCTTCTAGTGCCCATCTTGGTTGCAATGGAAACATTTTCCTTTATCAGCCTTGACAGGTTGTCTACCCTTTTCTGCAGCAACTACTGGGTTCGCTTTCCCCTTTCCACCCTTCTTCTTCTTCCACTTTTTGGTGTCGGAGGAAAAAGGTACGAACTTAGTTCCAGAGGTCGAACCTTTATGGAACTTTTTGGAAGGTGAAACAACATTTGCTTCACCCTTCTTCTCCTTGCTTTTCAACGAGGATTGGAAGGTCTGTAGCTTGTTGAGCATGGTGGTCAGGTTGTAGTCAATTCTGTTTAAAACAGCATTGCTACGAAAATGTAGGAAACTTTTAGGTAAAGATTCAAGTATTATACTAACCTGGTTGGTTTCATCGATGCTCGACCTGTTCATCTCCGCCAAGTTTAAGTGGATCATCATGTTGAGAACATGTTCT
This sequence comes from Benincasa hispida, assembly GCF_009727055.1. Lineage (NCBI taxonomy): Eukaryota > Viridiplantae > Streptophyta > Magnoliopsida > Cucurbitales > Cucurbitaceae > Benincasa > Benincasa hispida. The sequence goes on along the minus strand of NC_052351.1, from coordinate 66,018,864 downwards.
CAAATAGATGCCCCTTCTTGCATATGGGCATTGAAGATGTATTTCAGAGCATCATGCCTGAGTTGTGCAGACAGTTATCCAAACATTCCCCTCAGGGACTCCATAATCTCATGAGCTGTGAGCATGGGCTCATGATTCTTGGCCAAGACTTCATTAAGGCTTGCCAAGATGTACGCTCGGGCCTTTTCGTTTTCATTTGTCCAACGCTTATATGCTTCCCGAACATTTCGAGGAGCATTGGCAGTTGGAATTGGAGGACGTTCCTCCATCAGAACAAATGAAGATCATCGATAATCAGAATAGTATTGATTCTGTTTTTCCAACGAGCACAGTTTTCTCCCATTAACTTATCGATGGCTAGTAAACTTAAAGTAGCAGTACCCATTTTAATGAATTTGCTGAAAAAGAACAAACTATTTTAGTCTACTTGCATTAAACCAATTTAAGAAAACCAATCAGTTTTTAGCAAAATAGTCTAGTGTACCCTAAGTGACATCTATTTTGCAATGATGTTTCAGTGAGACAAGACAAAAGTCACCGTAGGGAGATCAAGTGCCCCTTCACTGAAATGAGACATTCTCAACCATTAGATAGAAACAACACCTTGTCACTGTAACTAATAGGCACCCCATAATTTGTTAACAACCTTAACAATTTTGTGTACGTGTAACCCCTCATTTTAGGTTCTAGAGTTCCACCACAATGAGCTAACCGTAGGGAAAAACCGATTGGGACATGAAACTAAAGAAACCCTATCCATTTTTGGACATTAAATAAAGCATCATGCAATACAACCATCCTTTAGGGGGACACCCATGATGCCTCGAGGTGATGCATGAAACTTTAATTAACCTAATAAGAGAGACCGAGGGATGTTTTGTCACACGTCCCGCTCCCACTTACTATAAACACTCTATCCATTCACCTTG
>NC_052351.1:65956327-66017929 GCF_009727055.1 Benincasa hispida | reverse complement strand
CTAATAAGAGAGACCGAGGGATGTTTTGTCACACGTCCCGCTCCCACTTACTATAAACACTCTATCCATTCACCTTGTTATTGACCTACCCAAATGCCACCCGTATAGGGACACCCATGGTGCCTCAAGGCCAAGAGTAGATCTCACGGTGTGAACTTTTAGGGAGAAATGTGTAGAGGTTAAAATGAAGTATCAAATACCCCATTTTCCTCTCACTGAGTGTTCTACCTAGGGTTAATTAACTTAGAAAAAATTCGGCTACTGATTTTATCTAAGTGTTTGTTTAATTTGCTAAAAAACAACTCTTGTCTTTGATGATTAAAAAATTTTGATTGAAGTCTCATTAAACTCTTTAATAGACTTAATAGACTTTAATCAAATTTGCATGGATGTAACAAATCTATTTAATTCGCCTTTCTAGGTAGGTTCCTAGGTAGGGTTGTGACGTTTCCATCGACTTAAGTGCCCCAGCCTAGCAAAAACCAACCTTAGACAAAAGGTCCCTTATAGATACATTTGTTACATATTTAATCTTTTATTAAGAATCAATTTAATCCTGTTAAACTGATTAAAAGATTAAACTTAGATTTCTAATCTCATTAAAAATGTGATATTAGGTCTATCTCAATCATATTTTGAAACAATTTTAAAAAATGATTATAGCATAAGGTTTGCATGCAACTCTTTATTATTGATTTTAATTCTAATTTCATTCAGTTATAACAATTATAAATAAATGAAACAATTAAAAACAATCATTGCATGCTAGACATACTTAGTTAATTATAACATTTATAAATTAACCTAAGGTAATGTCATGCTTCATGAAATATTCATTCATTACTAATCTATAACAATTATATAACTAAGTAATGGATCATGTTATAGCATACATTCTATACATACACTTGACCATATATTATAACAATTATAATATAAATGATGCATGGATATGCTACTATATGATGCATGAGCATGCATAGTGTAATTTAAATCACACATATTCATATATTATGTTGCATGAATATAAATGCATAACCTATGGTGGGTTTAGAACTATATAACATACATTATGACATATAATACCAAACATACATCGCACGTATATTTACACTAACAGTTGATGGACCGGAATAGGACCTCCAAAAAAAATTGAAAAGGCTAACTATTACAAAAATTTGAGTCAACCAATTCGAAACAGGTGAACTGGGCCTTGAACCGTTCAAACCGAACCACCCTTCAATGAACCACCTTGCAATTGATTGTGTAGAAAACATCTATGCGATCTTGTAGGAAAGACTGCACGATTGCGTAGCAAGCAACAATGCGATGAGCATCTATGCGATCTTGTATCATTAGTTACACGATCATTTAGCAAATGCTACACGATCGTGTAACAAAAGCTACATGATCGCATAGCAAGAGCTACACGGTCGTGTAACTGTAGCTACATGATCTGGAATCTCTGTTTCGTCTTCTACAACGAAAAAACGCTCTGTAACCCTTCTTTGAAGCTTCTTAGAAATAGCACGACGACTCAAACTTACAAATTACATACTCAATTGCAAGATTAATGCCCAAAAATGCATGGGCCTTTACAAACCAAATTTGTAAATAAAGAAAGCCTTAAAATAGAGAGTTATATCCCAAAACATCCATCAACAAATTATATCCACAACATTCATCACATGAAACAGAATGCAGATTATAAAACCCATCATTACTGTAAAACGATTCAATAAAAGAATGGAATTTGGAATCAGAAATCTACAACCTGGCTCTGATACCAATTGAAGGAACTCTAACGCGAGAGAACCTTGAGCAGAAGCGGATCGACCAAATTCCATTTTCATTGAATACAAAGTTTACAGTAAAGAAAGAAACAAGATATGCACTTAATTCTAAATTACAGCATGATAAAGAAAGGATTTCAAGAAACCTAACTTTTGAAGACCTTTTCATCACGTTTTCCCTCGAACAAAACTCGATCTCTTTGAAGACTCTCTTCAAGAATAACCTTAAACATGACTGAATACTACCACAAATGTTACCTTGGTATTCTCAAGGTGAGAACCCAGGAGTGGTGGGCTCTAGCTATTTTGGATTTGAGGGAAAAATGTTAAATGGTGAGGAGATAGATTGAGAACTCTATAAAAAACTCAAAATCACAAAAAAAATTTGTCGTTCTTTTTACTATCTCAATCTCGATTCGCCAACCAAGAAGAAGAAGAAGCATTTTCTTTTATTCTCCTTGCCATAAATAACCACCATAGGTGGAGAGAAAGGAAGAAGAAGAGAGTTGTAACTCCCTTCCTTATTATTAAAATAATAATAATAATATAAATATAAATATGATAATTAACTTATTATATTATACATATATTAAATTATATGTTATATCAAATATAACATATAACTTATAGTTTTAATATTATATCACATACAATATAAACTATAGTTTCTTTTCTCTTTTATATGGCATTTAATATAAATCTTATTTATATTAAATTTAACAACTATGAATCCAATTCATATAAACTATATTTGAATCTCATTCAAATATTTATTTCCTCCCATTAAGCTATAAGGTATCAAATACATTATGACAATTATATCACATATAATTGAAACAACTTAATTATATCATATATAATTAAATCTCTCTATTAATTTGAATAATTGAAATTAATCCAAAAATCAATTCTCAATTAATCCTATTGAGCTACCAAGGGGACCTCAAGGACCTGTAGCTTGAAGCTCCAACGATACATGAATAATTAATTAAACTCTTTAATTACATTATTCACCATCTGTCGGGCACTCCACTATAAGCCGACAGCTGCACTTTTTGCATTACAGATATATTTCTTATTCCATGGATATAACCAATCAATAGTACGATGACCCTTCACAAATTGCTCGTTAATACAGCTAGGCCAAATTACGTTTTGTCCCTGTAGTTACATCTAACTTCTTAAGTACCACTGATCCCTCTGATGAACAATAGATCATAGTCAAACTATGACTAAACCCCTCTCGGGGCCAGGAGAGGGTATGACCACCACATTCTCAAGACCCAGAATCAATTCTTAAGGGAGCAATTTATCTACTTTCCCCTGCCATGGGGAAAGGGTAAATTCCATCTTGTGTAGTTGTATTCCCAACTCCCCAATCAGATGAATCCCGAAAATGGTAGGCTTGTTGAGTCGGCGAATATGGCCACTCTCACCCATACAAATCAAAGGACACGCCCTCATAGGCAGGAGTTCACAACTCACTCAGGATTTCGGTCATGTTACCTATGGTCATTCTTTGTTAAATGTAAGTCTTCAATTATGAATGGCGTTATTTATGGAACTAAAAATTTCATGGTCCGTCTTTATAAAAACTCGTTTGTATAGAATATCCCCGCTCGCATGTCTATACATGAATGATCAGGATCATATCATTTGTAGCACTTTACAACACTTGTAACACCTACAAAGTGGACCATACTCGTAGTGTCATCAGGATAAGGTACCTAGCCTTATCCATATACTACAAATCATTTAGATTATCACTTAAAAATGATCCACCTGTATGTCTCCACGTACATGTTTAAGTTACCAAGATAATCTTCGATGTTAGTTTATTGGTTTGTGGTTAATACAACTAATATATCATATATTTTATAAACAATGAATAAAATATCATTTATTTTATTAAATACACAATAAGTTTGTTCAACAATGTTTACAAACTATAGAACCCTACGAGATTTAGGACATCAACCCCAACACATACAACTAGGAAAGTTGTGGTAACTAGATGGACTCCTTCTCAAATTATTGTTCCTAATGTTGGGAACACTCCTAAGCCTGAAGTCGAACGGACTGAAGCTGAGAACAATGCATCTACAGGGAACTCTTGTGCCCTTAATGCTATCTTTAACGTTCGTGCACCTTTGACTATGCAATGAAGCATTAAGGCACGCGATCGAGCAATGCACATCGTACAATGCAAGCATTAAACGATAAACTAAACGACAACGATGCGGTGAAGCATAATCGTCTAAACGATCGCTGAGCAAGCGTAAGGTATCGTATGTCGGGTGATCGTGTAGTTAGTGACTATGCGATGAAGCATGTTGAACTACACGATCATTTAGTGCGCGCACCTTTTATTAAACGATGAGCATCAAATACTTTATGCGATCGTTTACCTCCAGCGTCCACGAGATCGAGCAACCAATGCTACGCGATAGAGTAAACCCTTTACCCTATCGTTTAGTATTAGCTAAACGATCGTTTAGTAAATACTACACGATCGGGCAGAACTTTTCTACATGATCGCTTAGCCAAATCTCAATGAGCGTTTACCTTGGGCTCCATGATACGAACAACCTTTGGTCTTCTTCCTCGATGAGAACTGCATCTCCATGTGTCAAAACTTCATCACGAACGACTCAACAAACTTCAAACACTTTGAATACAGACTCGATTGCTTGTTAATTATGCCAAAAAACACAGGTGCCCTTACAAACTAACACTTTCTAAACTTAAAGAAAGCTTTAAACAGAGGCAACCATCCCGTAAACATTCATCAACACATCCACAAACGCATTTAACTCTTAAATGCAATGCAGAAACTTAAAATCCACCACGACTATAAAAGAAGTTCAATACAGAAATGGTAATTTGGAATATCAGAACAACCTGGCTCTGATACCAATTGAAGGAAATCTAAACACGAGGATTTCCATGAGCAGCAGAAAGGATCATTCCAAATTCCAATCTGATTGAACACAAAACAATTATAGTCTTTAAACGGAAACTAACAAGTCATGCATAAATAGAAATTACAGCATGTTATACGAGGATACAAGGGATAGAGGATGCGTACCTTTGATGAATCATTCTTTAAGAACCCCTCGATCAGTCTCCAATGTGTCCAATAACAGAAACACTCAAATGCAACGATCGGCACAACACAACCACAAACATCACGATCGTTCGAATGCTCCTCAAACCCAATCGAGTCCAACTCGATTCACGAACTGAGTAAAGACACTACCACAAGAGTTACCTTGGTATTCTTGGTATAAGAATCCAGGAGTTGTGAGCTCTGTATGATCTTGGCTTGAGGAAGAGACTGAAGGTCTATGATCAAGTAGACGATTGAGCAAGTGGGAGATAAGAAGCTGGTCTATCGTATAGACGATGTGCTCGATCGTTTAGTAAATGAAGCCTATTGCATAGACTTTGCTACTCGATCGTGTAGCTAAGATCAGCTAAGTGACTATCGTATAGTCAACTCTACATGATCATTTAGTCTCCGTCAATACCATCGCTTAGTGAAACTCTTTCACTTGATAGCTTGTCTCCGCGAGAACTTTCCTAATGAGGAAACTTCTAAATTTAGGAAAATTGTTTTCCTTTTATCTCACAATTACCATAAAACTTCCAATAACCTCCCACTCAATCAGTTATTAGAGAAAAATAATTAATTATCATATAATTAATATATTATAAATAAATATGATAACCAACTTATCATATTATATTTATAACCTATAGTTTTAATATTTCATCTCATGAAACATATAAACTATAGTTCTTTTTCTATTTTATATATCAATTCCTCCAATTAATGGATCTCATACATCATACCAATTATATCACATATAATTGAAATTCCTCTTGTTAATTTGAACATCAAATCAACCCCAAAATCTAATTCTCAACTTGTACCCATTGAGCTACCAAGGGAACCTTATGGACCTGTAGCTTAAAGCTCCAACAGTACGTGAATTGCTGACTAAACTCTTTAGTCACAAGATCCACCATCTGTTAACTGTCAGGCACACCACTAAAGACCGACAGCTACACTCTTCTCAATACAAATATATTACTGCCATTAGCGTTGCAACACTATGAACATTCAGACGAAGGTGCCCTTGCATGCACGCAAGTGAGCGTCAGCCCAGCATTACGCCTCTATGCCTTATGTTTGAGACCAACCGCATTAGAGCATTGCAACGCTCTATCTAGCATTGCGCCACTTCCACTTTTCTATAAATACATCCCTTTGGTTTTTAGGTTACTTTATGCTGAAAATTGAAGGCAGCTGAAGGGTGGTAAACTTAGAGGCTATGGAGGCCGAGGAGAGTCTTTTCTATCTTCAATCCCTTTGATGTTTTCGGTATCGTTAGGTTAGATTTTAGCTTTAATTTTAGATTGTAAACTTGTATTGGCTTGAACTCTTAAATTTTTCTATGAATTTATGAGTTAATTTTCATCTAGTTTCTTAGATTAAGAATTTAATATCAATTTCATGAGTTTTCTGTTTTTCAGTTGATGTTTCAATTCATAATTATGTTTTTCTTTGAATCTATTTAAATTGCCATGCATGATTATTGATGTTGACTTTCATGCTTTATCGTGCATGCTAATAATTCTTAGTCTTACTAAGGTCTTAAGTAGCAATAGTAATGAGGCATTTGATTGTTATTCCTATAATGTCTAATTGCTAGGTTCGAGGAATAATTTGGTTAATTGAACATCGTTGTCCTGATGATTAATCGACATAGTTAAATCCTAAATCTTAATGCATGTGTTTCTAGTTCTTGATGGCCACTGAGGACCCAATAGAATTTAGGAGCATGTAGATCATTTAAGATATGGTCTTTTCAATCTTAATTATTAATTAGGACATTTGATTTATATCGATTTAGTTAGTTGTTGGCCTTTGTAGAGGCTAATTAAATCGCATGAATTCGGTAGCTATGCATGCATAATTTGAATGCATAGTTAATTAGCAGATAACAAAGATTGAAATTTCATTAAATACCTATCTTGATCTGAGGACTAGATGAACCAATTATCGTTTACATTTATCCTTGCAATTTATTTTCTTGCATTTAAGTTTTACATCAATCAAAACCAAAACTCGTTTTATCGCTTTTCACAGTCAAATTAGCTTAAGAGAAATTAATTCTTTGCCTCCTTGTGTTTCGACCTCACACTTATCACTGTTGCTATGTTTTAGTAGTAATGAGATTAGTACGATTTTATACATTTTCTTTTGACCAAGTCTAGGGCTTATTAACGGCGTAAGTTTCAAAACCTGTCAATATTCAAAAAGAAAAAGTTGAATCGTTTCTTTCTGACAATCAAAGACTGTTGACCACTATTTCTGAACTTAAACATGAACTGAATCAAGCCAAGAATGAACTGGAATCTATGTGTAAGTGCATAAAGATGTTTAACTCAGGAACAAAGGATCTTGATAAGATCTTACTTCAAGAGAAGAAAGTTGGTGGTTTAAAAGGTCTTAGAATTTCTAAAATAAGGAGAAGAGTTGATGATCAGAAGCAGATGTCAGCACTTGTGTCGTCTAGATCTGCTTCAACATCCTCTTCGATGTTTGTAAAACATGCCAAGAGGGTGTAGATATGTCATCACTATAGTAAAAAAGGTCACATTAGACCTTGTTGTTTTAAATTGTATGGTTTTAATAACAATTTATCTTGGTTACCCTCTACATAATCAACAAAAGTAACATTCGAAAGCCCTTTGCTCCTATGTTAAAAGAGGAACGGTGTGTAAAAACAGGAGTTCGATGCAATATGGTATTGGTCAGACGAAATCTCTTTGGTGTCGCTCCCAAAAGACAACCAATCAAATAATATGTATAAATCATCGAACAAACTACTTATACTAACTAGTAGTACAAGCGGTAAGTCTGGGATCAAACCAAAGGGAAGCGCAGAAAATTAGTTCCTTAAAGCTCATTTTTAGTTAAAGTGGCAAAATGGGGGGGGAGGGGAGGGGTTGGTGTGGATTGGAAAAAATAACTTGCATAAAAGTAGTGCAGGAAAGCAAAAGATAAAATGCAATAAAAGAAAATGACCTACCTTAAATGAATTGAAATTGCTCAATGTAATCTTGATCGTCAAATTACTTAATGTAATTTTAGTCTCTTAATTATGATTAGCTTAATTGATTGGACATCCAACCAATGGTCCTAATTACCTAATTAGCTAAACATGCTCAAATGAATTCATATTAAACATGATTAACCAACCGCATCAAGTTTTAGGGCTTATGTTAGGATGAATGTTTAATTTCCATCATATAATTAAACACAACATGGTTTTCTTTAGGTTGATAGGAACAATATGATACATTTTAGACAACATATTGCAAGACTAATTAACCTATTGCTTCTTATGGACTCACTTTCATGTTACATATTGCTAGATAATCCTAAGCATGCTATTACAAAATCCCAAGTAGTTTGTTAGACAATCAAGAGATAATATAATTGATTAAGCAAGATAAAAAGAGACAAACCCATAGCCAAGATATGAAAATTACATTGAAACAAAACTCCCGAAATTACATTGTTCCAAAATCTCCTAAACTAGAGAAAACCCTAGAACTTACCTTCCCATGCGATGAAGAAGACAAATTTGGGATCCATCTCAACTAATTACATGAGAAAAAGGAAGAAAATGGAGAAAAATGCAAGTGGAAGAGGTGAGAAGATGAAGAAATCAGCTGGAGGCCAATTGGGGGGGTCGATCCTTTGCCCTAAAAACGAAGAACTGCTTATATAGCAATCACGGTGCTAAGGCATGCGCGCGTTTTTTAAAATACATAGTGCTGCAACGCTATAAAAGAACGTCGCGGCATTGAGCGCTACGTCTGTAGGGGCGTTTTCGTCATTTTTCTTCCTTTGAAGCCTGAATGTTCTTTTTAGCTCCTAATTTCTCCAAATTAACCCCAAATAGTCCATAATGGCCGATTCTGCCTCTTAGAAACCATTAAAACATAGTAACTACCTAGAATTAAGAAAAGGAAGATAATATATTTTCGGTGCTATTAAACACCCCTAACTTAATTCTTGATCGTCCTCGAACAAGGTAGACTCACACATTCATACAAAAATATGCTTGCTCAATCAAAACGGTCGTTACTCTAGTCTCAATAATCTCTTAAGATAAGATTTATTCGATTACAATCAATCAATGAAGCACGTTTAAAAATGATTCTAAACCTATTCATGCAAGGATGATCCCAAAGCCCTACTAATTAAGTTCGCAAGATCCAAAATGGTTTTATAAGGCTTTCAATTCGTTTTCCTCATACTCTGGCTCGAAGGCTCAAGAGTTAAGCTTTCTAGACTCAACAATGCAATGACACACTTAAGGAAACCAAACTTTTACTCTATTTTTATCTTTTTCTCATTTTCTTACTTTTACATAAAAGAGGAAATCTTATATAGACACGTCACCTTCCTTTTGGCTTGCCTGTTGGGTTTTATGTCATAAAAACTCGCAGTTTGTAAAATGATAAACATTTTCTATTATCAATATACTTGTTATTGATCTCATAAATTACTGTTGTATGAGTACTTGAACTTTATGTGGAGACATAAAAGTGGATCGGATTCGAGTAAATAGTCAAAATGATCTATGGTACATGAATGAGGTTGGGTACCTTATTCTAGTTACACCATTGGATGCAGCCTACTCTGTAGTTGTTACAAAGAGTTGTAAAGTGCTAAATACGATGTGATCCTAATTCATACATGTTATGACATGAGGAGTGGGGGCGTCCTATGCAATGAGTTTGCATAAGATCAAGACTAAGAAATAAGTCACTCTTACTTTATAACGTTGTTTACTATTTAAGACTGACTATTTCACCTAGATGACCTAGGTACTCGATCTTAATCCTGAGCTAACTATGAACTTCTGTTTATTCGGGATTGCCCTTAGATTTGCATAGTTGAGGGTTGGCTCAATAATGCCGGCTCAATAAGACTCCTATTTCAGGGGTAAGACTGGATAGATAGTTGAGGACACAGGGTGCAAGAAGGAGTTCACACCTACCTGATTTATGGATAGGAGAAAGGTTGTTCTCTCAAGTACTGAATCCAGGTTTTGAACAAGGGGCCCTACCCTCTCACTGGGCTGAGAGAGTTTGGTTTGGTGATTGGATCACAAACCAGTTGTTCATTTAGAGGATCAGTAGAGACTTGAGGAATAAGACGTAATCTCGGGGGTAAAACAAATATTTGACCCAAGCGTTATTACGAACTAACCTGTGAAGGGTCGACTTGCTGATTATGGTTAAATCATGTGGACATAATATATCTACAGTGAGAGGAATGTTATTATGGGCTTTAGTGGAGTGACCCATTAGTTAACGAATGGAGATTAATTTCGTCTCGGATCGTTGGAGCCCATGATCTGTAGGTCCACGAGGTCCCCTCACTTAACTCGTAACGGACTAGCTCTAGAATAACGTGATAAGATAATTTGAAACGTTCAAATTAGAACTAAGGGAACTAGTTATTAAATGAGATATAATTACATGTTTAATTTTAGAATTAAACGGAATAGGAGAAATTTATATTTTAAATATGATTTAAATATATAAAGATGAATATGATTAAAATTAATTTAATTTTTGATATTAAATTAATTAAGTTTTATTTAATAAAATTAATTTATGAAATTAATTAAATTTTCATTTTTAAATTCAAAATAGATTTATAAAATCAAATTTTGATTTTTAGATAAAATTCGAAAAATTAGAAAACAAAAACACAAAATGGAAAAATGGTTTTTTCCATTATCCATCACCAAGTAGCTCACACATAAAGCAACATCTTGGCCTTGTCTTCTCCTAGCATGAGCTGAAACTCATGCAACTCTTATCTTTGCATGTTGATCTGCAATATAATGAAGAGATTGGAGTGAAAATCGGGCATGCAATCTATAGTGAATTTAAGAGAAAATTTAGTTTGAATAATGGTTCTTCAACAAGGTTGTTGCAGTGAGCTTTTCTCCTTCATCCCTTGATTCAGGCTTGTTTTGAGTCCCGCAACTCAATCTAGAACACCAAGAGAATAGTGGGGAAGATCTTTAGGTGGTCTGCAACAAGATATGGAGAAGGAGCTTTGAAGAAGTTCTACAAGAGGTATGTCTTGAAACCCATTTTTTTTACAGAAGCATGCTTTATATTATGCCAAAATTAGTGAATTTGAGTGCTTAGATGATCCTTGTGCTTCCGCTGCTGTTGATACAATCCTACATTGCCCACATGGGTTACATGAAAGGCATCCAACTACGAGCAACGTCTCCTAATAAAGTGTCGAAGAATACTCATTCATTGGGGGTACTTTAGTTCAGAGGGAAACTACGAGTGTCATACCCGCCCCAGGTTAATCATAACCCCAAGAAAGAGGAGTAATTCCCTTCAAAAGTAACATACAAACTTGTTTTTACTCTACAACATACTTCACCTTTTACAAACTTTCTTTTACTTTACAACATGCTTGGCTTTTACACTACAAAACAAGAGTTTGGCAAAAAATTTAGGCATGCATTATTAAGTCACCTAACACCTATCACCTATGCCTTTTGGGATGACAACAAAAATATAAGCCCAATAATACAACTCTAAGCATGCAGGACCTAATTTCATAAGACAAAGGACTTAGGTGTGCATGAGAGATCAGAAAATTTTTTAAAATGGGCTAAAAATAATGATCATGCTCTTCAAACATAATTTCATGCAAACCTAATCACAAAGAAGGTGTGTCATCAACTATTCATCATAACAAACAAAGCAAAAGAGCAAGCAAGCAAGCAATTCAAGCATACAACATTGTCCGAGCACAACGCCCAAGGACCCCAAGCTATCACAACATACCCCACCCCCAACTTAAAATGATACATTGTCCTCAATATATCTCTAATCTAAGACAAAAAAAAAAAAGAGTCGAAGGACAAGAAAACCTCCATTGATGACATTTATGTGCACGGATGGTGGTATGAGGGCTCACGCATGAATTGATCTTCTTTTTCTTTTAGGGTATATAAAGAGAACCTACAATAGAAAAAGAAGAAGCTAAGCTACAAAAGCAGTAAAATTTTTCATCTGGCTCCCTCCAAGAAGGGCAAATTTCTAACATCAGTTGCTCAATGTGACCTATCCCCTACCAAGGCATAAAAAAATTCTCGTATTTCTCGAGTCCCTTCATAGATAAGTCAATATAGACCAATAAGGCTATAAAGCTCTTCATCTTTTGAAGAGAACCAGACAAGTCGAATTTTTTATTTTTAGAATATGGAGAAAAGGCAAAAAGAAAGAATCAAAAACTCAATTGACATAAAAAAATCAAAATAGAAAAAAGGCGCAATAGACTCGTGAGGACTAGGGGAACAAAACTCGAATATATATGAAATACCAGGAGTTAGAACAAGGCGAGGTCTTTTGACCTCTAACATCATCACATGGATGTCATCGGGTTTAAGCTCGGGATCCTCTTTAGCCTAACAAATTGAGAAGCATGGTGTGATGTCCTCATCATCACTAAAAAAAAGTAGTAGACCGCAAGAAACTCAACCTTCTAGGTATAGATGACGGGCTGTGCTAGCTGGCTCTCTAATCTTTGCAAGGCATTGGTCTGCTGCGCAACATGATCGACCATGCTTTGCAACTGAGCTTGAACGTCCTATTGAAACTGAAGAAAGCTATGAGCAAGATTAGAAATTAGGAACTCCGAAGTCACACCTGGGGACGAATCTAGAAGAAGTGGCTACTTTGTTGGGTTGTATATCCTAAAACTCGCAGTTAGTAATATTAAACATATTCTATTTGCAATAAAATGTTATTAAGGTTTTATTCAATAAATATGTTATTGAATCTATAAATTGTACTTGTAAAAACTAAATCCAATAAACTAGGATCCATGGCTATTACATGAGTACTTGGACTTTATGTAAAGACATAAAAATGGATCAAGTTCAAGTAGATAGCCAAAACGGTCTATAGTATACAAATAAGGTTGGGTACCTTATTCTGGTAACACTCTTGGATGTGGCCCACTTTGTATTAGTACAAACGATGTGAATCTGAATCGTTCATATGGAGACATACAAGTGGAGGTGTCCTATACAAAGAGTTTGTATAAAACAAAACCAAGAAATAAGTCACTCTTACTTTATAATATTGTTTATTGTTTAAGATTGATTGTTTCAAAACGATGACCTAGGTAACTCGACCGTAATTCTGAGCTAACTATGAACTCTTGTTTATCTGAGATTATCCTTAGATTTGCATAGGTGAGGGTTGGCTCAACAACATCAGCTCAATAAGCCTCCAATATCAAGGGTAAGATCGGGTAGATAGTTAGGGGACACAGGGTGCAAAATGGAATTCACTCCTACCTGCTTTTAGGGATAGTAGAGAGATTATTTTCTTAAGTACTGATTCTAGGTTTTGAACAAGGGGCCCACCCTCTCATTGGCCCAAGAGGGACTCGGTTTGGTGATTGGATCACAAACCAATTGTTCATTAGAGAATCAGTGGGACTTTAAAAGCAAGATGTAATCTCAGGGGTAAAACAGCCTTTGATCCAGCCGTTATTACGGACAACCTGTGAAACGTTGACTTACTAATTATGGTTATATCGAGTGGAAAGAAGTATATCTATAGTGAGAGGAGTGCAACTGCTGGGCTTTAGTGGAGTGACCCAGTAGTTCATGAATGTTGATCAATTCAGTTTAAAGAGTTCAGCCAATTAATCTCAGATCGTTGGAGCCCAGGATTTGTACGTCCATTAGGTCTCTCTACTAGCTCACATACGATTAAACCTTAGAATAACGTGATGAAGATTATGTGTTCAATGCATTTCTATGCTTCCTTCGATTCCATCTTCATCATTCTTTACTAGCATCCATAACTTCATTGCATCACTTAGTGAGATTGCTAGAGTATTGCATACTTAGTCATGTGGATTAGAGATATGAAGCATGTAGCAAACCACCGGAAGGTGTGTGTTGCGTGAATGTGTGAGAAAACCTTATTTGCTTGGTGTGAAGCTGTAGCACGCTTGTCCATGAGTAGAGTCAGCAACAACTAACTGCCCGGGAGGGTAAGTGATTGGTCATATAAGCAATGTAAGCAAGTATTCACTAGAGATAGGAATAATCTTACGTTAGCCAAGTTCATGCGGTTACCTTGTCTTATGTATGCATCCATTGTACCTTTAGAGCTACTCGGGAGAGAATCTAAAGAAAGAACCTAAGACTCGAGAGAGCTAGGTTAGAATCGATGCTCGGAAGAGTTAGATTAGGTTTGCATAAGCAAGAATGGAGACTTAGGAATAAGTTCGATTTGCCATCACACAGCGTATGCACCCTACGGATAGGATATTACATGCGTCCAGGAAGTAGGATATGGTGGTGATATGCGGCCATTACACTCATGCGGCGAAAGCATGTGAGCGGGTTATAAGGGTTTAGGCTGGCATAGGCTTCTCAGCACTTTTGCATATACATCGCATACGTCCTAGAATTAGGCTTAAGTGTGTGTGCCATGACAGCATGGCTTGCGTTGACTAAGGTTGCCCTTGCGGTCACTCTTAAAGGTTGCAGTGAAGACATCTCCATATTTTATCTATTTTTCCATTCATTTGTTTCATGTCAAGAGTTGTCGTGTCTCTACCTCTCATTCATACTCTCATTGCATTGTCTGTTAGTTAGGAGTAGGAGTCATATAATCCTCCCAGCCACAACCCGACCAGCGATTCAGGTCTTAGATGTCCGATTTAGCCCAATTTCTGACCGATTCAATCTGTTTTGGAGCTTTGAAGATCCAGTTCAGGAATTCTGATAACATCGAAAATGTGTTATTTTCCTCTGCTTAATTATAGGTCGTTACTGTGTTTATTGGGTTTATTTGATGATTTTGTAGATATTGAGCATCTTAGAGGTAGAATCGATCGTTACGAGTTATTTGGGGTTAATTTGGAGCAATTAGGAGCTAAAATTGAGCAATTGGACTTCAAAGGGACGTGAACGAACGAAAACACCCATAAACAGAGCATTACAACGCTCAAACGTGTGTTGTGCAATGCTATAAGGCAGTCACTACCTATATTGGACAAAACAGGCCAGCGTTGCAATGCTGAATGTAGCATTGCAATGCTTCGAACATCATGACAAACGTGTGTGCAAGGCAGTGTTGCAACGCTGCTTACAGCGTTGCGATGCTGCAGCCAACCCATATATATATGTGTGTGTGTGTGTGTGTGTTTCTTCTCTTTAAGTCAGAACGACACGCCCACCTTCGGCCTCCAGCCAATTTTTTCCCTTCTCTTCTCTCTTCCACTTGTTATTTGGGTGTTTCTTTAGTAATTTGTCGAGTAGATGTCGGATTGTAGCTTCTCATCCTCCATGGGAAGGTAAGATTTTGGTTTCTTAGTTTAGGGATTCGGAGGAACTTGATGTAATTTTGTGAGATTTCAATTTAATGATGTACACAAACTTATTTATGGGTTTTGATCCAAATTTATATTTATAAATTGCATGATTTTAATTGTTGATTGACGCCCAATAATTTTGTTTTGTGATTCTAATGCTTTGTGATTACCTTGTAATATCTGACATATATTTATAGGTTAATCCCATTGGAAGCAATGAGTTAATTAGGCAAAAAGGACTGCTTCTAGCAACCTACAGAAAAACCATATTGATTGTTTAAATAGACGTTGGAAGTTAAACACTCATGTTAGCATAATCCCTCGAACTTAATACGATTCGTAATTTGTAAGGAGCGGATTCGTTTTTTGTGCATTTTGATTAATTAGATAATTAGGACCATTGGTTGGGATTTCAATCAATTGAGCTAAGCATAAACAAGAAGTTTAAGTCATTAATTGGTTCAATGATCTAAATTACATTGGGTGAGTTCATTTCTCTAAGCTAAGACATCTTGATTAATTTGCTTCTATCTTTACTTTTCTCGCATTTTATTTTCATGCACTTTCAATTATCCATCCACACCAAACTCCCCCTAAGGTTTGATGAACTAATCTTCCACGCTTCCCTGAGGTTCGACCCCGGACTTGCCGCTTGTACTACCAGTTAGTATAAGTAGTTCATTCGGTGATTTATAAATATTATTTGCATAGGTGCGGGTTTACGGGCGACAGTAAACTCGACGCTACCAAATTGGCATCGTTGCTGGGGAAGCCAATTAGTTCTTCTTAGTTAATTTTTAGTTAAATTTTCTTTTGCTTTGATTTGTTTTCTTTTTGTGTCAATTAAGCATGACAAGATTTCTGAATTAATCTTCGACGTCCAAAGGTCAAGTTGCAAATTTTGATGACGAGGTAAGTGGCCTTCGCCACGAACTTGTCGAGTTGACTTCCTTGGTTGGCCACTTAGTGAAAAGAAGATCGTAGCAAGTATAGGTGTGCGGGAGTTGCCTACTCGAGGAGCATCCCATGCAAGCATACCCGAGGTTGCAGTGGATGCTAACACCATGTGGATTCATCGAGGAGGGGTATTATGGTCCTTGGGACTGCGAGCCTCACCATTATTAGGAGGGGAGTCCTTTGACCATGGATACTCAAGATGGCAACAGAGCTTTGGCAGCCAAGATTTCACAGTACCATACCAGTGGACTCGCACTCAGTCTTCAGGGTCAGGTATGTCTTTAGAGGCTTTGGTTATGGAGCTTGCTGATAGATCTTTTAAGTTTGAGCAAGACAACCTCCGTAGGCAGCAAAAGTTCGAGCGCATCCATCAGAAGAGTCTTTGCCCCGAGGCAGAGGCTAGAACTGACTTGCAAGGTCTGAGTGACCTTGTTGCCCAGTTTGCAACTTCAGTTGGGAGGCTGGACGAGCCATTGTCAGACCATTCCTTTAATTTTTCAGAGGCCCAGAGTATGAGGTAGTCCATGTCGACATGATGGAGTAGTAGGAACCACTTTCTAGAGATTCGTGCCCAGTTATGACTTTGGAGTTTTTAGTTTCTGAACTTGCTAATAGTACTTCTCAGTTTTAATAGGATACAAAGAATTTTCAGTAGGATTATCAAGCTCAGCTGCAAGGATTGATCACTCATGTTGCCCAGCTGAACGTGGCCATGCAAAACTTAAAAGCACACCAAAGCAATCCATCGTCTATACCTCGGAGTTCGAGTTCCTTGCGGAGTGCTACTACTCTAGTGATGACGAGGACGTCACTCTATGCTTTCCAGTTTGTGAGGTTAAGGAGAAATCTGAGCGTAAATCTGACGACATCCAGGTGATAGAGTTAGAGGTCAAAAGACCTCACCCTGTTCTGACTCCTGGTATTTCATTTATATTCGAGTTTTGTTCCCCTAGCCCTCACGAGTCTATTGTGTCTTTTCTTTCTTTCGACTCTTTAGAGTCACTTGAGTCTTTCAATTCTTTCTTTTTACCTTTTTTTACTGTATTCTAAAACACCAAAATTCGATCTGTCTGGTTCTCTTTAGAAAATGAGAAACCTTATAACCTTACCAGGCTATATTGACTCATCCAAGAAGGGACTAGAGAAATACGAGAATTTCTTTGTACCTTGACAGAGTACATATCATATGGAGCAATCGACGTTAAAAAATTTGCCCTTCCTGGAGAGAGCCAAGTGAAAATTTTATTGTTTTCCTTTATTTCTTTCTAATTTAACTTCTTGTTTTTCTTTTGTAGGTTTTCTTTCCCTCTGCCCTAAAGAAGAAGAAGATTAATTTAACACAACCCTCTTACCACCATCCCATGTGCAGAAACATCATCAGGATAGGTTTTCTATTTTCTTGACTATTTTATTTTATTGTCTTTGATTAGAGATACATTGGGAACAATGTATCATTTTAAGTTGGGGGTGGGATATGTTAACTATTGGAGTCCTTGAGCATTGTGCCCGAACAATGTTTGTGTGCTTAATTTGTTTGCTTACTCTCTTATTTGGTTCGTTACGATGAAGTAATTGATGACGCACCCTTTTTGTGATTAGGTTTGCATGAAACTATGTTTAAAGAGCATGATCATGATTTTTAGCCCGTTTTAAAAAATTTCTTATCTCTCATGCATCTTTAAGTACCTTGTCCAACGAAATTAGAACTTGCATGCTTAGAGTGGTGTTATGGGGTTTACATTTTTTTTGTCACCCCAAAAGGCCTAAGTGATACGTGTTAAGTGATTGAAGCTTAACTTAGTAATGCATGCCAACGTTTTTGCCAAACTCTTGTTTTGTATTGTGAAAGCCGAATGTAGAATATGTAAAAAGCAAGTGTGTAAAAGGCAGAGTGTGTAGTAAAGTAAAAGTAAGTTTGTATATTATTTTTTAAGAGAATTACTCCTCTTTCTTGGGTTATGATTAACCTGGGGTGGCTATGACACCCGTAGTTTCCTTCTGAGTTAAAGTACCCCAAGGAATGAATAAGCTTCGACACCTTATTAGGAGATATTGCTCGTAGTTGGATGACTCGCATAACACCCGTGTGGGCAAGCCAAAATGAAGGTGATGTATCTAAATAAGGCTTCCCATTTGTGTAAAAAAATATATAATATAAAAAAAATGGGTAAAATAAAAGTTTGGTTTCCTTAAGTGTGCCAATACAAAGTTGAGTCTAGGAAGCTTGGCCCTTGAACCTTCGAGCCAGTTAGGGGGGAAAACAAATTAAAGGCCTTAGAAAACCATTTCGAGGTTTTGCGAGCTTAATTAGCAGGCTTTTGACTCACTCATGCATGAGTAGATTTAGAACCATTTTTAAATATGCTTCATTGATTGATTGTAATTTGATTATATTATTTTATTGCAAATCTCATCCTTATATACTATTGAGACTAGAGTAATGACCCTTGTGATTGAGCAGGCATAATTTTCTGTGTGATTCTACCTTGCTCGAGGATGATCAAGAGTTAAGTTGGGGTATTTGATAGTATCGAAATGTGCTATTTTTCTCTTCTTAATTCTAGGTCGTTACTGTGTTTAATGTGTTTCTTTGATGATTTTGTAGGTATTGAGCATCGTGGAGGTAGAATCAGTCGTTACGAGCCATTTGAGGTTAATTTGGAATAATTAGGAGCTAATTTGAACAATCGGGCTTCAAAGGGACGTGAACAGACGAAAACAACCCTAGATGGAGCGTTGTGTAACACTATAAGGTGGTAGTTGAAGGAACTCTAAGTACATAGGACCTTTAAGCAGAAACGGATCGTCCTAAACTCCATTGTGAAAGAATTCAAACATTTACAATCATACTAAATAGATTATGCATTAATCAATATATTACAGCATACTTCGAATCAAATACAAAGGATAAGAGAGACAATACCTTTGAAGAACTCTTTCTTCACGTATATCCCTCGAAAAAACTCGAACGCAATAGCAAGAACTCACCCTCGAACATTAGCAATGAGTAAAACTCGATCCTTGATCAGAACAGGACACTACCACAAGATTGCCTTGGTATTTTCAGTGTGAGATCCAGGAATTGTGGGCTTTGGCTTATTTTGGAATGAGGGAAGGATTGAAGTGAAGGAGGAAGAAAAATCGAGTAATGGACAGAAGTATCATGTAGAAAATGGAAGTCTATCGCATAGATTCAATACTCAGTCATTTAGAAAAAGAGTACTATCATATAGTAAACTCGATCCTTATCATTTAGTCACTCGATAGTAAATCTTATAATGCATGTTTCGTTGAATAATTTGAAAAACTAATTTTCATTTTATCCGACTTAGCCATAAAATCGTATAACCACCCACTAAGGGTGGTTATTGAGAAAAAGAAATTTTTAATTATCATATATTTAATAAATTATAAATAAATACAATAACTAACTTATTATATTATATTTATAACCTATAGTTTTAATATTGCATCATACAGTATATAAACCATAGTTCTTTTTTCTCTTTTATGAAATTTAATATAAATCATATTTATATTAATTCCTCCAATCAAATAATAATGTATCAAATACATAATATCAATTATACCATATATAATCAAATTTCCTCTTGTTAATTTGAATATTTCAAACTAACCCAAATACTGATTCTCAACTTGAATCCATTGAGCTACTAAGGGGACCTTATGAACCTATAGCTTGAAGCTCCAATGGTACATGGATAACTGACTAAACTCTTTAATCACTTTATCCATCATCCGTGTCCATTGAATATTTCAAACTAACCCAAATATTGATTTTCAACTTGAATCCATTGAGTTACCAAGGGGACCTTATGGACCTATAGCTTGAAGCTCCAACAGTACATGGATAACTGTCAGGCACTCCACTAAAGACCAACAACTGCACTCTTCGCACTACAGATATATTTCTGTGTCCATTGGATATAACCAATCAACAGTACAATGACCCTTCACAAATCGCTCGTAAGTACAATTGAACCAAATTACCGGTTTGCCCCTGTAGTTACATCTAACTTCTTAAATACCACTGATTCCTCTAATGAACAATAAATCATAGTCCTACTATGACTAAAACCTTTTCAAGCCAAGAGAAGGTGTGGCGCCACATTGTTTAAGTCTCAGAATCAGCCCTTAAGGAAGCAATTTATCTACTTACTTCTACATCGAGAAAAGAGTGAATTCCATCTTGTGTAGCAGAGTCCTCAGCTCCCCAATTAGACGAATTCCAAAAATGGTAGGCTTGTTGAGTCGGTGATCTAGCCACTCTCACACATGCAAATCAAAGGGCCGCCCTCATAAGCAGGAGTTCACAACTCACTCAGAAGTAAGGTCATGTTACCTATGGTCATCTTAGTGAAATGAAAGTATCTGTCATGAACGGCATTATATAACGAGACTAAACATTTCGTGGTCTGGTCTTATATTAATTCCTTTGTATAAAATATCCTTGCTTGCATGTCTAATACACGAATGATCGGGATCAGATCATTTGTAGCACTTTACAACATTTGTAACACCTACAAAGTGGGCCACACTCGTAGTGTCACCAGGATAAAGTATTCCTCCCTATCCATTTACTATAGACCACTTAAGTTATCACTTAAAACACGATCCACTTGTATGTCTCCACATACCTATTTAAGTTACAACGATAACCATGGATCTTAATTTATTGGTTTGTGGTTAATGTAATTAAAATATCTCATATTTCATAGTCTGAAGTGAATAAAATATCATATATTATAAATCACAAAATGTTTGTTCATACAAGTATTTACAAACTACAAGACCCTACGAGATATAGGGCATCAACCCCAATAGTATCTACCTATTTCGTGCAAAACAGGACAGCGTTGCGACGCTACATGTAGTGTTGTAATGCTACGAATTGAAGACAGAAGCACGCTATAAAGTAGAGTAGCATTGAAATGCTACAACTTTCCATCTGTGCAGCGATGCAACACGGCTACTCTATAAATACCAGTTTTTCATTTTAAGGCAGAGAACACGCCCACCTTCGGCCTCTAGCCGATTTTCCCCTCTCTACCCTCTTCCACTTGTTATTTGGGCATTTCTTTAGTAATTTACCGAGTAGATGTCAGATTTTAGCTTCTCATCCTCCATAGGAAGGTAAGATTTTGGTTTCTTAGTTTAGGGATTTAGAGGAATTTAGAGGAACTTGATGTAATTTTGTGAGATTTCAATTTAATGATGTATACAAACTTGTTTATGGGTTTTGATCCAAATTTATGTTTTTGAATTGCATGATTTGTAATTGTTGATTGACGCCCAATAATTTTGTCGTCTGATTCTTATGCTTTGTGATTACCTTGTAATATCTAACACATATTTATAGGTTAATCCCATTGGAAACAATAGGTTAGGCAAAAAGAACTTCTCCTAGAGAAAAATCGTATTGATTGTTTAAATAGACGTTGGAAGTTAAACACTCATCTTAGCGTAATCCCTAGAACTTAATGATCATTAATTTGTATGGAGCGGATTCGTTTTCTGTGCATTTTGATTAATTAGATAATTAGGACCATTGGTTGGGATTCCAATCAATTGGTCTAAGCATAAGCAAGAAGTTTAAGTCATAAATTGGGTCGATGATCTAAATTACATTGGGTAAGTCCATTCCTCTAAGCTAAGATATCTTGATTAATTCTGCTTCTATCTTTTATTTTCTTGCACTTTATTTTATGCAGTTTCAATTATCAATCCACACCAAATCCCCCATTTATTCTTTTAACTAAAAACAGTTTTGATGAACTAATATTCTGCGCTTCCCTGAGGTTCGACCTTGGACTTGCCACTTGTACTACGAATTAGTATAAGTAGTTAGTTCGGTGATTTATAAATATTATTTGCGTAGGTGTGGATTTACGGGCGAAGGTAAATTCGATGCCGACTAATTCATAACCCAAGGTCAAGAGCAAAAGGTTTGTAGACTTAATCAGTCCATTTATGGACTGAAGCAAGCTTCTCAATCTTGAAACATAAGGTTTGATACTGCCACCAAATCTTATGGCTTTTATTCGAATGTTGATGAGCCTTGTGTATACAAGAGGATCATCAAAAGTTCAGTAGCTTTCTTAGTGTTGTATGTAGATGATATCCTACTCATTGGGAATAATGTAGCTCACCCAATTTCAAATGAAAGATTTGGGAAAGACTCAGATTTTTCTGGGAATTCAGATCTTTAGAGATTGAAAAATCAAAATGCTAGCTCTGTCTCAAGCAACGTACATTGACAAGATGCTTGTCAAGTATTCGATGCAGAACTCCAAGAGAGACTTACTACCTTTCAGGCATGAAGTTATCTTGTCTAAGGAATAGTGTCCTAAGACACCTCAAGAGATTGAGGAAATGAAACGGATCCCCTATGCATCAGCTGTTGACAGCCTGATGTATGCGATGTTATGTACTAGACCTAACATCTGCTTTACGATGGGGATAGTCAGTAGATATCAATCTGATCCAGGATATGATCACTAGACCGCCATTTAGAATATCCTCAAGTATCTATGGAGAACGAGGGACTACATGCTCGTGTATGGTTCTAAGGATCTGATCGTTACAGGATACATGGACTCTGATTTTCAGACTGATAAGGATTCTAGGAAATCCACATCAGGATCAGTGTTAACTCTTAACGGAGGAGCAGTAGTCTAGAGAAGCACCAAGCAATGGTGCATTGCTGACTCCACTATGGAGGCTGAATGTGTAGCAGCTTGTAAAGCTGCTAAGGAAGCTGTTTGGCTCAGGAAGTTTCTAACTGATCTAGAAATTGTTCCAAACATGTCAAAACCTATTACACTTTATTGTGATAATAGTGGTATTGTGGCTAATTCCCGAAAGCCTCGGAGTCACAAATACGGGAAGCATATAGAGCAGAAGTATCATCTCATTCGAGAGATTGTGCATCGAAGGGATGTGATCGTCACGCAAATAGCTTTGGAGCACAACGTTGCTGATCCGTTTACAAAGGCCCTCACGGCTAAGGTGTTTGAAGGTCACCTGTAGAGTATGGGTTTATGGGGCGGGCCACGTTTAAACTAGGGCAAGTGGAAGATTTGTACTGGGCGTTATGCCCTAGTTTATTGTTTGTATACTTTGTATTTAGTATAACTTTTACATTATATGCCCCACGAGCTTTAGGTCAAGTGGGAGATTGTTGGAGTTGATGCCCTAAATCTCGCAGGGTCTCATAGTTTGTAATTATAATTATTTATGTAATAAAATATGTGATGTTTTATTTCAAAATTAGTTGTATTAACCACAAACCAATAAACTAACATCCAAGGTTATCTTTGTAGCTTAAACATGTATGTAGAGACATACAGGTGGATTATGTTTAAGTGATAATCTAAATGGTCTGTAGTAGATGAATACGGTTGGGTATCTTATCTTGGTGACTCTTTGAATATGACCCACTTTGTAGATGTTACGATTGCTGTAAAGTGCTACAAATGATCTGATCCTGATCATTCATGTGGAGATATGTGAGACGGAGATATTCTATACAAAGAAGTTTGTATAAGATCAAACCATAAAATGTTTAGTATCACTATATAACGTTGTTCATAATAGAGACTTTCATTTTACCAGATGACCATAGGTAACATGACCTAAATCCTGAGTGAGTTGTGAACTCTTGCCTATGAAGGTGGTCCTTTGATTTGTATGTGTGAGAATGGCCAAATCGTCGACTCAAAAAACCTACCATTTTAGGGATTCATCTGATTGGGGAGCTAGGAACATAGCTACGCAAGAAGAAATTTACTTCTTCCCTAATGTCAGGGCAAGTAGATAAATTTCTCTGTTACGGACTGACTCTGGGGTTTAAATAATGTGGCGCCACACTCTCTCCTAGCTCGAGAAGGGTTTGGTCATAGTGGGACTATGATTTATTGTTCATGAGAGAGATCAGTGGTACTTGAAAAGTTAGATGTAACTACAGGAGCAAAACGGTAATTTTGGTCTAGTTGTACTTACGAGCAATTTGTGAAGGGTCATCGTACTGTTGATCGATATATCCAATGTACACATAAATATATTTATAGTGTGAATAGTGCAGCTGTCAGTCTTTAGTGGAGTACCCGACAGTTAACGGATGGTGAATAATTTAATTAAAGGAGTTTAATTAATTATTCACGTATCATTTGAGCTTCAAGTTACAGGTCCATGAGGTCCCCTTTATAGCTCAACGAAAATTAATGAGAATCAATTTTTGGATTAATTTGAATTTGATTTATATAATTAAATTTAATATAAATGAGATTTATATTAAATGTCATTGTTGAGAGAATAGAAACTATAAATTATATTGTATTTGATATAATATAGAATCTATAGGTTATGTGTTATATTTGATATAACATATAGTATATATATATAATATATATATATTATATGATAAGGTAGTTACCATATAAATATATATATATTAAATTGATTTATAAAATAATTTATTTTATTTTATTTTATTTAAAAATCATTTTGGGAGGGAGTTGTAACTCCCTTCCCCTCTAAGAAGGGAGGTTGTTCTTCTTCTTCCTTGTTTATGGTTTTCACAAGAGTGTGAGACACAGAAAAGCTCTGTGAGAAAATTGGAATTTCATCTTCTCCTCTCAAAACTCTTAAATCCCTCTTTTTCCAAAATAGTCAGAGCCTATAAAACTCTTGGATTCTCATCCAGAGAATACAGAGGAATCTTTTGTGGTGGTGTCCTAGTAGACGGTTAGAGGGTTCGAGACTATTCATGACAAGATTTAGAGAAGGAATCTCATGAAGAAGTGTTCTTCAAGGGTAAGGTTTCTTAAACCTTTTTACTTTTTTGTAATCTACGTTTTAATGCATGTTGTAATTTTCTTTTAAATGCATAATTTGTATGTTCTTACTGTAAAATTTATGTTCTGTAAGTTTTGGGTATTTGGTCCGATCCCATGTTTTCGCTCAAGGACCTTCACTGGTTCCTTCACCTATCACACTTTATTGTGATAACAGTAGAACAGTTTATAATTCGAAAGATTGAGAAGCCATAAGCGCGGGAAGCACATCGAGTGCAAGTACCATCTCATCATGGAGATAGTACACCGAAGAGACGCGATCGTCATGCAAATTGTCTCAAAGATAATTTAGCTTATCCATTTACAAAGACCCTCACAGCTAAAGTGTTTGAGGGTCACCTAGTCGGACTAAGACTACGAGACTTATAAATCTAGGGCAAGTGGGAGAATTCATGGGTATTTGATGCCCTAGTTTATTATATTTATATTTTATTCTCTCGTACTCAAATTTGTATATATGTAATCCCACTGAAATTTTAATCTAAGTGGGAGTTTGTTTAGTTGTATGTCTTAAAATTTGCAGTTTGTAAATATTAAACATATTCTATTTTGCAATAAAGATGTTATTGAGGTATATTCAGCAAAGTTATTATTGAATATATAAATTGCACTTGTAAAAGTTTAAATCCAATAAACTAACCAATCCCTGACTATCGCATGAATACTTAAACTTTATGTAGAGACATAAAAGTGAATCAAGTTTGAGTATATAGCCAAAACGGTCTATAAGTATAGGAATAGGGTTGGGTACCTTATCCTGAAATCACTATAGATATGGCCCACTTTGTATATAATACAAACGATGTGATCCTACATTATTCATGTAGAGACATACGAGTAGGGGCGTCTCATGTAAAAGATGTTTGCATAAGACCGAACTACAAAATAGTCACCTTTTTTTTTTTTTATAATACCATTTACTGTTAAAACTGACTGTTTCATTTCGACGACCTCAGGTAACTCGATATTAATCCTGAGTTGACTATGAACTCCGGTTTATTCGGGATTATCCTTTAATCTGCATAGGTGAGAGTGGCTCAATAGATTTTCAACTCAATAAGCCTCCCATTTTAAGGGTAAGATTGGATAGATAACTGAGAACATAGTCCTGCAATATGGAACTTACTCGTACCCTATTTCAAGGTTAGTAGATAGGTTGTGCCCTTAAGTACTAACTTCTAATCTTGAACAAGGGGGGTCGCCCTCTCTATGACTGAGAGGGACTCGATTTAGTGATAGAACCACAAACCAATTGTTCATTAGTAGATCAGTGTAGACTTAAGAAGCAAGATGTTTTACAAGGGTAAAATAGTAATTTTGACCCAATTGTAATTTTGAACAACCTATGAAAATTGACTTATTAATCATGGTTAAATCATGTGGACAGAAATATATCTATGATGAGGAGAGTGCAGCTACTGGGATTTACTAGAGTGTCTCGATAGTTAACGAATGTTGGTTAATTAGGTTAAGGAGTTTAGTCAATTAATTTCGAATCGTTGGAACTCATGATTTGTAGGTCCACTAGGTCCCCCTGCAAGTTCATATCGGACTAAATCTTAGAACGGTGTGACGAGTGAGTTTGAAGTGTTCATATTCGAATTAGGGAATAAGCGTTAAATATATGTGATATATTTAACGGCGCATCATTCAATTAGGAAATGAATGATAAAGAGAGAGTTGAGATATTTAAATAATATTTAAATATCAAAAGTATGAATAAGGATTCATCGGGATTAGTGTAGAATTTAATAATTGAATATTAAATTAAATTAATTAAATTGTTTGATTGATGATTTAATATGAATTTAATTTAAAATTAATTATTTGAATTAATTTTGAATTAAATAGAATTAATCAAAGTTGGTAAAAGTCAAATGTTGACTTCACCAAGTTTTGAAGGTCAAAGGTCAAAAACTGACTTCAATAAGTGAGAAATTCCAAAATTAGTTTTGAATTAATTTTGAACTAAATCTGTATTTAATTAAAATTTGACTAAAGTCAAATGTTGACTTCAAAATAGTCAAAAGTAAAAATGTTGGCTTCACTTAGTCGAAAGATCAAAGAATGGTTTTTAGTGAAAAAAATCCAACTTTTAGTGAATTAGTCAATAATGCATTTGGCAAAGTGTTGATTCCACAAAATGCCACTTATCCCACTAAATTGAGTGCATTTTGAAGTGTCAAATTTTGGTTAACTCATTTTTACCTGAATTGCATGTAATTGCTATATAAATAAGATGCCTTGATAGAGATTAAATATTTTTGGTCATTTGGTGAATTTCAAGTTAGTTGAAAAATAAATTCTTCTTGGCGACTTAGAGATTTTAAAAGAGTTTTAGAAATTAAGTCATCAATTCTCTCTCAATTTCTATACTAAATTTATCCTTTTTTTTTTTTAGTCACTCACCAGAACCCACCATCCCGTTCTAGTACCGAAGAACAGTCCGGAAGACTCTCTGGGTTAACAGCTGGTTCGTGAGGATATTGGAGCGGAATTGGTGGTCAATTTGGAGCTATAAAGATTGTATTTTTTAACTTTTCTTTTACATTTTAAAAATAATAATAAAAACTCTAAATCACAAAAAAAAAAAAAAAAAAAAAAAAATTCATATAAATCACGTTAAAAATAAAAAAATTTATTTACCCTCTAAATCTAATGTTCTAAAATATAAAAAGTGCTATGAAAATTTTTTATCTATATACTATGAAAATCACGTTCAAAAATAATTTTTTTTACAAAAATCTGGATTTAGATTTTATCTATAATCTCATGTTATCTAAAAAATCATAGATAAAAATCTCATTTTATCTAAATAATAATAATTAACATTATAGAAATTTTCATATAAAATAAAATAAAATTAAAAATATATATACTATCTAAATCTGGAGGGGATATGAAAAAAAAATAAAATACAATAAAACTCTAAATCATGTTGAAAGGAAAGAAAATCACATAAGCCACAAAAAAAATTAAAAAATCTATTTACTATCTAAATCTAATATAAAATCTAAAAAGGATATATAGATATATAGATATATATCAAGTAATTTCATATTAAATGGTTAATTAAAAAAAATCTTCTTTTTTTTTTTACATTTACCTTGAAGTGAGAAAGCTGGAGTGATAATATATATATTTTTTAAATGATTTTATCTAAAAATAATTCACGTTAGAAAAGTAATTTTTTTTTATAGAAAAATCTAGATTTAGATTTTATATATAATTTTATGTTATCTAAAAAAAAGTCATGGATGAAAATCTATATTTATTTAAAAATAATAATAATTGAAAATTTAAAGAATTGATATCATTTTGTCTAAGAAAACCATTTCCCATCAATTTTATAATTTGTAAATATGTTTGTCTTGAATGAAAATATATTCATGGTTTGAAATCTAAATTTTCCTATAAATAGTTAAATTAAACCTCTTTTAAATTTCTCTCTTTTTTATTTACCATATGCCATTTTCTTCTTTTTTATTTAACGTATATCCTCTTCTTCAATGATACTTTAATATTACAATAATTTTTTATATGCTTTTATATCTTTTTTTTTAATACACTGATTCACTTATTCTTTTTCACATATTGGAGAGGTGGACATACTTTTGAAGTTCAAGAAATTTGTTAAAGGTTTTTATGCTTTTGTTGTTTTTTTTTTTAATTTTTGTAAATGCACATCAATGAGTAAGTTTATAATAATTTATTATCTTTACATGCTTATGTACTTTTTTTTCTCTCTTTTCAAATTTTTTGTAAAAATAAAACAATTCATCGATATATAATTTTGAAATAAATATGATAGAAACAGGTTTTTATTTTTAATAAAAGTGATTAGCTTTTATTTAAAAGTTTTTTTTTTTTTTTTGTTATAAATGCAAATATTATTTGTTTGTTTTCTTATTACCAAAGATTTGAACAAAGAGATAAAAAAATTAATTCAAGAACTTCAAAAAAAATATTTATTAA
The DNA here is from genome assembly GCF_009727055.1 of Benincasa hispida. Taxonomy (NCBI): domain Eukaryota; kingdom Viridiplantae; phylum Streptophyta; class Magnoliopsida; order Cucurbitales; family Cucurbitaceae; genus Benincasa; species Benincasa hispida. The sequence continues at coordinate 65,988,860 of NC_052351.1, read as the reverse complement.
TTCAATTTTTTTTAGTAATATGGATTTTTTTTAACTATAAAGAAAAAAAAATGAGTATTACTTTTATTTCAACTTATACATATGCATTTTATTTTCAACATTATGAAACATGTGCAACGAATGTAGTTTTGACTAGTTTTATGAAATGTAGAAAAAAATTTGAGAGTAGAAAATTCTCTAGACTTGAAATTCCACAATTATAAACAACATATTTATAACATTTGATCGAAGATGATGACTCGTGCTTAGAAATATGAAAGTATAATTCGTAGTGCCCGAATTTCTTTGTTGGATTATGACTAAGGATATGTTTGATTTAATTTTTTAATTGTTTATTTTAAAAATAAATCATTTTGAAAAAAAAAATAAAGTATTTGACAACCACTCAAAATAGATTTTGAAACACTATCAAAGTGCATTTTAAACATTTTTTTTTATCAAAAAGGTTAAATAAAAATGACTTTTTTGTAAAATATTTTTTCCTCTAATCAATCCAAATTGACTGTAAAGATCATATGAGATTTAACATAGTGACAATGAAATGTACAAAGAAGTTTGAAGGCTCTGTTTGGGATTACTATAGCTTTTAAAATAATTGTTGGCATGTGTGCTTTTAGAAAACAACTCTAAGTAAAATAGTGTTTGATAAATTTTAATTTTAAATAAAAAAAATTAGTTATGGTATTTGGTAAATTAATACTAAATTGGTGTAATTTAGTTATATGAACCAAACTAAGTTTATTGTTTCAATTATCTTTACATGGATAACTAATTTATAATTTATTTAAAATTGTATGTGATTTAAACTTTAACTAATTTTATTTAATATAAATCATTTGATAATTTTTTTAAAAATAATTGTTATAAAAGATAAATAAATTAGAATTTGAAAATAGACTTAACGAATTATATTGATTTGAATTAATATTATTAAAATATATTTATTTAAAAAGTAAAAAAGTTGGCAAATTTTTAGAAAAGTCAAATTTCTATTAATTTTTACACGTTAGTTAAAATTAAGAAGTGATTCTGATAGATTATTAAATACTTCATTTTGTCAAATAAGAAAGGTAGTTAAGATTTTTTCATAATAGCTTTTTACAATATCAAATGCAATCCCAAACGGAGTCGAAATTAAATTAGAATTTTATTTCAAGAATTCTCAAATTTCTAGCCTGGAAGAAGGGATTTTTTTTTTAAAAAAAATGTTATTTTAATATATATTGACAAAAATAGGGCAGGATTGAAAGTATTGAAAAAAATGAGTTTTTAAATCGTATACCCAGTACACGATTAGCCTTAAATCGTATACCGATATACGAGTGTCTGTTGATCTGGCACACGTAGTCTGCCGTGACAGTCATGCAATGTTACCATAAGTCGTGTACCGGGTACACGACTTCCTTCTCTATTAAACCGTTGTGACCCTTCTTCTTCCTCCATCCGAAAGCCTTCTGCCTCCTCTTTTCTTCCGTCTTCCCCATCCGAAAACCTCCTCCGTTCGTTTGTCCGAACAAATTNCCTTCTTCTTCCTCCATCCGAAAGCCTTCTGCCTCCTCTTTTCTTCCGTCTTCCCCATCCGAAAACCTCCTCCGTTCGTTTGTCCGAACAAATTGTCCGAAAACCTCCTACCTTAAGTCGTGTGCCTCCATTTAACCATCTGTCCAACCATTCGTCCAAAAGCTTCCGCCTCTCGTTGACTGTGGTAAAATTTTTTCCCTACATTGTTTTCTAATATAAAATCCTCATATATATATATATATCATTTTTTTTTTTTTGCATTTGGGCTGAACTTAATCTGTAGTTTATGGATCCATGATTTATTTGTTGGGTGAATCTAGAAATATATGTATATGTTTGTCTATTTGTTGGGTTGATTTTGTCTAAGGTAGTTTATGAACTTAGAAATTAAATGATTATGTTTGCCTATTTGTTGGGCTAATTTTTTTATGATTAATTTGTTGGATGATTATGTATTTATTGGGTTGGATCTAGAAATATATGTATATCTTTATAAAAATAAAGATTGTTTCATATATATACTATTTTGTTTGCATTTGGGCGGAATTAAATGTATGATTCATGTATATATTGTTTTTTTTTTTATTTGGGTTGGTTTAAATGTATAGTTTATGAATATTATAACACTACGAAATTATTTTAGTGGAATCAAATCAAGATCTTTGGTATGTCAGATGTAAATCATGGAGTGATGGTTGTGCTTGGAGGTTATGGGCATGTCGGCGTAAAACTCATGGATGTTCGAAATCACCAAACTTCAAAGAGAACACTCATGTTTGTTTTCAGAATTGACACAAGATCATTCACAGCTTGATTCAAATTTTATGAGTATCGAAATCCAAAATTTGGGTAAAGCTGATCGTGGGTACCTGTGGCCCTAATCCAAGAAGCAATTAAAAAACAATATGGATATAATGTTAATTATAGATGGGTGTGGCAAGCGAAGAGAAAAGCGTTGATTGTTGTGTTTGGTGATTTGGAGAAATCATATTCAAAACTTCCGTATTGATTGAGTGCTCTTGTTCGTTACAATCCAGGAACACGAACATATTGGTTTTTCCTTCCCTCTGATGTGCCAGGTATGACTATTTTTTGTCGAGTTTTTTGGTCCTTTGGTTCTGCAAGAGAAGGGTTCAAACATTGTATGTCATTAATCCGATCGATGGAACTCATCTCTACGAAAAATATAAGGGAAAATTATCGACCATCTTATCTATTGATGCAAACGGGCATATATTTTGCTATTGTTGAAGGTGAAAATTCGTCTAGTTGGTCATGGTTTTTGTGGGCATTGTGTGAATATGTTACCTAAAGAGATGGTATTTGCTTGATTTCTGATAAACATAAGGGCATTCTTGCTGCAATTAATAATGAGAAAATTGGTTGGAGTGAACCTAGAGCGTACCATTGATATTGTCCTCGTCATGTTGCCAGTAATTTCAATACGAAATATAAATCAAAGCTACTAAAAAAATTTGGTGTTTAAGCCAGGAAGTCAACACCAAAGGCGCAAGTTCATTCGGTGCATGAAAGAATTGAAACAGTTACACCTTAAATGCCTTGAATATTTTTCAAATATTGACTTGGAAAAATGGACTCAATCACATGACGGTGGATACCGCTATGGGTGGATGATAAGCAATGCAGTTGAATGCATGAATGGTGTTTTCAAAGGTGCTAGAATCTTACCAATTACTTCTTTGGTTAGGCTAATATTCTATCGCACAATACTGTATTTTGGACATCAAAGACAAGAAATCAGTGAAGCACTCGATCGTGGGGACATGTATACAGAATATGCCCTAAAAGAACTTAAAAGGTGGGAAAAATGAGCATTTACGCATACGGTGACATCTATTGACAGAGAAAGTCAAACTTTTGAAGTACAAACTGGCATAAGTATGATTTCTCCCTGTAAATGACAACACACCCAGTTTTGGGCTTGAAAGAAAGAACATGTTCTTGTAATAACATGCTCTCATGTAATTGCAGTTTGTAATTACATGTGTATGACATACATACCACTTATTGATGAATGCTACAAATTATCCAATTTCAAGCGATGTTATGAAGGTCTCTTCCATCCAATAGAACACCTAGATTTTGGTCAGAATTATCATTTACAGAAGTTCGTCCAAATGCAGACTTACTAAGAGAACAGGGTCGGCCAAAAAGTACACGCATTCATAATGAAATGGATTGGAGAGAGGCAAACCAAAAAGTTCGATGTAAAATTTGCAAGAGAGAAGAACATAACAAACGTACTTGTCCACAACGTACATTAGGTGTTTCATCTTCGGGTCATTAGGTGTATCTTTTTTTTACTTGTATTTTTTATATAATTGTATATTTTATGTACTTATATTTTTCATGTAATTTTTTTTATGTACTTTTTATGTATCTTTTATGTGATGGATTTTATTATGTAATGTAATTTGAACTTCTTAGGTAATGGAGCTTAAGCCTTCTAATCCTGTACAATTATATCAACAAAATACGCATCGTTCACAATCAATATGGGATAGTTCTTCCACAGTAGTTCCGAGTTGTCGGAGAAGGGATGCGTCTATACAGCATACTATCCTATTTGATCATCGCATTATTCCCTACGTTGAGCATACAGGTTTTCTTGGGGTTACACAAATCGGTTTTATCCAACTTGATTGGCACCTTATTATTGCTCTAGTTGAGCGTGTGAGACTAGAAACCTACACATTTCACCTACCTTGTGGGGAATGTATGATCACACTTGCAGGATATTGCCATACAGTTTAGGTTACAAGTGGACGGGCAACCATTAACAGGTTCATTACAGTATGACTGGAAGAACATTTGTGAAGAGCTCTTAGGCGTTCTACCAGATGATCTGAAATGATCAAAATTGAGTATCCCATGGTTGGTGTCACAGTTTTCAGAATTACCTCCCGATACCGATGACATCAGCGTATGTAGGTATGCACAAGCATACATCATGCATCTTATTGGAGTATTTTTGTTCGCTGACAAGTCAAATACTCTAGTGCATCTCATGTTCCTCCCACTACTGTCTGATTTCGAGCACGCTGGTACGTACTCATGGGGTGGTGCATGTCTTACATGGTTGTATAGAGAACTTTTGTCAAGCTACCAATGCACAAGCGATGGAAATAGCGGCTAATACTACTACAGGTGTGGGTTTATGATAGATTTCCAATTATAGCACCACAAGTCCAGTTACAGGTCCCAGATCATCGTCCACTTAATGCTAGGTATTATTTCATTTATATATTTATTCTGTTATCATTTTATATAAGAATATAAATTAATTGTATTTTTTATAATTTTAGATGGAGTGGTGTATTAGCTGCCTTTGAACAATCAGGAAATATGTTGCTCGTGTACCGAAAAATATTTGACAGACTGATGCACAATCAGGTAACAAATGTATATATAAATGAATATTAAAACATTTTGGATGTATACTTATCTTTTTTTTTTTTTTGTCGGATTATTTAGACGCCATACACATAACAGATTTGGTCATCCTTACTTGATTACTGTCGTGATGGTGAAGACATCTGGTTGACTGTTAGCCCTTTTATATGCTTTCATATAATAGAGTGACATCATCCAGATCGTGTGTTGAGACAATTCGGTCTGACAAACGATACCTTCGTTGTCCTATACACTCTCAGCACTACACCAGATTGATTTGAGAGGTAAGCACGACCAAGACTGGCGTCGAATCCACGTGGAATATATATTCTACTGGCATGGACGACATGATCATTGTGCACAAGGAGAATTAACAAATGGGCCAACTATATCAGATGACTACTTTTCCTGCTACAATTCAATCACGAGGCGATTTATCACACCTGACGACGCTTACTATTACTACATGGTAAGAGATTTAAACTCAGACATTTTCCATATATATGATATGAATATTGTTTGATATTTATTTATTTTATTGTACAGAATAATTTTATCGAAGATGTATAACAATATTCAGTGCAGCACAACTTCCCAGACTTAGGTTCAATGTGTCAGCAAACATTGGTCAACGTAGAAGGTACAACAAACAAGACGACTCAATGTTGCTTACACTGATCGAAGACATATTCGTCGTAGATGACAACGACAACAGACTGAACTTAATTTAGAGGGACACGAAGACAACCCCATGAGGGGTAAAGGCCAGGGGGTCGTCTTTAAATTTCATGTAAACTTTCATTTTCAAATTGTAAATTAAAGAACTAATTCTAAATCTTCTTTAATATCATGATATTTTTTTTAATATGAGTGCAGGATAATTATGTTTCTATTGTAGATTAAATATATAATTAAGTTTAATAATGAAAGAATTTCTAGACCCGTTCCTAAAGTCTTAATATTGTTATACATCTTCAATTAAAAAATAATTATTATTCAATCTATTTCTTTTTTAAAAAAAGAAAAAAGAAAAACAAATCATGTACTGGGTCCACGATTATGGCAATCATGGATTCGATCCACGAGTTTCCATAGTCAACTAGTCAGCCGACGTGGTGCTGATTGGATTAAACGATAATCGTGTACCCCGTATACGATTTTGCCACATGGCAATCATGTACCTCTATGATTTCACTATCCTACTTTTGTGTTTCAATAAACACCTATTTTAAAAAAAAATATTTTCAATCCTACCCTATTCTTGTCAATATATATTAAAATAACATTATTTAAAAAAAAAAAAATGGAAGAAGGAAAACAAGGAGTCGGTTTGGCGGTGATAGAGGAATACGGAAAATTTGAGGGTTAATTGGGAATACGGAAAATTAAAATGAACATTTGAACTTTTTAAAATTTCTGTAAAACTCAAGCAACATTTGTGATTTTCCTAATTAGTTTTTGCCAACCATTACAATTTTCCTATTAAAAAAGTTCACAATTTATTACACACTTTTTTTAAGTTAATGAATCTATTTAACACCCATTTTAAATTTATAATTTAATCATAATAATAGTATAATATTAAGTTACGTAATTTTATTAAATCATCAAATCGATCACAACTCAGTTACCACATAATATATCTTAGTAACTAAGAGCCATATGGTTTGAATCTTCCACCTTAATTGTACTTAAAAAAATGTTATTTTATTAAATTATGTTTTATTTATTAACTTTACATAGATTTGATGTAACATACATAATTATTACAGTAAAAATTAAAGAATAAGAAAATAAAGGGTTAATTAAGAAATTAGGTATTTTCAAAAGACTTTAAGTAAAAATGGTACTTTCAAAACTATTTAGGAAAAAAGTGTAGTTTTATTGTCTTTATTAGAATTATACAATTACTTAATTCATCAGTTATTTAATATTGTATTAATTGTAATATTCTTTTTACAACAAAAGTGACAAACCATTAATATTTAAGATTGAAAATACATTGTCTATAAATACCGTTTATTTATATAGACAAAAAAACATAGTTGCATGAAGTGGTGACACGTAGTTCGAAGTGAATGCATCTAACATTCTATTAAAGAAAAAAATTACACTTTTTTCCTAAATATTAAAAGTATTCTTTTTACCTATTTTTCTTTAAAACTACCATAATTTCCCAGTTGACCAGAAAATAGATTCAAATTCAGATTAATGCAATTTAACTTGAAGTGGGGAAATTTCCCTTCCAATGTCTAAAGACCTCAGTCAAGTCTCCACCAAAGTTTTTGCCTCCGACACCTTCATCCCTCAATTATGACCGATATGTTTACATCCATCTAAAATCGAAGATTCTTCGATGGTGTTGAATCCGATTCTTTGGAGGTGGTTAATTCGCTGAACCATCCAGACATAGATTTGTTTGAAATCGATTTTTTTTGTGAGAGAGGCTTAGTCTTACTAAATCCGTTAATCTTTATAATTTTTGTAAGGTTACTAAAGAGGAGAACAATACTGCTTATAATTTTGCTTTTTTAGCATCCACAAGAGTCTTCTTTGGTATGGAAAGATACCTTTCCTTCTTGAAGGGAAGTGATTGGTTTGTATTTGGCTTTTGTTGGGTGCCTATTAAAATATATATATATATATATATATATATATAGTTGAAGTGGGGAAATAAAAACAGAGTACTACGTGCTTACTCCGCTCAATCCCCAAGATTATTTTTCCACACGTGCGACCCCTCAACACGGTCGCGTGCACGTGCCAATGAATCAAAGTCCCACATCAAAAACCACTTCCAACGCTCCCTCCACATGCCCCCCTTTCTTTCTCTCACTTCACAATGTTAGGCCAAACAAACAAGGGAAGAAAAAGTGAAAATTTTTAAAATATTTTAATCTATTTTTTTCCTCAATTTTTTACCGTCTTCCTAAATTTTTAAAATAGGACAAACTACCTATTTTTAATATCCAAAATTTGAATAATAGATAGGCTTGGTTCTTAATTTTTTTTTTTTAAAAAATAGTCCTGATTTTTTTTAACAAAAAAAAATTGGTCATTTGGTTCTTGAGCTTTCAAAACATATCTTCTTAAGTTCCTAAGCTAGGTTTGAGAGGTAGTGGTGTTCATGCGGATTGGGTGGATTGAAAGACTTTTTAAACCTAAACAAATTATTCGATTAAATAATTTTTTTCAATCTAAATAACCTTTATTAAAAAATGAACCCAACCCAACCCAACCATGAATATTTTAGGTTGGATTGGTTCAGGTTAATCAGGTTTATTTATTTATATATTTTTTTTTAAAAAAAGCGAAACGTAAATATGTAAAAATCTAATTTTAGTGAAAATTTTCTTTCTAAAGTGAAAAAAAAAAACTACTTTTAAGAGTTGTTGAATAATAAATTATTAAAAACATTAGAATTAAAATAAAATTTAAATCAAATATATGTATAAATCATTGTGTTATAAGTAATAAAAAATATATTTTGAAAGTTAATAATAAATTCCGTATTGATCGGGTTGGTTTGGATTATATTGGGTGACCCAATGAACCCAACCCATAAAATTTTTATTTATTTGAACACAACCCAACCCATGAGTTGATAACTCAACCCAAACCACACGGGTTGCGTTGGGTTGATTGGTTTTTCGGGTCATTAGGTTTTTTGAACACCCGTATTAAGAGGGTTTTGACTATTTTTTTAATTTTATTTTATATAATTATATGAAATTTCGAATTACAAAAATATGTTTAGAAAATAATATTAAAAAATTATTTTTCTAATTTAAAATAATAATAATGAATTATTGCAGGGACCTTTTAAACTTATTTTTTAAAATTTGGGGACTAAAAATTTATATTTTGACAACTTAAAGACTAAATGAACCTATTCTAAAGAATTTGGAGACTAAAAATGTATATTTTGAAAATTCATAGACCAAATACGCATATTCTTTAAAAACATAATGATTTAAAAGATAATTTTTCCTTTAAAATATTAGTTATTTAACATGTACATTCCATGTGGTATTTTCAATTATTTTATCAATACTGATAGTATTTTCATTTCAATTTATCATATATTAAAAGTAAATTTTATAAGAAAAAAAAAACGAGTGTACTGTGAGGAAATTTAAGTGTATGATTGTAAAAAAATTCAAAAATTGTAAATGGTCCATATAATTAAAAGTATTTTTTTACCTTTTATTTCAAACAGAAAATATCTAACTTTAATTTTGAATTAAAAAACAAAATCAAAATCCACTATTAAATATAATGAAGACAAAAATAGTAAAGTTTGAAATCAAAGCCAACAATAATGTAGCTCAACGGTCATAATGTTCATACTAACAATCTCGTGGTTTGACGTTCGTTTCCCCACCCCATACTTTAATTACAATACCTCTTTAAATTTTTTTAAAAAAACTTATTCTATGTCTATTCATTAAATATACTTAAAAAGTAGTCAATTTTATAAAATTAAGTATAGAAATAAATGATTCTAACTATTCATATTATGACATCTTTTATCTCTTAAATACTTTTTAGATTATGTATTAATGTGAGAATGTGAAAAGATAACAAATAATTAATGTTTTTAAAAAGAAAGTATATTTCATTAATCAAAACAATCTCTCAGTAAATTATAAAACAAAGCATCATTTTCAATAACAGGCCTTAGCACATAGGTATATCAACGGTCCACATTTCCTCTCCCCCACATTAGAGATAGTTTATACAGACAATTTAGATTTATAAGATTAGTTAAATAGACAAAGTAGTCCAAAAATGATTATTTCTTTAGCCACTTTTGTAACATGATAAAATTATAAATATCTAATAAATCAATAAAAGAAATGATGATCAATCATATAAAATAATATTAATAACTAAAGATTTAAAGATACACTTAAATAATTTCTAATTAAATGGAAAATATAAATTATTCCAATTAAATGCAAAATATAAATTTACGCAAAGAGAGAAAACGTAGGAGAGTAGTTTTGTGGTTTTTTTTTTTTTTTTTTTTTTTTTTTTTTAATTTATATATATATATTTTAAAAATTATTCTTTAATTGAATTAAAAACCGACCAACAGAAAACAAAGAGAATTTAAGACTTGAATCGGTGGTAGATTAGCGGTTTTTTTTATTCTCACGGTTGTTTGAACATTATTAATAACTATGACATGATTTGTAAATTTAATTTTAGACAAAAGGGTAAAGTAGTACTAAAATGTTTTCTAAAGATAGTAACTTTTTTTCATAATATAAATATAAACATAGATATGGATTTATTTTCAATCTCTAAACATTTACATTTAAATTTATTTTATTTAGTAAAACGTTTATTTAATTTCAAAACTTTAAACAAATGGTATATATTTTTTTTACAATTAACGATTGAACTTCAACTATGTCATATATTAATATTAATATGTTAATATGAACATGATTGGGATAGAGACCAATATTGAGCACGTAAATATTAAATAGAAACTAATTTAATCATTGTTTTTAAAAATTTTAATAACTAAAAGACATATTTAGAACCATCCTAAAAACTTTTGAACTAAAACTAAAGATGAAAATGTGGTGATAGAATATGGATAAAATGCTGATGCTGATGGTAGTTTAAAAAAAAGTTATAGAGACCAACGATTAAATAAATGTTTACAATAATAAATAATTATTTTACTATTTTTTTTTAACCAACTTAAAATATATGTTATTTACATTGTATTCCCGCCCACTATTCCTAATACTCCTCGTAGAAAATGTGAGAAAGAATATTATTCGGAAAAATCTCTTTTCAGATTAAACAAAAATTGTGAGACGAAGTCAAAATTGCAATGATATGGGTAATTTTGGTTCCTTCTACCGTAATATGACAAAAGAATGTACAATACTAACAGTTTTTCCCACACAAATGATGTTCTTAATAAAAATTATAATTTCAAAAAAAAGAAACCTTGTTCCTATTGAGGAGTCTAACAATAAGGGGGTGTATGAACCCCAAACTTCAGGTGAGTAGAGTGGACTATTATAATTCATGACATGTTTAGTATTCAAATTATAAGAATGATATTTTCAACTACTATAACTTACGGTATTACTATTTCAATTTCTTTTATTACTATGTTTACTATTTATTGTCAATTATTTTCTATTCATCTTTTTTTTCTTTCGTGTTATAGTATATATTATTTTTTATTTAAACTAAAATAATTTACATTCCAACGTATTATAATCTACAGAATAATAATTAAATATAATAACAACTCTTAACATTTTACCTACCATTTTACGAAATAATGATTAGAAAAAGATTGGTTTGCCTTTAATGAAAATGTCTACGACTAATACTGATGGGAAATGTATAAATGAAGACCAATAGGGCAACGAATCTCTTAAAAAAGAAAAATTAAAGAAAAAAGGAAAAAAAAAAAAGAAAAGGAAAGTACACTTCTCTTCACTTTGTATATACTCCCTTCACTCTTCAGATCCTATCTCACCCCCCACCCCCCGCAAAAAACCACTCCCTAAAAACCGCTTTTTTTCTCTCTCTCTTCTCAAACCCACCTGCATTTCCCTTTCCTCTTTAATGGGGTTTCATTTTTGGTCCTCTTTTGAAGAATGCCATTGAAGCTTAAAGGGTTTTTTCTTCAGATTCATCACTTGGTACCGCTCTCTGTTTTTCTTGGCTTTTTGTTCTGTTTTGTTCTGTGGGAAATGAGAGAATTTGTTCTGCAATTTTTTCTCTGCAGCCAAACAACAGTGAAGTGGATTACACTCTCTCTATTTTTGTTTTTTTGCCTTTTTTCTTCTGTATTCTTTGGATCTATGGCTGTTGATGAACTCACTTGCTTTGCATTTTCATCCTCTCTTCAGGGTTTGAAGACTGTTCAGATCTGAAGCTTTTGAAGACTTGACTAAAATCTTCTCTTTTTCTTCAAGGGTTTTGCTTTCTCAGGTGAACCTTCACATCCCTTAAAGATTGTTCTGAAAATTTTGGGATATTTTGTTAAAAGTTTTTAGCCATCTTGAGATCAGGAAGTGTTCTGTTTTATGCTTATGGAGTGTTTGTTTTAAATCCGACGTCGTTTTTGAGTTCTGTGAACGGTAACATTCAAAGATTCTTTTTGGGGTTTTCTCTTTTTTTTTTTTGTTTCCGATTTTTTTGGCAACGCCTTGACTATGACTGTTTTTTCGGATGTTTCAGGTTTATTTAAGTGGGAAAATTTGAAATTTGTTTTTTTGAAATCAATCTTTTTATATATAACGTATTAAAATGGGGTTTGTTTTCGGATTTTGGATTTTGTTTTTTTTTTCTTTGTAGGGTTGTTTGAAGAATCAATTGAACTGTGAAGATGATGCAAAAGCCTCCACCCGAGGATTTCTTACTGAAAGAGACCAATCCCCACCTTGGTGGGGGCAAGGTTACTGGTGACAAGCTAGCTAGTACCTATGACCTTGTTGAGCAAATGTATTACCTCTATGTTCGGGTTGTTAAAGCGAAAGATTTGCCTGGGAAAGATGTCACTGGTAGCTGCGATCCGTATGTGGAGGTCAAGCTTGGAAACTACAAAGGTACCACTCGGCATTTTGAGAAGAAGTCGAATCCCGAATGGAACCAAGTGTTTGCCTTTTCAAAGGATCGCATTCAGGCTTCGGTGCTTGAGGTGACTGTGAAGGATAAGGATTTTGTGAAGGATGATTTCATGGGGAGAGTTCTTTTCGACTTGAATGAGGTTCCGAGAAGGGTACCGCCAGACAGTCCTTTGGCGCCTCAATGGTATCGGTTGGATGATCGGAAAGGGGACAAGGTGAAAGGAGAGCTGATGTTGGCTGTTTGGATGGGAACACAAGCAGATGAAGCATTTCCCGAGGCTTGGAATTCGGATGCTGCAACTGTGAGCGGAGCCGATGGGCTTGCGAATATTCGGTCTAAGGTGTATCTTTCTCCCAAGCTTTGGTATTTGAGGGTGAATATCATCGAAGCTCAGGATCTGCAGCCGACCGATAAGGGTCGGTATCCGGAGGTTTTTGTTAAGGCTATACTTGGAAATCAGGCGTTGAGGACCAGAATATCTCAGTCTAGAACTATCAATCCAATGTGGAATGAGGATTTGATGTTTGTGGCAGCTGAACCATTTGAAGAGCCTTTGATTTTAAGCGTGGAAGACCGAGTTGCACCAAACAAGGATGAGGTATTGGGACGGTGTGCGATTCCACTGCAATATATAGATAGGAGATTGGACCATAGAGCTGTGAACACAAGATGGTTCAATCTTGAGAAACATGTTGTTGTTGTTGAAGGGGAGAAGAAGAAGGAAATCAAGTTTTCTAGCAGAATTCACATGAGGATATGTTTGGAAGGTGGCTACCATGTTCTGGATGAATCAACACATTATAGTAGTGATCTTCGACCGACGGCGAAACAGCTCTGGAAGAACAGCATTGGGGTTTTGGAATTGGGCATTCTGAATGCTCAGGGTTTAATGCCAATGAAGACAAAAGATGGGCGTGGAACGACGGATGCATACTGTGTGGCTAAGTATGGGCAGAAGTGGATTCGAACGAGGACGATCATTGATAGTTTCATACCGAAGTGGAATGAGCAATACACTTGGGAGGTTTTTGATCCCTGTACTGTCATTACAATTGGGGTTTTCGACAACTGCCATTTGCACAGTGGGGACAAGGCTGGAGGATCAAAAGATGCACGGATAGGGAAGGTAAGAATTCGGCTTTCCACGCTTGAGACAGATCGAGTGTATACTCATTCATATCCTCTGCTGGTTCTTCACCCAAATGGGGTGAAGAAGATGGGTGAGATTCATTTGGCTGTGAGGTTTACATGCTCTTCTTTGTTAAACATGTTGCATATGTACTCACATCCCCTTCTCCCCAAAATGCACTATATTCATCCGTTAACGGTGAGCCAGCTCGATAGCCTTCGACACCAGGCGACTCAGATTGTGTCAATGAGGCTGAGTCGTGCCGAGCCACCGTTGCGAAAAGAGGTCGTCGAGTATATGCTCGATGTAGGCTCCCACATGTGGAGCATGAGAAGAAGCAAGGCTAATTTCTTCAGAATCATGGGAGTTTTCAGTGGGCTGATTGCAGTTGGAAAATGGTTTGATCAGATTTGCAATTGGAGAAACCCAATTACAACTGTTCTCATACACATTTTGTTCATAATCCTTGTCATGTACCCTGAGCTCATTCTTCCCACAATTTTCCTTTACCTGTTCTTAATTGGAGTTTGGCATTATAGATGGAGACCAAGGCACCCTCCTCACATGGACACCCGCCTCTCTCATGCCGACTCCTCTCACCCCGATGAACTCGACGAGGAGTTCGACACCTTCCCAACTTCTCGCCCTGCTGACATTGTGAGGATGAGGTACGATCGTCTGAGGAGCATTGCAGGGAGGATCCAAACTGTTGTTGGGGACCTAGCAACGCAAGGGGAAAGGCTGCAATCTCTACTCAGTTGGCGCGACCCAAGAGCATCGGCATTGTTTGTGATCTTCTGCCTGGTTTCTGCCATTGTTCTGTATGTTACACCATTCCAAGTCGTGGCGCTTCTTTCTGGGATTTACGTGCTTAGACATCCGAGGTTTCGGTACAAGCTCCCATCTGTGCCGCTCAACTTCTTCCGGAGGCTGCCAGCCAGAACAGACTGTATGCTATGATGGACTCTTTTGTTTTATGTTCTATTGGTAAAATGATGATGGGGAAAGCAAACATGAAGCTTTTGTATGCTGTTTTTATCAATTCTTGTTTAGGGGCATATTTTTTGGGCATTCAAAAGTTAAAATGTATGGATGGCTTTCCCCAGAAGGTGAAGGCAGTTTCTATTTATGGATTTGTGTTATGTTAATTATCTTTTCAAATAGAATTTCTTGTCATTAACTGTGTTTTTGAATTTCTCTTCTTTAGTTTAGATTTTGATTACAATTTCATTGAGACTGGCCATTTTGTGGGATCTCTATGCTCTCCATATTATGTTTGGACATTTTGAATCAGTCTATATATTCTGTACATAATGGATAATATAGCCTAAACATTATGGTTTAGCATATGCATATTCATGTTTCATATATTTTTGTTTAATTTGGTCAACAATTCTAAAAAGCTTCTGTTTTAATTTTCAAGTTTTAACCTAGGTTAAGCTTATTTTGAAACACATTTTAGTATTTGAATTTTAGATTTAGTTTATTTTAGTATTTAAACTTTTGTTCAACGAGTTTTATTTTAGTATTGGTCGAGTTTTATTTTATATATATATCTATACGTTCTAAACTCGAGAATCAAAATATTTTCACCAAACTTGAATAACTAAGGTTTAGTTTAATAATCATTTTACCTCTAAAAAAAAAAAAAAAAAAATCAAAGAGTTTTCAAATAGGATTAAAAACCGACTAAAATAAGATATAAAGTAAAAATGTTAAATAATCAAACAATTCATAATGTTTTAGAGAGCCATCCAATATAATTCAACTAAAAAATATGTACCATCCATTAAGAGGTTAGAAATTTGAATAGTGTAATAAAAACTGTTTTACGTACATCACTAATTACACAAATTTGTTATTGTTAATAAAATAAATTATTATATTATTAATGTATGTTGACGCATGACCATGCCTCTTATGCATGCTGCAATGAAATATAAAGACTTTGTTTATAAGCATCGACAAAATAATGAGCACATCAAATTTTGTCAATATCTAAGTTTGAGTTTAATCTATCAAATAGTACGGTGACACGTTTGTAACAAAAAATTAATATATTTAATTGTACACCAAATTCTTGTTAACCAATTATTTCAAATGACAAAATTACTGAAAATATTTACAACTATGAAACACAGACACAGGTATGGCTACACAATACGGATAGGATCGGATACGGCGATTCATCAATTTCTAAAAAACTAAGATATGAATACGTCTAAGGATCAATCATTTTTATATATAATTTTTTAATATATATATTTCTAAAAAACAAGGATACTGATACGTTGAAGATACATTTTCTTTTTCTTTAAAAAAAACTAGGATATAGATAAATTTAGCATACAAGTTAATAACAATAGTACAAAATAGAATACAGATACTGAAATACAATACAAAAAAAGCAACATCTAAGATGTTGAAGTACAATAGCTAATAAAATGCAATAGAAAAGTGACTCATATTATAAAGAAGAAAAAGAAGATTAGAAGGAGAAGTATGAAGATAAACAAATAACTTTTTCATTGAATTGCTGAAGATATCCAAATGGTTTATATTTTGGTGGATTTTGTGGGAACTCAAATGTGAAGATAGAGATTAGATGATTCTAATCTAAGGTTTGGTCCGTTATTTTTTTTCTTTTAGTTTTGAACTCGAGTAATGAGTTGTTTTTTTTTTTAAATAGGTTGCCTAGTTTTAGATTGGAAAATATTAGATGAGTTACTTGTCTTTTTTCTTTAAAAAAAAAGTACGCGTAGAAATAAATACATCAAATCGCGTGTCAGATACGTATTTGAGAAGTATATAGAAGTATCGGTATCCGATACGTGTCTGATACTGATTCTTTGCCTCACACGAAGTATTTGTGCTTCATAAATTTACAATATATAGTAAAATTTTGATAGATACTGACAGACATTGATAGACTTTTATCAGTGTCTATCAATATTTGATAGACACTGATATAAGTCTATTGATAAACACTAATAAAAAGTGTTTATCATTGATAGATTCTAAAATTTTGTTATATTTTATAAATATTTTTATTTGTTCTTTTATATTTGAAAATAATTTTTTAATAATAATTTTAATTGATTTTTTTATTGAAAATTAAATTGAGAATTTAAAGAGATTTGGTACGGAATTGAAAATTAGTTAAAAGGTAATTTTGGTGTTGGAATATGAATTAATATCTATGGGTTTTCAAAACTAAACATTCATTTTTACCAAATTTAGTTTTTATTTAGTCTTTAAAATTTTAAAAGTGATACGTTGGATGACCAAGATTTGAGTTGATTTCTAATTGGGCTCATTTGGATTTATTTGAGAAAAAAAAAAGTACTTTTCAAAAAATTCATTTTTATTTTAATATTTTTGATAAATATACTTAAAAAATTATTTTGAATAATTACTAAATACTCCAATTTCTTCTAAAAATAACTTATTTTTAAAACAAAATACTTAAAAATATATTCTAGACAGACCTTAGTCTTAAAATTTGAAATTTGATTTCCAAATGGTTTCTAAAGTTTAGTTGACGTTGGTTAATCTTATGAATTGATGAAGTGTAGTTAACATAACTGTTAAGACCTTATTGATGGATATTTTACTATGAGTTGAAAGTTTTTGTTTTTTTTTTTGTTTTTTCTTTTGGTTCTTTTTTTTCCCCCTCTTTTCCCTTTTGTGGTGTGATTTTACCTTTATTACTCACCGATTCAAGAACCAAATAATGGCGTTGTTGTTTGCATATGTTGTACCAAAATTCATAAATTTGGATGAAAAATTTAGCTTTAATACTATTTTTAAACTTTTGTCAATTTCATATTAAACATAGGTTTTATAATTCGAGTAATTGTTTTAGATGGTAAAACATCTGAAAATATTTTTAAGTATAGTAAAATGTCATTGTCTACTAGTGATAGACTGCGATAAACATCTATCAGACACTGATAGATGTCTATCACTGTTTATCGCGGTCTATCATTAATATAAAGTGATATTTTATTATATTTGTAAATAGGTTGGTTCATTTTTCTTTATTTGAAAATATCCCTACACAATTCATTGAATGTATAAGAGAATCTTTTTTGCAATGGTATTTAAAGTGTTAAAGTAAATTAGGGATTTATTCTTAATTTGTATTTTCCATATTAATATTTTTCTTTTCTGTTTCTTTCCTTTGTGGGTCTACTAGAGTCTATTTATTCTGTAATTCAATGTATTCTGATCAAGTTACAATATAATATACAAAATTAACACGATATCAAAGTTAGGTTCCTAAGGTTTTTTACTTTTTAGCCACCACTATTGTCCGATCTCTACCTCCGTCGACGGTCGATCAATGAAGGCAAATCTACATAGATAGATCCGCTCATCGCAATCACACCCAAATTCGTTTATTCCCATACCACAACTCCACCCTTCCATTCCAGATTTTTCGCTGCGTCGTCTGTTCAGTCGTTGTCTCCACCCCAGTCATCTCACGCAGCCACACCTTTTTGTTTGTGCCACTGCACCTAGATTCAACTTTGTGTTGGTCTCAGCTTATGTCTTCCTCCTTTCCCTACTCAGTTAGCATCGCCACGTCTTACCTCGTTCTCTGCCACATTTCTGCCTGACTTTCGTCGTGCAAACGAGATCTGTCGTCGCCCACCATTAGCTTCGCCATGCTGACGAGATCCAGATATGAAAATCAGCGGCGCTTGTACTCCGTTTGTGGGTTTCCCACTTGCCTAGGTCTGCCCGTTTTCTCTTTGCCCATATTCACACCGCTCCGCCTTTCTCCATCCAAGTTGTGCCGCCTCCTTCAGATTGGCCATTGCTCCTGCCTTAATCTGTGTCGTCCCGCCCACATCCGTCCACGACACCCTCCAACGTGGGTGCCTTCTGCCGTATGCCTCATACGAGAAAGAAGAAGGAAACCACGTACAAATTTTGTATGACCCTATTGGAAAATTTCACAAAATGACCTGAAACCCAAAAACTTTTCTGCCAACGAACTCTCTCTAAAAATGTTTCTACCACTAACCTTTTTCCCATGCGAAATTTCAAAATTACCTCCAATTTTTAAAAAGCCTTCTGACCTTTTGGTGAACGCATCTCTACGAATACTTTAAGCGAGCATTTAAATATTACTAAACGATCAGATAGAGATTACTAAGCGATCGTATAGAAGAATACTAAGTAATCGTTTAGCTAAATGTTACGCGATCATTTAGATATCTGTTATGCGATCGTTTAGTTTTTGTTATACAATCGTTGAGATATCTATTATGCCATCGTTAAGATATCTACGATCGTATGGTTTTTGTTAAACGATCGTTTAGGTTTTGTTATGCGATCGTTTAGAAAATACTAAGCGATCATTTAGCTAACTGTTACGCGATCATTTAGATATCCATTATGCAATTGTTTGGCTAACTATTATGCGATCATTTAGTTTTTGTTATACGATCGTTGAGATTTCTATTATGTGATCGTTTAGATATCAGTTATGTGATCGTTTAGTTTTTGTTAAACGATCGTTTAGGTTTTGTTATGTGATCATTTAGAGAATACTAAGCGATTGTTTAGCCAATTGTTACGCGATCGTTTAATTTTTGTTAAATGATCGTTTAGGTTTTGTTATGCGATCGTTTAGATTTTGTTATGCGATTGTTTATATTTTGTTATACGAACGTTTAAATAAATTTGTGCTAAATTTGTAGAATACAATTGGTGTTGTACATTTAACTAAGAAAATAAATAACTAAGTGACCGTTTAGATAAATTTGTGCTAAAATTACATATTGTACAGTATAATTGGTGTTGTACAGAAAAAATGAAGCAAAAATTACATATTGTTTAGTCTAGATGGGTCAGTGCCAGGTGTTATTAATGTTTGTCTGCACGTTTTCTTGTTATGTCCTCTCTGACCACATCGTGTACACCTATGTATTTGTCGTGACTCCTCTCCAATTGAAGGTATCCCGACGTTTTGACGTCGACCTACACTTACTACCTTTTGCGGTGGTAGAATTGGTTCAAAATCTCCAACATCTCCAACCCATTCTTAACTGTTCTGACTAGGAAGATTGGAGTAGTTGGTTCTATAATTGAAATAATAGAAATGCTTTGTCGTAGAGCTTCGCTAGCAGTGTCGAGCAAAGCTCGGAAACAAAAATGAAAACGATAAAGATGTGGACTCTCCTTTCAACAACTCTCGTTCTTTACATTTCTTCCTCAACTTGAGCGCGACGCCTGCTCTAAGTCCTGCAGCTACTTCCAAAAAACAGCCTATTATGGCTATGTTCGGCGTAAGAAGCAAGCACACACTCAACTGTAAACCATTTTGCACATAATGTTTGAACATTAATGTAGGGTTGCTGTAGATATTGCATGGGAGCATGGGATCTCGAGGCAATTAAACTTCATGCACGTACATGTCTGTGAACGAAAGATCAACCAACCCCCCCAAATATCCATCGTCTACATTAATTATATACATATCCATCGGAGAAACATGATATGTTCTAGATATCAATTCTGATTCCTTAAGAATACTCATTGCGTAATCAGGTACAATGTTTGTACATGCCATTGCGTGTATACGTTGGATATAGAACCAACCTTGTAGCCACTCGTGGATATGCTCTAATAGCTTTGTGATTGGTAGTTCTCGAGCATCTTTCAATACTCTATTGAGGCTTTCTACTATATTTGTTGTCATCTTGTCATGCCTACAATGGACTTGATAAACCCTTGCCCACCGTTGTAATCCAACCTCCTCAAGATAGGCCGTCACACCAGGATATTGATGGAGCTTAGCCCAATATATCTGAAAGTTAGACATTTTGTATGCTTTTGGTGCTAGGTAAAAATATGGGATTATGTTCTTATTCTTGAATTTATCCACCAAATTGTTCTGAATATGGTATATACACGGGGCATGAAATGCACAAGGAAATATCCTTGCAACAACCTTTGCAATTGAGATGTAACGATCTAATATAATCACTAGATTGAGAACGTCTCCTATTGAAGCCTTCAAATGAGTCATGAACCAAGTCCATGATGCATCGTTCTCACCATCTACAATACTGAAAGCGATAGGATATATTTTGTTATTTCCATCAATACACGTTGCTATTAACAACATACCTTTGTATTTCTCATGCAAATTGGTCTCATCAACAACGATTACAGGATGGATGCAGTTTAGAAAACTCCTGATACACGAACCAAGTGCCATGAAGACGTACTTAAAGTATTGTTCATCCTTTACTTCAACCTCAAATATGGTACTTGGATTTGCAAGCTTAAGTGCCGCACCATATGCTCTAATAACAACATATGATCCTTTTGGCGACCTTCGTGCATACACCAATCCGTACTTTCTAGCGCGATAAGTTCGTTCGTAGGTAATGTTCACTCCATATTCTCATCGAACGTCCTCAATTATATCCCTTGGGCGGTAGGTTCGGCCAACTTGTTTGTATTTGGACTTTATTAAGTGTCCAATAACTACACTTTTTGCTTATCGATGATTACTAGATCTCATTTCAAGAGAACATGTATGTTCGCTGAGATATTTTGTCACTTTGAAAGAATCACTTTCTTTCATTTTCTTGGCATAAACCCTCCACTTGCATTCCTCTACCGAACACCAGATATTTAGCAAGCATTTTGTTGATTTTTTACACGGTAGTCAAAGTTCTTTCTTATTGCAAGCATCGATAATTTAACTGACAAGTCATATTTCGAAAAGAAAATTTGACCGATCTTTATATCCTCATCATTCAGATAGTCATGAGGTATTGTGACGGGGTTGTCATACGATGGGCCCTCTGATGGTCTAAATATATCAACATATGGTTCGGTTGGAATGGTGGAATACATTAGAACCGAAGGCATCACAACCGGTGGAATGGGAGCAAGTGGGGTTTGAACATGGATGTTAGGTGTTGGAGAAGTTTGTAGACCTGAAGATTGTTCATATCCATGTTTAGTATTGAACTGTGAAGTACATCTGGGTTCACTATTCCGACCAAACCAAGCTTCACTTCGATCATCCCCCAAGTTACGTGGCTCAATATGATCATCAAGTGAAGACATGGTATGAATTGGATTTGGTTGATCAGTTGAATTGCAATACTGGTGTACTCCATGACTTTCACAAGGTGTAACTGATACAAATAACGGCGTTCGGGATGCCTCACTGCCTTCTAAAAAGAAGCCAAGATCTTCATCGTCAACTATGTCAATTGGAGGAGCCGGGACCAATAGATTGTAGCAACATTTGATGTGTATATCAAACATATCCGGATCGATATTCAGTCGTTGGTGCATCATAATCACTAATTCACTGACTGTTATATCATTTCTGACTTTCATACCTTTCATATGACCACCGACATAATTTCTTCCGGACTCATCCCAATCCCCACCAAATCGTACAAAGATGCGAAGTAGCACCATTGATCTATAATTGGATAAACAAATCATTGATAAGTGAACGATTGTGTATAAATTACTATGTGATTGTATATAAATTACTATGCGATTGTGTATAAATTATTACACGATCGTGTAATTGCATAATAATGTCTAAATGATCGCATAGTAATGTATAAACGATCATATTGTATAAATTAGTACACAATTGTTTATAAATTGCTATGCGATTGTGTATAAATTATTACACGATCGTGTAGTAAACGATTAAATAGTAGTGTATAAACGATGGCATAGTGATATATTAACGATTGTGTATATATTACTAAATGATCATTTACAATTTACTAAACGACCGTGTATAAATTACTACACGATCGTTTATAATTTACTATACAATCGTATTGTAATTTATGAACGATCGTGTAGTAATTTATACATGATCGCATAGTAAACGATTGCATAGTAATGTATACAAGATTGCATAGTAATGTATAAATGATCGTCTAGTAATTTAATGCAAAACAACACTTATTGAATGAAGGGCTGAAGAAACCGTTGAAGGAAGAAGAAATGTGGACTAAATCCGACGATGAAAGCTACAAGAGAATCCAAAGATGTTGGGTTGAAACTCTGAAAGAAAGCTACAAGAGAACAATGAGAGAATTTCGTGGGGAATTCGACGACAGAAAGTGAATAATGAGAGTGATGTTCCATTCTCTTCAGAATATTAGTTGGGAATAGTAGTAGTAGTAGTAGTAGTAATAATAATAATAATAATAGTTCTTTTGTGTTTACTGATTCCGTTTTCAAATCAATCGTTCATGGGTTATGTTTTAAATCTTTCTATGAGGACCTCTATTTTCAGCCTAAAAGATCTCCACATTGTAGTACTTCGTGGGTATTCTCTCCAGTCCAAAAGTTCTCTGTATTTTATTACTTTGTGGATATTCTCTCTAGTCTAGAAGTTCTTTGTGTTTACTTCTTCTTGAGTACTCTCTCTAGCCCAAAAGTTCTTTGTGTTTTAATTCTTCGTGGGTTAAGTCTCTAGCCCAGAAGTTCCCTGTGTTTTAATTTTTCGTGGATTTTGTCTCCAACTGTCGTGATTTGATTCGGGAGTTTTCTTCAATTTTTGTCATCAGCTTCAATCGGTCATCTCACAAACTCAAGCTAGTTATTACTCTACAATGTTGAATTCAAGGGAGGGTGTTAAAGTAAATTAGGGGTTTATTCCTAATTTATATTTTTTATATTAATGTTTTTTTTTTTTTCTATTTCTTTCCTTTGTTGGGTCTATTTATTCTATAATTTAATGTATTATGATGAAGCTGATTATTCAATAAAATATACAAAATTAACATAGTGCAAGAACTTATTGGAAGAACGTTGAAATTTGCAACATTTTTCAAAATTTAAGTTTAAAATTGCAACGGCTGAAGTGCAGTTTGACGAAATAAAAAATTTAGAATTAAAATTGATATCACTCGATAATCTTGAGGTGCAACTTCTTGGTGGCTTTAGCTTTTTCTGTTTTAGTTCTTTTTTTAAAAAAAACTGAAAAAAAAAAGAAAAAAGAAAAATGAAGACTTTCAATTTGCATTAAAAAAAATTAATAATAAAAAGTAGGAATTAATATATTTAATTTCCAAACACAGCTGCCAAATTCTTCGCTGTCAATTGCTAAAAAGCAGGGCTACCACTCCCTATTCTTTTAGTGAAAAGGACAAACCTTCCCATTCGTTTTCAGCCTATGCATTCTCGACGGTTGGATGCTATCTACCTTAATTATTGTCGTACGGAAAATTCCTTATTACCAACAGACATGTTAGTTAATATTATAAATATCATAAATTATGCGTAAAATAAATATTCATTTTTAACTTCAAAAAGGCAAATGTCACTTCCTATGCATTATATATATATATATATAGCCACGTATTTTGTAAATACTCATTCTTAATATCTATGTAATCCACATTCTACCTACCAAATTGCTTATAGTGACATTTCGTAGGTTTTGTAAAACACACATTGGGCAAAATTTATAAAAATTATAGAAAGTGGAGATTTTAGAGAAATTTCTCATTTCATATTTTGTTAATTTATTTATATATTATGTTTTATTTATTTTAATATCTATTTATTTTATTATATATTATTATTATATTATATTTTCTTNTTATATATTATGTTTTATTTATTTTAATATCTATTTATTTTATTATATATTATTATTATATTATATTTTCTTCTTATCCGTGTTCTCGTTGTGCGTTGTTGTGCTCCTCAAATTTACAACACGTTATCAACACGAGCTCTTATCGTCTTCCCTCCTAAACTACTGCCATTACAAATCTCACAAAATTAGAATTTGTCGTCCTTGATATTAACGACAATAATTATTTGTCATGGGTGCTTGATGCCGAAATCCACTAGATGCTATGAATCTTGGAGAGACTATTAACGAAGAAAATACGACATCCAGTCAGAACAAAGCAAAAACTATGATTTTCCTTCGTCATCATCTTCACGAGGGATTGAAAATAGAGTATCTTACAATAAAAGATTCCCATATCTTGTGGAAAAATTTAAAAAAGAGGTATGATCATAAAAAACAATTATTTTTCCTCAAGCTCGCAGAGTGGATGCACTTGAGGTTACACGATTTCAAATCAGTGAGTGATTATAACTCCACATCGTTTAAAATCAGTACAAAATTATTATGTGGAGAGAAAAGTATTGATGTTGATATGTTAGAGAATAAATTTTCTACATTTTATGTCTCGAATATGTTCATACAGCAACAATATCGAGAGAAAATTTTAAACATTATTCTGAACTAATTTCATGTCTTCTCGTGGTCGAACAAAATAATAAGTTATTGATGAAAAATCATGAATCTCGATCAACTGGAATAACACCATTCCCTAAGTGAATGTTGTGAATGTTAATAATCGTGGTCAAGGTCGTGGTTGCGGTCGAGGTCGTGATCGTAGTAGAGGAATAAATAATTATTATTTTCGTGGTGGTCGTTTTGATCATTCAAATTTCAAAGAACCACAAAAAATGATGATCACAAAGAAGATAAGAGTCCAAAAAGTGCTGAAAATAAATGCTTCCGATGCGGAATGATTGGGCATTGGTCACGTACTTGTACGTCAAAACACTTAGTTAATCTCTATCAAGTCTCTCTAAAGGAAAAAGAGAAAAATGTGGAAGCAAATTTTGCATACCAGGATAATGACATATTTGACCCATTCCATATGATAAATTTGGATGTGATGGACTTTTTTGAATCTCCCGAAGAGAAAATTGGCAGAATTGATGAAACATCAAGTTTTTTTCTTTGACTTTAAAAATATCTGGATTTAATGTTGTTCTTTTTTATCTCCATGTTTTTTTCCTCTTAGTAGATGTATATTCCAAATGTTTTTTTTTCTTATCGTAATTATTTTCTTTTAATGAAGAACCATGAATCATTTTCATATGATAAGTGATTAAAAAATGAGTAAAGAAGATCTATATCTGGGCAACTACTTATACAATACTTATAAGGAGAAAATATTTTTTCAAACTGAGAATGTTGGAACCAAAAATCAATACGATATCAAGTTCTACAAACTTAATTGAAGGCTTTGGAAAAGAAAATATTATTTTGCCTAGAGGAACAAAATTTACAATTGACAATGCATAGTTCTGTAGTCAATCAAAGAGAAATCTATTTAGTTTTAAAGATATATGTTGCAGTGGTTATCATTTTGAGGCTGATAGTAAGAATAATGTGGAATATCTATATATCATATCTACTGTCTTAAATGAAAAACATATATTGGAAGAGTTGCATGCTTTATCTTTTGGATTATATTATATTCATATACGAGTAATTGAAACATATGCAACAATGAACTTGAAGTTCATGAATCCAGATATATTTACAATTTGACATGACATATTAGGTCATCCAGGGTCTATAATGATGAGGAGAATTATTGAGAATTCAAATGAACATCCATTAAAGAGTCAAAAGATTCTTCAATCTAATGAATTATCATGTGATGCTTGTTCTCAAGAAAAATTGATAATTAGATCATCACCAAAAAAGACTTGATTGAGGATGTAAATACCCATGAAGAAATCCTCGACATGACTAGTGAGGAAGGTGAAATACCTAAAGATAATAATGAGATTTCAATAAACTATTTCATGGTAGGAAAATGATGGAATTGGACTCATGTAATTATTGACAACATTTTTGCATATAATGTTGATCTTAATATTATATCTGAAAATGAGGTTTCTGAACCAAAAACTGTTGAAGAATGTCAACATAGAAAAGATTGGCTTTAGTGGAAAGATGCAATTGAGGCAGAATTAAACTCACTTCAAAACGTCAAGTTTTTGGACTAGTAGTCTGAACACTAGAAGGTGTCAAACCTGTGGGATACAAATGGGTATTTATGAGGAATATACCTGGGATCAACTGCCAAGAGATTTGACATGAAGGTGTAACTCAGGTGTGAGCGAAGCACCACCCGGGGGGGTGGTGCAAAGGAATGATACACTAACTTCCTAGTGCGAAGATCATATAAGTCTATGGGTGGTGAGGTTCGAAACACAATAACAAACTCCACATAGTACTGACTGTTGGGTTTTATGTCCTAAAAACTCGCAGTTTATAAAATGATAAACATTTTCTATACTCAATATACTTGTTATTGATCTCATAAATTGTATGAAAGTCTAAATCCAATAAACTGAGACCCATGACTATTGTATGAGTACTAGAACTTTATGTGGAGATATAAGAGTGGATCGAGTTTGAGAAAATAGTCAAAATGATCTATAGTACATGAATGAGGTTGGGTACCTTATTATGGTAATACCATTGGATGCAGCCTACTCTGTAGTTGTTACAAAGAGTTGTAAAGTGCTACATACGATATGATCCTAATTCATACATATTATGACATGAGAAGTGGAGGCGTCCTAGGCAATGAGTTTGCATAAGATCAGGACCAAGAAATAAGTCTCTTACTTTATAACGCTGTTTACTATTTAAGACTGACTATTTCACCTAGATGACCTAGGTAACTCGATCTTAATCCTGATCTAACTATGTACTCTTGTTTATTCGGGATTGCCCTTAGATTTTCATAGTTGAGAGTTGGTTCAACAGCACCGACTCAATAAGACTCTCATTTCAGGGGTAAGATCGGATAGATAGCTTGGGACATAGGGTGTAAGACGGAGTTTACGCCTACACGAGTTAGGGATAGGAGAAAGGTTGTTCTCTCAAGTACTGAATCCAGGTCTTGAACAAGGGGCCCCACCCTCTCACTGGATTGAGAGAGTTTGGTTTCGTGATTGGATCACAAACCAGTTGTTCATTAAAGGATCAGTAGGGACTTGAGGAATAAGACGTACTCTCGGGGGTAAAATAGATATTGACCCAGCCGTTATTACGAACAACCTGTGAAGGGTCGACTTGATGATTATGGTTAAATCATGTAGACATAATATATCTAGGAGAGCAACTATGGGCTTTAGTGGAGTTACCCATTAGTTAGTGAATGAAGATTAATTTGGTCTAATGAGTTTAGCCGATTAATTAATTTGGTCTAATGAGTTTAGCCAATTAATCTCGGATCGTTGAAGCCCATGATCTGTAGGTCCACGAGGTCCCCTTACTAGCTCGAAAGGACTAGCTCTAGAATAGCGTGATAAGTTAATTTGAAACGTTCAAATTAGAATTAAAGGAATCAGTAATTATATTTCATATAATTACATATTTAATTTTAGAATTAGATGGAATAGGAGAATTTATATATTTAAATACGATTTAAATATATAAAAATGGATATGTGTTAAAATTAATTTAATATTTGATATTAAATTGATTAAGTTTTATTTAATAATTAATTTATGAAATTAATTAATTTTTCATTTTTAAAATCAAAATAGATTTTATAAAATCAAATTTTGATTTTTGATAAAATTGGAAAATTGGAAAACCTAAACACAAAATGGAAAAATGAGTTTTTCCATTATCCATCACCTAAGTAGCTCACACATGAAGCAATGTCTTGGCCTTGTATTCTCCAAGCATGAACTACAACTCATGCAACTCTTCTCTTTGCATGTTGATATACAATATAATGAAGAGATTGGAGTGAAAATCGGGCATGCGATACATAGAGTTTTTTAGACAAAAACTTGTTTGAAGAAAGGTTCTTCAACAAAGTTGCAGCAGTGAGCTTTTCTCCTTCATCCCTTGATTCAAGTTTGTTTTGAGTCCCACAACTCAATCTAGAGCACCAAGAGAATAGTGGGGAAGATCTTGAGGTGGTCTGCAACAAGATATGGAGAAGATAGCAGCTAGAGAAGAAGCTTTGAAGAAATTCTACAAGAGGTATGTCTTGAAATCCATTTTTTCCTGTAGAAGCATGCTTTATATTTGCCAAAATTAGTGAATTTGAGTGCTTAGATGATCCTTGTGCTTTCGCTGCTGTTGATACAATCCTACACGGATGGAGGCCGCCACCCCGAGGTATACACAGGAGCCCTTGACAGATACTCCAGGACCTGCCAATGCTCATGAAAATCGGGGTCGGTCGATCCTCCATTCATCGACCAGAGGTGTGGATAACGAGGCCACCTTCACAACCTTAGTGGTATTGCCTTATAACTGCCCAACATATACCTTTACCAACTCCACAACGGTTCCCTAAATGCACTGCTATGCAAATAAAAATAATGAGGTCACAAGATATAAAACAAGACTTGTTGCACAAGGTTTTTCACAAAGACCTGGTATTGATTATGAGGAGATGTATTTTTCGGTGGTGGATACAATTACATTAAGATATTTAATTCGTTTGATTGTACATGAAAATCCAGACATGCATCTTATAGATGTAGTCATAACATATTTATATGGATCTCTTGATAATGATATTTATATGAGAATCCCAGAAGGATTCAATGTACCTGAAACATATAAATCAAATTCTCAGGAATTGTATTCAATAAAATTACAGAGATCGCTATATGGATTAAACAATCAGGATGAATGTGGTACAATCGTCTGAGTGGATATTTGTTGAATGAAGGATACTAAAACAATCCAATATGTCATTGTGTTTTTATAAAGAAATCACAGTCAGAATTTGCTATTATAATTGTACAGGTTGATGATTTAAATATAATTAAAACTTCAAAGACAATAGAATATCTTAAGAGAGAATTTGAGATGAAAGATCTTATAAAAACAAAATTTTTCTTTGATTTGAAAATTGAGCATTTAGCAGATGAGATATTTGCTCATCAGTCAACTTACGCAGAAAAGTTTTGAAAATATTCTATATGGACAAAGTGTTGGAGTTAGCATACAATTAGCGGAAACAATTATGATCTTAAGCACTTTAATTCCATCAATTTTAGCATAAAAACATGCAAGTTCATAAACTAAAAATAGGGTTTTGAAAATATACCTTTTAAGATCTTTTTAATCTTCAAATCTAGCTAGAATCTTCATTCCAAATGCTTGTAGACCACCACTTTATCTTTCCTAATATTTTCTAGGACCTTAGATTAGATTTGGGAGATCCAAAATGAGCTGAATTTAGGGAAGATTGGAGAGGAAATCTGTTTTGGTGTTCAAGGTTTGAAGAACCTTTCTTCAACCAAATTTTCAACAAAACATTCAAATTGCACGTCATTTCTTAAGTTGAAATGAATTTGATTTATATCAAATTCAGTTTGCCACTCTTTCGTCTCACAATTTGACAACAAAATACTTTAATTTGGGTGGAGATCTTGGTGGACTAAGTGTGAAAAATTTACTTAGTCTATTTTTCAAATTTTCAAATTTTAAATTGAATTAATTTTGTTGAATTTTTAACAAAATTCAATTTTAATTTAATTTTTCAAAAAAAAAAAATCAAGATTTAAATATTTGAATTTTCATAAAATTCAAAAAATAAAATTTAAATAAAATTAACTCAAATAATTAATTAAAAAAATTTAATTAATTAAAATAATTTAATATCTAATATTAAATCATTAAATTCCACAATCATGAATCCTTATTCATGCATTTAATATTTAAATCAAATTTAAATATTATTCAATTCTCCAATTCTATTTAATTCGATACTTAAACGTGTAATTATATTGTATATAATCACTAATTCCCTTAATTCGAATTTGAACATTTCAAATTGACTCATCACGCTATTCTAAGGTTTAATTAGTTTGTGAGCTAGTAGGGGGACCTAATGCACCTACAGATCATGAGCTGATCTCCAACAATCTGAGATTAATTGGCTAAACTCTTTAAATCGAATTAACCAACATTCGTTAACTACTGGGTCACTCCACTCAAGCCCAATAGTTGCACTCCCCTCAATATAGATATATTTCTGTCCACTTGATTTAACCATAATCAGTAAGTCGACCCTTCACAGATTGTTCGTAATAACAATTGGGTCAAAAGCTATTTTACCCTTGAGATTACATCTTGCTCCTTAAGTCACACTGATTCTCTAATGAATAATTGGTTTGTGATAAAATCACCAAACCATGTCAATGAAACGGTTAGACCCCTTGTTCAAGACCCGGAGTCAGCATTTAAGGGAACAACCTCTCTACTATCCCTAAAAGCGGGTAGGAGTAAATTTCGTCTTGCACTCTATGTCCTTAGCTATCTACCCGGTCTTATCCCTGAAATATGAGGCTTATTCAGCTGACGCTATTGAGCCAATCCTCACCTATTGGTGACGGAAAATTAAACGTTAAATTATTCAACAACTAAAATCCCATGGATGCGGTATGCGATGCATATTCCTAAGATATGTGTTGATAGTCATGCGTCGATGGTCATGCGTTGGAATGATATGCGTTAACGAATGTATGTAATGACCATGCATCCTGCCAAGTATAACGCAAACACAAGTTTCTCGGGTAATCCGAGGTCGAACACAAGAACTTGTAGCTATATGTATGCGGTAATGTGCATGCGGCGGTTTAAATAAAAGAATGGAAGGGAGGTTGCTAAGTTAACCCTACTCCTACTCCTATTTAACAGACAACGCAATGAGAATATGCATGAAAGGTAGAGATGTGACAACACTTGACATGAAATAAATGTATGGGAAAATAGATAAAATGTGGAGATGATTTCATTGCAACCCTTAAGAGTGACCGCAAGGGCAACCTCAGTCAACGCAAGCCATGCGATCATAAAACACTCATACAATAGCAAACCACCTCTCGATGCGAATGCTACGGCTTCTAATGCTAGAATGCATGCGATGTACGTGCAAAGGTGTCTATAGGGACTACACATAAGCCTCTAATTCTTGTCTATGCGATGATACACAGACAACGCGACCACATATCATCATTCCTATTTCTAGGGTGCATGCGATGGAGTGTTGACAAACATAGCTTATCCCTAAGATCCCATTCTTGCCTATGTGTTCCAATCCGCTCTCCTGAGTCTTAGATTTGTGTTTTAGACTACTCTCCCAAGTATGCCTAAATGATTAATAAAGTGCTCATAGGACAAGGTAACTGCATGAACTTTGCTGACCTAAAATTGTTACTATCCCTAGTGAACAATGCATACATTGCTTAATACGACCAACCATTTACCCTCCCGGACAGTTGGTTGTTGCTGATTTTACTTATAGACAAGCAATGCGTTAGCCTATAGACAGGCGTTGCAGCAGCTTCACACTAAACAAATAAAATTACTCACATACTCGTGCAACGCACACCTCTCAGTGGGTTGCTACATGCTTCATATCCCTAATCTACATGACTAAGTATGCAATGCCCAAGCAATCCCACTAAGTGTTGCAATGAAAGTAAAGATACTAAGAAAAGAAAATGGAGATGGAGTCGAAGGAACAAAGAAATGCATTGCAACAAATTGTATTAATTCCTTAATTCCAAAATGTCATACAATACAATATGAGAAAAGAAAGGAAAAGGAAATGACCGGTTGGAAACAACGACTTGCTTCCAGCGGATGTGCGTTAAGGCTGTCGGTGGTGCCATGGATGGGCGGAGGAGCTGACTCTCTCGAGATCTAGCTTCGGTCGAAGGCTCCGGTCGTGACTCGGAATGGATGAAGGAGGTGAAGAACTCTTAGCCATCTTCTCACGCAATTTTTCTGGATCACGGGAAAATCCCCAGATTGAGGGATAATCTCCGGACGATTTGAATTTCAGCTAACGACTTCTATTTATAGAGCTTGGGTCACCGACAACATTAATTGGACTGGTCTGAGTCTGACATTCGGCCCGTTTAGTCCTTTCTAAACCTCTGCTACTAATGGCGTGGTAGGTGAAATGTTAGCATCAGCTTTGGATTTTCTCAAGGTAGATGCGTTGATGCATTCATTCCACCTACCTT
>NC_052351.1:65903523-65956302 GCF_009727055.1 Benincasa hispida | reverse complement strand
TATATTCACATATGAATATCGGATATGTTTTAAAATCTCCATTTTCCTCAAATTTTCATGGATTTTTTCCTAATGGTGTGTTCTACAAAACCCACCAAACGCCACTATTTATAAGCATATTTGGCAAGTAGGAGGACCACTAAGAACTGAGTATTTACAAGACATATGGCTATATACATGGGAGTATTATAGGGAATTACATTTGGCTTTTTACACTAAAAATGGGTATCTTATTTACACATAAATTTGTGATATTTATAACCCCCTTAGATATCCTTTATATATATATGGAATATGCCGTCGTTAAAACCTTACTAGGAAAAAAACTCATTGGAAAAAAAAATTCCTAATGAAGGAAAAAGAGTACATATTTCATATAATCTAATACTCTTTACATAAACTTAAAAAGAATACAGTATATTTATTCCTCCTCATTGGAAACATCATTTGAGATCTCTGAGTCGTCGCACTCCAATATTGTGTATCAATTTCTCAAAGGTTGTAGTTGGTAATGATTTTATAAATAAGTCTGTTAGTTTTATCCTTCAAATAAATTTGTTGTATAATGATGTCACCATTTTTTTCAAGATCATAAGTGTAGAAAAACTTCGATGAAATATGTTTTTCTATCTTCTTTAATATATCTTCCTTTGATTTGGGTTATGCTTGTGTTGTGTTGTCTTCATATAATATCGTTGGAAGATTTTTACTAAGAAGACAAACCGCATGTTCCAATGAATTTGTTGAGTCATTTGATCTTAGCTGTACATGTTTCTCGATTAGCCCCTGTGAATTGCAAGATTTCAGCATGATTTGAGGAAATAGCCATTATGGTCTATTTCACTGATTGCCAGATACAACAGTTCTCACACATGTGGATAAGATAACCTGTTCGAGATCTAGCTTTGTGTGGATCAGAAAAATATCCAGAATCTACATAACCAACAAGATCAAAATATTCTATTTAATTTGAATAAACAAAACTCATATCAAGTCGTTCTTTGAGATATACAGGAGTATATGCTTAGATGTCTGTTCATTGTCTTTTTGTTGGAAAAGAAACTATTATCTTGCTAATAAATTTACTAAAAAACATATCTGGTATGTATTTATTAGTAAGATACATAAGTGCACCAATGCACTAAGATATGGTAATTCAGGACACAAAGTTCTTCATTATCATTTCGAGATCGAATATATCTTTCTTCACATCTAGTTAATGAACTTCCATTAGATTGTTCAATGGATGTGCTTTGTGTTTGGGTTGTATGTCTAAAACTCGCAGTTTGTAAAATTAAATATTTCTATTTGCAATAAAAAAAAAAAGTTATTGAGGTTTATTCGATAAAATTGTTATTGAACATGTAAATTGCAGTTGTAAAAACTAATTATAAACTAGATCATGGTTGTTAATGAGTACATTGGACTTTATGTGGATACATAAGAGTAATCAAGTTTCGAATAGATACCAAAACAGTCTATAGTATACGGATAAGGATGGCTACCTTATTTGGAAACACTATCGGATGCGATCCACTTTGTATTTAGGGTACAATGATGTGATCTTTAGTTCATGTGGAAAAGTGAGTGGATGCATCTATGCAAAAGATTTGTATCAAGATTGACTACGAAAAAATAATCACTCTTAGCCTTAATTATAACAGTCATTTGCTACCTATTCGAAACCTATAGGGCAATAAAAGGAATAAAGAGCTAGGTTACATATAGTTTATCTTTATAAGATAAAGTCATAAGATGACCTAGGTAACTTGACCTTAAATCTTAAGCTAACTATAACTCCTGTTTATTCGGGATTATCCTTAGATTTACATGGGTGATCTGCATGTTCATCTTAGGCCTTTTACTTAGAATTAGAAGGTTGTTAGGCAGAATATGCGGCATTATGCGA
The DNA here is from genome assembly GCF_009727055.1 of Benincasa hispida. Taxonomy (NCBI): domain Eukaryota; kingdom Viridiplantae; phylum Streptophyta; class Magnoliopsida; order Cucurbitales; family Cucurbitaceae; genus Benincasa; species Benincasa hispida. The sequence goes on along the minus strand of NC_052351.1, from coordinate 65,954,393 downwards.
GGAATTCACGAGAAAGTGAGCTTGCGTCGATCAGCATGTTGAATCTTAGCTAACCCGTTATTTTGCATTAATTATGCATTCAATGTTCTATTTTTGTAGCTAATGCAGGAAATGGCGAAAACGCGGAAACCGGGCCCTGCATAGACGATCGCATGCAGAGAAACACTCCATCGCAAGGCCGAACGCGTCGATCAACGCGCATGGATGTTGCGGTAATCAGCCGTATACGCCATCGCATGGGAGTTATGCTCGTCAAGCAATTGCGGTCATCGTGAAAGTTGCAGCATTAAGCGAATGCGCTCATTGAATGATTGCGGCTGTGCGACAACAAAAACTAATGGGATCAACGCCATTATTTCACAACTAAAATTCCTTGGACACGGTATGCGATGCATGTTCTTAAGATATGCGTTGATAGTCATGCGTCGATGGTCATGCGTCCTGTCACAAGTTTTCTTGCACTCACACCAAGTATAATGCGAACGCAAATTTCTCGCGTAATCCGAGGTCAAACACAGGGACTTGTAGCTATATGTATGCGGTAATGTGCATGTAGCGGTTTAAATAAAAGAATGGAAGAGAGTTGCTAAACTAATCCTACTCCTACTCTTATCTAACAGACAATGCAATGAGAATATGCATGAGAGGTAGAGATACGACAACACTTGACATGAAATAATGTATGGGACAATAGATAAAATGTGGAGATGATTTCATTGCAACCCTTAAGAGTGACCGCAAGGGCAACCTTAGTCAACGCAAACCATGCAATCACGCTACACAAACGTGAACCTAATTGTAGGACATATGCGGTGTATTTGCGATATTGCCGAGAAGCCTATGCCTTCCTAGACCTCCATAACCAGCTCACTAGCTCTCGCCGCATGAGTATGGCTATCGCATAACCCCTTATCCTACTTCCTGGATGCATGCAAATCCAATCTGTTGGGTGCATACGCTATGTGAAGCAAACATAGCTTATCACTAAGGTCCCCATTCTTGTTATGCGTTCCAATCCACTCTTCTGATTTTTAGATTTGGGTTTTAGACTACTTTCCCAAGTATGCCTAAATGATGAATGATGCACTCATAGGACAAGGTAACTGCATGAACTTTGTTGACCTAAGACTGTTACTATCCCTAGTGAACAATGCATACATTGCTTAATACGACCAACCACTTAACCTCCCGGGCAGTTGGTTGTTGCTGACTTTACTTATAGAGAAGCAATGCATTAGCCTATAGGCAGGCATTGCAGTAGCTTCACACTAAGCAAATAAGATTACCCACACACTCGCGCAACGCACACCTCTTGGTGGGTTGCTACATGCTTCATATCCCTAATCCACATGACTAAGCATGTGATTCCCAAGCAATCCCACTAAGTGTTGCAATGAAAGTATCTATGCTAAGCAAAGAAGATGGAGATGGAGCCGAAGGAATAGAGAAATCATTGAAAACAAATTCTATTAATTCCTTAATCACAAAATTTCATACAATACAATATAAGAAAAGAAAGGGAAATGGAATGACCGGCTGGAAGCAAAGACTTTCTTCCAGTGGATGTGCGTCAAGGCTGCTGGTGGTGCCATGAATGGGCGGAGGAGCTGATTCTCTCGAGATCTAGCTCCAGTCATAGGCTCCATTCGTCACTCGAAATGGATGAAGGAGGTGAAGAACTCTCAGCGTCTTCTCACGCATTTTGTCTAGATCGCGGGGAAAATCCCCGGATAACTTGAATTTCTTCTCATCGACTTTTATTTATAGAGCTTGGGTCACCGACAACATTAATTGGACTGCTCTGAGTCTGACATTCGACACGTTAGTCCTTTCTGAACCTCTGCCACTAACGGCATGGTAGGTGAAATGTCAGCATCATCTTTTGGTTTTTCTCGAGGTAGATGCGTTGATGTGTTCATTCCACCAATCTTGAGTTGCTCCTATTAGTATGTGTTGTCGCATAGCTGCAATCATTTAATGACTGCATTCGCTTAATACTGCAACTCTACACAATGACCGCAATCGCTAGGCGAGCGCAACTCCCATGCGATGGACGTATATGGCTGATTACCGCATCATCCATGCGTTGATCGACGCGTTCGGCCTTGCGATGGAGTGTTTCTTCACATGCGGTGGTCCAGCGTCTGCTTTTGCGTCCATTTCTTGCACTAGCTACAAAAATAGAACATTGAACGCATAATTAATGCAAAATAATGGGTTAGATGAGATTCAACATGTTGATCGACGCAAGCTCACTTTCTCGTGAATTCCTCGCATAATTGCCGCATATTCTGCCTAACAACCTTCATAATTCTAAGTAAAAGGCCTAAGATGACATGCAGATCACCCATGTAAATCTAAGGATAATCCCGAATAAACAGGAGTTCATAGTTAGCTTAAGATTAAGGTCAAGTTACCTAGGTCATCATTTTGAAATAGTCAGTCTTAAGCAGTAAACAACGTTATAAAGTAAGAGTGACTTATTTTTCGGTCCAATCTTATACAAACTCTTTGCATAAGATGCATCCACTCACATGTTTCCACATGAACGATTTAAGATCACATCATTTGTACTAAATACAAAGTGGATCGCATCCGATAGTGTTTCCAGAATAAGGTAGCCAGCCTTATCCGTATACTATAGACTGTTTTGGCTATCTATTCGAACTTGATCTACTCTTATGTATCCACATAAAGTCCAAGTACTCATGTAACAACCATGGATCTTAGTTTATTGAATTTAGTTTTTACAACTGCAATTTACATGTTCAATAACAATTTTATCGAATAAACCTCAATAACTTTTTTTTTTTATTGCAAATAGAATATATTTAATTTTACAAACTGCGAGTTTTAGGACATACAACCCAACACAAAGCACATCCATTGAACAATCTAATGGAAGTTCATTAACTAGATGTGAAGAAAGATATATTCGATCTCGAAATGATAATGAAGAACTTTGTGGTCCTGAATTACCATATCTTAGTGCAATTGGTGCACTTATGTATCTTACTAATAATACATACCAGATATTGTATTTTTAGTAAATTTATTAGCAAGATATAGTTCTTTTCCAACAAAAAGACAATGGAACAGAATTAAGCATATACTCCGTTATCTCAAAAGAACGATTGATATGAGTTTGTTTTATTCAAATAAATAGAATTTTGATCTTGTTGGTTATGTAGATTCTGGATATTTTTCTGATCCACACAAAGCTAGATCTCGAACAGGTTATCTATCCACATGTGGAGGAACTGTTGTATCGTGGCAATCAGTGAAATAGACCATAATGGCTATTTCCTCAAATCATGCTGAAATTCTTGCAATTCACGGGGCTAATCGAGAACATGTACAGCTAAGATCAATGACTCAACAAATTCATGGAACATGCGGTTTGTCTTCTAGTAAAAATCTTCCAACGATATTATATGAAGACAACACAACACGCATAACCCAAATCAAAGGAAGATATATTAAAGAAGATAGAACAAACATATTTCATCGAAGCTTTTCTACACTTATGATCTTGAAAAAAATGGTGACATCATTATACAACAAATTTATTTGAAGGATAACCTAACAGACTTATTTATAAAATCATTACCAACTACAACCTTTGAGAAATTGATACACAATATTGGAGTGCGACGACTCAGAGATCTCAAATGATGTTTCCATGAGGAGGAATAAATATACTGTATTCTTTTTAAGAGTATTAGATTATATGAAATATGTACTCTTTTTCCTTCATTAGGAATTTTTTTCCAATGAGTTTTTTCCTAGTAAGGTTTTAACGAGGCATATTCCATATATATATAAAGGATATCTAAGGGGGAGTTATAAATATCACAAATTATGTGTAAAATAGATACCCATTTTTAGTGTAAAAAAGCCAAATGTAATTCCCTATACACTCCATGTATATAGCCATATGTCTTGTAAATACTCATTCTTAGTGTCCTCCTACTTGCCAAATTGCTTATAAATAGTGGCGTTTGGTGGGTTTTGTAAGACACACACATTAGGAAAAATCCATGAAAATTGGAGAAAATGGAGATTTTAAAGAAATTTCTCATTTCATATTTTGTTAATTTATTTTATTTTATTTATTTATATATTATGTTTTATTTATTTTAATATCTATTTATTTTATTATATATTGTTATATATTATATTTTCTCCATATCCGTGTTCTTGTTGTACACTGTTGTGCTCCTCAAAGTTACAACAGTTAAAGCTTATTTAGACTTCCTCTTAATCTTAGATACCAAACTCAATGTTTTAAGTTCTTTGTTTAGTAATTATTTAGGAGAAATTCGAAGGGCCATTTTAACACCCCCCCCCCCCCCCCCCCTCCTTTTTTTTATTATAGTAAAAATTATTTACAATTAAGTGGTTAAAAATAATTTACTCTCTTTCCCTTCCATGTTTCTAATAAATCTACCTATCAACAGTTAACTCTGGTGATCAGCTCTAGAGATCAATCCGGCTGTCAACTCCAACGAAGGGCACATCTAACACCCAATTTTGATGATGAACACTTTTGGTGACTAGCTTCAACAACCAACTCTAACAATCACCTCTGACGACCACTTATATGACAAACTTTGGTGATCACTCTAGCAGCCAACTCTAGAGAAGACCACTTATGACCTCCGACTACCACTTGTGCGACAACTCCAACAATCACTCCAGCGATCAACTCCAATGAAGACCACCTCCGACCTCCAATTTTGACGATGACCACATCAATCGACCAACCTTCGGTGGCCAACTCAAGCGATCACTCTGGCTACCAACTCTAGTGAAGACCACCTCTAATTTCCAACGATTCTCTTAGACATTCAACTCCAACGATCACCTCCAGCATTCAGTTCATAATGCTTAGTAGGTCTTCTTTTATAGTAATTTAACATTGATAGAAACACTTTAAGTATAAAAAAAAATCAAACATATATCTATAAAAACACTTTGGAGACCAACTTGTGCAATATTTTGACATATAGAGACCAAATGGAAATTAAACCGTAAACTTATGGACCAAAAAGCTAATTTTCCCTTTCTTTCTCTTTTCTCTTTTTTCTTTTTTCCCTTTTTTTACAATCTAGTTCTTAAATCAAACAAATTCAATGAAATCAAATAAATCTTCAAATTTATATATTGTAATCGTTAAAATTAAGAATAAAAACTTATGTATGAATGATAGAAAATAACTAATGAAAAATTTTGGAAAATTATTATTTTTCAAATCTTTATCTAGTTCTGTTGAAGAAGAAATTATGATACAATTTTTTTTTTCATAAAAAAGCAACCCACGTTAATAATTATGTAACTAATTAAAAGTTTAATGGCCAAAATTCTATAAAATTTGCAAAGCTTTAGTCCCATTTTAATAATTATATAAGTTTGAGCGTCCTAAAATTTTTCATTCCCTTAATTACAAATACATGTTTAACCAGTTGATCTAAGCATAAATTAGAAAATAAATTCGATTGATTTATGTAGTTGACAAAATATAATATTTAAGATATATTACTTGTATAATTAAAAAAAAATAGTAAAAAAGAACCTAGATCCACACTAAATAACCTGCACCCAAACCCAATCTAAAATAATCTGCACCTCAACTGCAGACTATTATAACTTATATACTACAATAATGAACTTAGTGATCACCCCAATAAAAAAAAAAAAAAAAAGAAACTTAGCACCCCAAACAACCCCTTAGGCTCCATTTGGTAACTATTTCGTTTTTTGTTTTTGGTTTTTGAAAATTAAACATATTTCCTCTATACTTCTTACAATAATTTGCATATTTCTTAAATACTAGCAAAATTCCAAAAACAAAAACAAGTTTTTAAAAGCTACTTTTTTTAGTTTTCAAAATTTAGCTTGGTTTTTTAAATCATTGGTAAAAAGTAGACAACAAAGGAATAAATTTGAAAATTGAAGTAGTTTCTATAGGTTTAGGGCCCATTTAGATTGACTTGAAGAAAAATGTTTTTGGAAAAAAATTATCATTTTTAAACACTTTTGATAAAAATGGATTAAATACACTTGAAGAACTATTTCTAGTGGTTGCCAAACACCCAAATTTCATCCAAAATGACTTATTTTTTAAACTAAACACTTAAAAATTTATTCCAAACACACTCTTAATTTTCAAAAACAAAAACAAAAAACTAAATGGTTATCAAACGGGACCTTAGTTTTTGGCTTTTAGTTTATAAAAATCAAGTCTATAAATACTCATTTCACCTCTAAATTTTTTGCTTTGTCATCTACTTATTGTAAATGTTTTCTAGAACCAACCAAAATTTTGAACACTGAGAAAATAGTTTTTAAATACTTATTTTTGTTTTTAGAATCTGGCTAAGAATTTAACTCTTTTATTTAAGAAACATAAAAAGTAATAAATGGAGAGGAATTAGACTTAATTTTCAAAAACAAAAAATCAAGTGATACTAAATGGGACAAAAAAATATCATTTTTATAGAAATATCTTTGACAATATCATCAAAATATTAATGTCAATGAATATTTTTTTAAAAAAAACTTTAAATATATTAGATATATATATAAAAAATTGAGTTGAAATAAGCATTTCCTTCTTTCTAAATAAGTTTAGATTTCTTATGGTTATTCTCAATAGATTAGTGATATTTTATTTATACTATCTTGATTTTTCTAAGATATAATAAAAATGTTGACTTAGTCTTTATGTTGATGTTGAACCCATAGACATAGAAATGTTGAAAAAAAATTAAAAGTCTGGTCGCCAATACTATTCCTATTAATTTTGAACAGTATGTGGTTGACATACAGAAAAATCATGTTCAAATAATCTATAAAGGGACAATGAGGAAAAATCTTTTCTCCTCATTTTACACTTCACCCTTATTAAAAACACATCTTTACAAAGTACCTATACAAAAAATGTAGAAAGTAACTACGATTTGATGAATGTCCCTTATTTAAGGACAATGCATGATATCTTTTTCTCCAACAAAATACATCTTTTTGTCAAGATTTATACATTTGACAGTGAAAAACCTATCATCAAAGAAAGAAGTGTAAGCTTTCAATCCTTATTGTTTTTCTTTAAGTTTAAATTTAATATTAATGTTTCATTTGAGGATCGAATGATTTAAGTGAATTGGGTGAGATTAAGGTTGTAACTTGAGGGAATGTTATTCACTTATGTAAATAAGAAATTAAAAAGGGAAATGTGTTAAAGTTGGTTATGGCTTGAATAGGTGAGGCAAAGGGGAACTAAATTTGGTAAAGTGTTGGTAAGGGAGGTGTGGTCCGAGAGGCTTATAATGGAGATTTAGGGAGAATTTCTAATTTTTTTTTAAGTGGGAGATTGGATAATGTTGTTAATTATTTGTTTTGTATTTTAAGGTTGGCTAAGGATAAATAGACAAACATTAGTGGGTAATAGGAGCTGGCAGAAAACTAAAAGAGAAAATGGAGGCTGGTCGGAAGTCGGTGTTTTGAGTTCACTCGAGCACATTGTGTTTCCAGCCAAAACTCAGGGGAATCAGAGAAGAAGGAGATGAAGGGCTGCTATGGTGATTCTTGGTCTGCAAGTTGAGGAAAACTGAAGGAAAATTGAGGTTGGTCTGAAATTTGAGCAAAGCCGAACAAGGCGAAGAATTTGGTAGGCTTTGGATTATTGAGAAGGATTAAAAGACTCAAATTTGAAGGTAAGTTAGCCTAAAGGTTTTTTTTAAGAGGTTTATGAAAGAAACTGGTGTTTAAATTGGCTGAAAATGATGAAAAATGCAGTGAAAATACAGTAAAAAATAGGGGATTCGAGCAAGGGCTGTCAGCTGAATGTTGAAAAAGATCAAATTGGGTGGAGCTTGATGGGCGTATCGTGTGACACTCGACGCCTAATGCATGCTTGTGCCTTGTGCACGCACATGCATCCAACAGTGCCCATCTGCACGTCCAACGTTGCACTCACGTGCACCACTTGATGCCCAATAGCACACCTCACTCGCTTGCACAGTGGACGCCTATCAAGCCACTCGACGCCTAGCACCAGGTGTCCAACGTCCAGTGCATGCTTCACAGCGCTCGATGCAAAGCCTGTGTGTGAGCCGAGTGCCAGTATGTGTGAGTTGCCGCTCATCCATCTACCCTCGTGCGCGCACCTAATGCCTGTGTGCGTGAATTGCCACCAATCAGTCTAACCGTGTGCGTGCCCAGTGTCACAATCGTACTTTTCGAGACTTCACTTAACAATTGTGCGGCACTTGTTCCCGCTCATGAACAAGTCAGCCAATTTGAATACGGACAGCCAATGGCACACCGGTGCCTCTCGTAACCTCCACCCCCGTTTTAGAGAAAACGATTTTAGAAAACGGGTTTGGAGAAAAGGTTTTTGCAAACAGTTTGATTGTAAGAATAGAGAAGAGAAAGATTGTAGTAGGCTAGAAATCAACAAGCAACAACAATAGCTTTATAACATACTACTCCGGGTATGGGGAAGTGATGGTTAGTCTTATCCCCATATAGTGCATTTTGAACAACAAAACATCCACTACCCTTGCATATGGAAATGGGCGAGCGGTCACTCACTAAGAAAAATACATATAAACCTAACTACCTAGCAAAAGGAAATACATAAGATGAAAGCATAGTAAAAAGAGGTGGAGGTGGTCATGAGGTCATGTGCAACACGCCCTGGACAAGCATGACCGTGACATTCTCACCCACTCAATTGGTTGACGTCCCCGTCAACCGACTCTGCTCGAACTCAGCATATTGTGGAGCAGCTGCCTTTGAGGCCTTCCATGCGCTCCCAATGAACTTCTCTGTTTTAGAGGCTTCTCCACTTCTCCAGGAACTCTTCCCAGCTTGGTCCTAGTCCTTCCGCTCTGTCGCTCCTTCCTGCAAGTCTCTCGTTGGCTCTTTCTCCTACCATTTTCTTTGTTGTGGCTGGCAGACAAGTCACCAACTTACGTCTCTCCTCGGCATGGTTGGGATGATAGAGTTTCAGTATACTCATGTGGATGACAGGATGAATCTCGTAACTGTGCTCGATAAAAGGTTTTCCCAACCTTTTTGATGACTTCCACCGGTCCTCTAAAGTTGCTCACAAGGCGATGTTCTCTTTGCCCTCAACTTCAAAACTGTCCCAGACACAAATTTACTCGAACCCAGTCTCCTGGTAGGAACTCTTGGTGTCCAGGCTTCCTTCTTCTCCTTCTCCTCCTCTTTGGAGTCGGGGACTTGTGTAAACTGTCCGACTCAACAACATGACAATGCTTCAAGACACGCAGAATGTCTTGGGGGCCTTCTCTTCCTCGGTTTCGACTGGCTCGTGGGTAAAACCCTTCTCCAATTGGAGGGCCGAGATCATCCTTATCCCCTTTAGCCGTATGATCTCAGCATGCACAACGGTGGGCGTAGACCCGGTGATCACTAAACATTTGGTGAGGAGTATCGGTATTACCTTGTGCTCAAGCAAGAACTCCATTCCCAATACCACATCAAATTCATTCATCTTAACAATCACGAAATCGGCAGGGCCACTCCAGTCCCCCAACTTTACGACTGTCCTCTTTTCCATTCCTGTAATCGGCAAGGCTTCAGAGTTCACTGCTTTCATTCTACCTGCGCCTCCTTCCCAATGGAGATTGAGCCTTCTGGCTTCTGTTTTGGACATAAAATTATGAGTGGCCCCTGAATTGACCATGGTACTTTTTGGCCGATTTATGGTTGACCCAAGCATCAACATACATCAGTCCGCCTCCATAGGATCCCTTTTCTTCTCCTACATCCTTTTGGAGGGCAGCTAAATATCTCAGGGCCCCAACCCATGGGGTTCTATCTTCCTCTGCTTGCACATTCACGTCTTCTACCTGAACAGCTTTGCCTTTCCAGTCCGAAGCTAATGAGGCTTAGAAAGTATTAAAGGCAGCTCGTTCCGGAAATTCGCGCGCCTTGTACGGACCCTTGCATATATAACAGGTTAAGGGCCGATAAAAATTCTTTTGATTTTGCTCTCGCCACGTATTTCTAGTCGTCTGCTGAAGAGGTCTACTATCCCCATTGTTGTCTTTATCTCCCCCACTGTTTCTCGATGGGATCGAACCATTGCTCTTTCTCCCCCTATTAGGGGATCTCGAGTGTTGCCTCATCTCTTGAGATTCATCAACCAAGTCAAATAACCATTTGTCCGCTGCGTATGCGGCTGGGAGATCCTGTATTCTCTGCTCATACAGTTTTGTTTTTGCCCACAGTTTCAGGCCTTCGATAAAACAGAAAACTTTGTCTTTTTTGGTCATGTCTCTTATGTCCAACATCAATCTGGTAAATTGTTTCACGTAGTCCCTAATAGTATTTGTATGTTTTAATTCCCGTAGCTTTCGTCTTGTCAAAATCTCAACATTTTCGAGGAAGAACTGAGAACGCAACTCTTGTTTCAGTCTCTTCCACATGTCGATGGTACACCGTCCCTCTTGGACATCCTAGAAACGGGACCTCCACCATAACTTGGCATTCTCTGTTAGGTGCATCATCGCTAGGGTGATCTTTGATTCTTCAGTCGTTGTGTTCGTAGCTCTGAAGTACTGTTCCATATCAAAAATAAAATTTTCTAGCGCCTTTGTGTCGCGAGCCTCACAGAAGGGTTTGGGCTCGGGTACTTTTACCCTGTTGAATTGGGTTGCATCCCCGACTGGGGCTTGATTTCCCACTGCTCTCATGGTGAGGTTAATTTTTGCACCAATGTCTGCAATCTCTGCCCGAATGACATTGATGGTGGCTCGAATGTCCTTAGACATTTTGGTCACCATCTGAATGATCGCTCTCTGCGAGTTGTCTAATTCTTTGACACGCTCTTCTATCGGGGCAATAGATCCTGACGAACCATCCCCATGGTCAAGAGGCCTATCCATCGTGGTTTTTGCCTCTAGGGTCTTAATCATTGTCAACAATTCCCTGACGGGCATCCCGTCTAAGTGGCCAACCACCGCATCAATCGATCTCTAGGAACCGAACCTAATTAGAGGCTTCTATTAAATAGAGCATTTGCTCTTCAATCTCGACCAATCGGTCAACATGGGACTTGCCCAACTGCTTCGTAGCAGACATGATCACAAATTCTTAACTTTACGAGCCGACTTGGCTCTGATACCAATTGTCACAATTGCACTTTCTGAGGCTTCACTTAGTGATTGTGCGACACTTGTTCCCGCTCACGAATAAGTCAGCCAATTTGAATACGGACAGTCAATGGCACACCGGGTGCCTCTCGCAACCTCTACCCTCATTTTCGAGAAAACGGTCTTAGAAAATGGGATTGGAGAAAAGGTTTTCGCAAACAGTTTGATTGTAAGAATAGAGAAGAGAAAGATTGTAGTAGGCTAGAAAGAAACAAGCAACAACAACAACTTTATAACCTACTACTCTGGGTATGGGGAAGTGATGGTTAGTCTTATCCCCATATAGTGTATTCTGAACAAAAACACATTCGCTACCCTTGTATATGGAAATGGGCGAGCGGTCACTCACTAAGAAAAATACATATAAATCTAACTACCTAGTAAAAGGAAATACATAAGATGAAAGTATAGTAAAAAGAGGTGGAGGCGGTCATGCGACCATGGACAACACGCCCTGGACAAGCATGACCGTGACACCCAGCGTCCATACCCTGCCTTATCGCGCGCGCTAGCTGCCCATGAGCTTACTTAGTGGCTAGTCTTGACTTCTTGGTAAATTGGTAAGCTATTTTGAGTCCAATCAAGATTTTCATAATCTTTTAGCTACATAATAACTAAGTATGGACTCTATAGAGATCTTAAGGGTTAAATGGAATCTAAGGGAAATGTGATTATCTATTAGGGCTATTTGAAGATTATTGTTCTTAAGGGATTGTCTATGTTTTAACCAAGGGTTATGATCTAACTTTCAGGTCAAACATAGATTGGGATAACCTATAAACCTCTGGGAGGTAGCCATTGACTGTGAGTGATAATTGTTTAAAAATATATTCTTTCATGATTTATGACTATGATTTCTCTTAAAAGAATTTTCTGAACTGAGAATGCAATGGTTTTGAGCATGACTTACCATTTATGAGTTTTATGATCTATTCTCTAAAATGCAATGCTTGAGCATGATTTACTTATTATAAGTTTAATGATCTATCTTAAAATGCTATGTCTTGAGAATGATTTATTTGAATGGAGCTTTGATAGCTTGTTTATGAAATGATATGTTTATAAAAGAAAATAACTTGTTCTTTATGATTTTTATTCAAGGAATAGTTTTCAAACCATTATGCTGTATACCCTAGGTATGTTGATAAGGGTTCCCGATACTCAGGGATAAAAGAAGGTACTCGGGAAGTCCAGTATATGAGTACGATATGGGTCTTCGGAACCCGCCCTGACACACAAGTGGGCTTTTGGCCGTGTGAAGGGGTGCTAAGCCCTTTGGGGGCATTTCTACATGCACGCATGAGAGTTATCGACGCTGATTGTAGTGAGTTTACTCTAAATTAGCTAAAGCTATTAGTGTGATGTATTGAGCTTACTTTACCTCAACTAAAGATTTGGGTACAAGTTTAATATGATGTTATGAACGATGAAAGTATGAGATAATTGCCTATGTTTTTTGAGTTTACTGATTTTACTAACTCTTATGCTCGATTTACGAACCATGAACTTACTAAATGTTCTTTAGGACCAAGAAACATGTTCTTAAACCTTGAATTCTTAGAATATTTTACATACGTAACTATTTTAAACTCGTCATTCACTGGAATTCTCAGCTCACTCTTTTTAAATGTTTTCCTTCTCCCACGTAGCGTAAAAGTTCCCGGTGCCTAGCCTACACCAATCTAGTCTACCACAATGTCAAGTTATCAGCTAGCTCAAGTTCTCTCAGTTTTCTTTATATGTATATAGTTTATGTCTACTCTAACATGTAAATAACTTAGCAAGAAATGGAAGATAAACTACCTGAGTGCACTTGTAGAGCTGTTTCTATCAGTATGTATATGTTTATAGGTAACTCTATATGTTCGGGCCATGTAAAGGTTGTATGAAATTCTTTTATGTTTATGAGGCCGCAAGTTATGATGTGAATATATATGTGAATATCAAGTTAAGAAGGAAGCAGGTGGACAATAAATGTCATAAGAGAGTTGATGTTTACTATCTTCACATCTCTTTCTAAGTTAAGAGAGTAGTCTAAAAGGGGGTGTGATAGGAAGAAGGTGTGTTATCTATATATTTTTTTTAGTAAGGCATATAATGATTGTAGTTTTTGTATATCTTTATGCGTGTCTCTCTTTAATAACTAGATTTTTTTAAGAGATTTTTTTTACAGTGAAAAACTGTAAGAGGAAAGAACATGCAAGTAGAAGTAATTTGGATCTAAAGCACTCTAATTACATTAATTTTATAGATAAAGCATGCTTGTCGAAAATCGAAAAATAGAATTTTGAAGAAAAAACCTTGATGTAGCTCAAAATTGAAGCAACCCTCTAGATGTTTATGATCACAAACACTTCGTGGACTATCGCTAAAGTCTTGTCCGCTATTCTCTAGCCTTAGAACGGATTGTGGGATCCTATATTGTGACGAATTTTGAGAGAAAAAGGAGTTTGATAGAATTTTGGGCTACGGTTTTGAGAGGATAAATTTAGCTTCAAAATCCAGCTTCTCCAACCCAATTCTCAGCAATCTTTCTTCTATTTAAAGAAGAAATCATGCACATCCAATTTCCTTCAAAGTGACAGCAAATTAATCAACCATAAGCAAGATTTGAGGTGTTTAAAGAGGTTTGTGGGAAAAATCCACTTTCTCCAATATTCTTTTAATTTTGAATTACCAAGAATTCAATTTTAAATGAGTTTTCTTAAAATTAATTCAAATAATTAATTTTAAAACTAGATAAAATTAATTTTAATAATTAATTAAAAATATTAATTTAATATCAAATATTAAATTCATAATGAATTTACACCGATCCTGGCCATGAATCCTTATTCATGTGTTTGATCTTCAAATCATATTTAAATATTTCCAGCTCTTCATATTGTTGAATTCATAATTAAATATTAAGACGTTAAGTATATCAAATATAATTAACATTTACTTCCTAAACAAAATTTGAATATTTCAAATTTTCTCATCATACTGTTTTAAGTTTTAGTTTGATATGAGCTAGCAGCGAAACCTAATGAACCTACAAATCATGAGCTCCAACGATCCAAGATTAACCAGCTAAACTCTTTAACCTAGTTAACCAACATTCATTAACTACTGAGACATTCCACTATAGTCCAATAGCCGCACTCTCTTCACCATAGATATATTTCTATCAACTTGATATAACCATGATTAGTATATCAATCATTCACAGGTTGTTCGTAATTACAGTTGGGCCAAAATTACCATTTTACCTCTGTAATTACATATTATTCCTTAAGTCCCATTGATTCTCTAACGAACAATTGGATTGTGTTTCAACTACTAAGCTGAGTCCCACTCGGGCCAGTGAGAGGGTGGAGCCTCTTATTCAAGACCCGGAATTAGCACTTAAAAGAACAACCTATCTACTGTTCCCAAAACGGGTAGGTGTGAATTTCATCTTGCAGGATTATGTCCTCAACTATCTACTCGATCTTATCCATAAAATGGTAGGCTTATTGAGTCGGCAAATTCGGGCCACTCTCACTCATGCAGATTAAAGGATAATCCCGAACAAATAGAAGTCTATAGTTAGCTGAGATCGAGTTACCTAGGCCATCGTATTAAAATAGTCAGTCTTAATAGTAAACGACGTTATAAAGTAAAAGTGACTATATCACGGTTCGGTCTTATGCAAATTCATTATGTAGGATGCCTCCACTCACATGTCTTCACATTAATGATTCATGATCATATTGTTTGTATCAAATATAAAGTGGGTCGTATCATAGTGTCCCCAGGATAAGGTACCCAGCCTTATCCCTATACTATAGACTGTTTTGGCTATTACTCAAACTTGATCAACTTTTTATGTTTCCATATATAGTTCAAGTATTCATGCTATAGCAAGGGGTTCTTAGTTTATTGGATTTAGGGTTTTTAAATGTTCACATATTCAACAACATCTTAATTGAATAAACTTCAATAATAACTTGATTATCAAATAAAATTCATTTATTGTTTACAAACCACGAGTTTTAAGACATAAAACCCAACAAACTTTCACTTGGACTAAAACTTCAGTGGGATTACTTGCATATAATGTTGATCGTGAGAGAAAAAAATATAAATACAATACACTAGGGCTTCATATATCCATGGCTTCTCCCTCTTACCCTAGAATTACGTAACTCGTAGTCCTAGACTCACTAGATGACTCTCAAACACTTTAGCTGTGAAGGTTTTTGTAAAGGATCAACAATGTTTTGCTCTGACGCTATTTGTTTGACGCGATCACATCTCGTTGTTGCACAATTTTCCTGATGATATGATATTTGCACTTAATGTGCTTCTCGCGCTTATGGCTTTTGGGTTCTTTAGAATTTGCAACTGCACCATTGTTATCACAATAGAGGGTGATAGGAAGATGCGTATTTGGAACCACTACCAAATCTGTTAAGAACTTCCTGAGCCATATAATCTCCTCTGTTGCTTCACATACAACTACGTACTCAACCTCAATGGTGAAGTCAACAATATAAGCTTGCTTTATACTTCTCCAAACTATTGCTCCTCCCTTTAAAGTGAACATCGATCCCAATATAGGTTTTCTTGAATCTTAATCAGTCTGAAAATTAGAATCAGTATATCCTGTAAGGATCAGATCATTAACACCATACACGAACATATATTCCCTCGTTCTCCTAAGATACTTGAGGATATATTTAACAGCAGTCTAATGATCATATCCTAGATTGGATTTATACCTACTGACTATTCCTACTACATAGCATATGTCAGGTCGTATACATAACATGACATACATCAAACTACCAACTACTAAATATAGAGAATATGTCTCATATCCTCAATTTCTTGAGGTGTCTTAGGACACTATTTCTGTCACACCTCGCCCCATATTACCCTCTTAACTGGAAGGGAGTATAACTGCAGTAGTTACCAACCCTTTTTGTTGGCACTTACTGCCTAACTAACCTATTCAACCTGTCTTAAATCCTGGTATACAAAAATTTTCAAATATATACTGAATAGAACAACTAGAACTTATCACATTCACCTTACAGGGTTTTACAAACTATTCACATATATATAACTTATGTACATTACCACTGGTGAGCCACATATAACACTAGTTCCCATATGACAGACACATGTGTACTAACAATTATAGAGCTATCAACCAAGCTTGTTTCAACCTGAGTCTTTGAGTGGAGAGCAACAACAGAGTCGTCTTCTGGGAAATGACTGCTACTTGGGGCGGAAAAACATTTTGAAAACCATGAGCTAGAAGCCTAGTGAGTGACTAAATTTTAAACATAAGTATCATACATAAAAATAATAATAAAACTGAAAGCTTTAACTGGAGACATAAACTTAGGCAACCATCATTCACATAAACATTAATATAACAAATCATATCTGTACTTAGCTGGACTATTCCTCAGTTGAGCGTGGCCCTCTTGCTCAACTCCCAATACTTATACTTAGCCTTTTATCTGAGAGTGAATCCTTTTGTCTGCTCTCTACCTTACTTAACTGCATTAATACTTAATTGAGAGAATGAGCCCTTTTGTCCAACTCTCCATACTACTCAAGGTTAAGGTGTGTCGCTTTTGTCCACTACCTTTCACCTAGTCTTTCTCATGCTAAACCAAGTTAAGGTGTGTCACCTTTGTCATCACCTTACCTTATGCTAACCTAGGTTAAGGTGTGCCACCTTTGTCCATCACCTTACCTCGTGCTAACCTAAGTTAAGGTGTGTCACATTTTTCCATCACCTTATCTCGTGCTAACCTAGGTTAAGTTGTGTCACCTTTGTCCATCACTTCACCTAGTCTTCCTAGGTTAAGATGTGTCGCACATCACCTTTCACCTAGTCTTACTGGTCCTATGTGCATGTAGACTATATCCTATTCTCAAGACTCATATCTAGGATGTAGCTCCAGTACCTTCACATCTGAGTCATTCAACACTGAGCTACTAATACTTGCTAAGGAACTTTCTTATCTTTAATAAGACTTAGCTTTGTCAAGGAATTCTCATTGCCGCATACTTATGAATCTTTAAAGTGCATGGCCTAGAACATACTTAGTAGCTTCATATACTAATGCGTACTCATAGGACTAACATAGATTATTAAATCATTCGTAAAACATTTGCAAAACATTTAAAGCATTTAAAGTCCCTTACTGTCTTTGGGCAATCTTTTTAAGATTGATGAGCTTCTCCTACTAATGTCAACCTTGTGAATATATCAATATACTTTAGTTACTAGCCATGGTCTCCCTTTTGAGATTCACTTTCAGAATTAAGCCCATTTTATTCTTGACATATTGACCTTACCTTCCATTGTCAATTTCCCTAGGTATTGAACACTTAGGACCTCCCTCTTGGTGGTAAACTTCACTATTCAACAGTCACCATTCTGTCACGCAACCTTGCACCAACGCAACACCTAGCCACCCATCGCATGCCTTATGCATCCAAACCTTTAGCTCATACAAACGTCCATCCTCATTCTTAGGTGTCCCAGCCTCTTATGATTTCCTATATAGCCCCATGCTCAACCTCACATAGGCTGGCGTTCATCTCAGCCCGTGCACACATGCAGACCATCGAGCTACCTGCTTATTCATCCCAAGCAGCTGCCTGCTTGTTCATAAAATTCAAGATTCAACTTACTCGTTTAATAAATTATTTTTTAGAGCTTTTCTTAAAAAACTTCCTTCTACAAACTTGCTAAAAAATTTATTAAGATGCTTACGTCAAAATTTGAGCTTAGAAGTTTTCGTAATTTGGCCGAAATCTTCAAAACTCTAGCACTGGCTCTAGTCTACCCGAGAGCTTGACCTTCTTATACTTTCTTCAAATTTTAAGCAAGTTCCTGATAGTTTCTTCTTCTAACAGACCTCCACCATCAACTAGTCTTCTTTAGATTTCAAATGGCTTTGAAATCTCTTTAATACTCGAGCGGTTTGTTCAAAATAGTATTTTGAAGTCAGCTTTCCCCTTTTGTACTCCTACCAGCCGTTCATTTTTAATAGGCTGCCACAACAACCACTTAGTGAACTAACTCCACTAAACCGATCCAGCTCGCCTTTTAAACGATGCTTAACGTTGATCGCACATGAAAGATGCTCAATGGCATACTCGATGCTCGAGCGCATTTTACTCGATGCACGATGGCATTTACTCGATGCACAATGGCATTTACTCGATGGTAAACTTGATGGCAACTCGATGCCTAATCCCTTCCTCATTCACGCATGGCCTAAACTCGATGGTACTCGATCGAATACTCGATGCACGATCCCTCGCTCATGCATACTCGATGCATGATCCCTTCCTCAATCATACATACTCGATGCACAATCCTTTCCTCGCTCATGCATGGCTTTTACTTGATGCTTGCCTAGTGCTTACTCGATGCTTGCTTAGTGTTTACTTGATGTTCGGCCACCATTTTCACGGCCAACACTTAGCCAATTTTTTTTTTCTTGCTAGGCTAACTTAAAAACACTTGAGAGCCAAGTTTCCAGTACTTAAGCATTTTCCTTCTTCATTTCCTTATCCTTTACCCATTTCCCTACAGTTCCACATTAACTCAAATATTAAACCTCTCATTTTATCAACAATAAACATATTTAAATAGGGAAGGGTTTAGGTTTCATAGTTCCTTTGACAGATGGACTCCATGTCTGAAAGGTAACAACTCTTATAATTTTACATCTTATATCTAGACAACATCTTGTCTATATATGATGCTAGCGACAGGGTTAACATTCTGTTCTTGTGATTTCGAATGATTTGGATTCCAAGTACATACTGAGCCTCTCCCAAAACTTTCATTTGGAATTGAGTTGCTAACCATCGCTTAATGTCAGTTAGGAATCCTACATCATTCCCAATGAGTAGAATATCATCTACATAGTACACCAGGAAGGCTACAGTGGTTTCGACAATTTTCTTGTAGACACAAGGTTCGCCATTACTCTGTTCAAATCCATAAAATTTGATCACAGTGTCAAATCTTATATTCCATGATCTAGATTCTTGTTTTAACCCATAAATGGATCGTTTAATCCTGCAAATCTTTTGCTCTTGACCCTGTTCAATAAATACTCTCTTCAAGATTTTCATTTAGAAAGGTTGTCTTAACATCCATTTTCCAAATTTTATAATAAGAAAATATGGCAATAGACAAGAGTATTCTAATCGAGTTTAGCATGGTAACAAAGGAGAAGGTTTCTTCATAGTCCACCCCCTCTCTTTGGATATAACCCCTTTCCACCAGCCGAACCTTAAAGGTTTGTACCTTACCGGCTTGATCTCGTTTCCTTTTATAGATCTATTTACAACCAATAAGCTTTACCCCATCCAGCTAATGTACAAGTTCCTAGACCGAATTGAAGTACATGGACTCTATGTCGAGGTCCATGACTTTGATCTACTAATTTTAGTCTACATCATTCATTGCCTGTTCATAGGTCAATGGATCCTTAATGACATCATCGGGTATGACGACTTGAGTTTCTGATAAACCCAATGTAACAATCAGGTTGATGGAACACCCTCCCACTATGTTGAGGCACTCTCAACTCTTGAGAAGGATATGACTGACCAGAATTACCAGTTTCATAAACAACTCTTGTTGAAGGACTGGCCTGTTCAATAACTCTTGTGGATTTTTCTGTAGCTTCTTTGGAAATTTCGCTCAATACTAGTTTACTGTGAGGTTGATGATCTCTCATGTGGTATTCCTCTAAGAATGTAGCGTTTTTCGATATAAATACTTTGTTATCTTGAGGATCATAAAACAAATGGATGCGTTTTTATATATGCGATGGTTAAATGCTCTGTGATGTCTTCAAGAAGCATTGTTTTACTTAATTAAATCCAAGTGTCAATCTAACTAGGTGCCTGGTGAGTCCAAGGTCGAATATAGGGATTGCTTACTATTGATGTGATGACACTATTGTTTCGATCTCGATGTTAATATGTTGTTAAATAAAGGTGATGAGTTTATGTTACTAAATGTTGAAATGAAAGATGATGAATGTGTTGGAAACCACAATCTTAATGGAAGCAACTTATGTAATGCGATGGGGTTTTCCAAGGATGAATTAGGGTTGAGGCACATATTCACTAACATTGCCTAAGTAAATCCTGAAGGAAACACAAACCTCTGGTAAAGTCTCATAGGAGATCACCACCTCTGGTGAATCTTGAAGGAAACACGAATCTCTGGTGAATCCTAGAGGAAACTCGAAACCTCTGGTGAAATCCTAAAGGAAATTATCACCTCTGGTGAATCCTGAAGGAAACACAAACATCTGGTGAATTTTGAAGAAAACACAAATCTCTGGTGAAATCTCGAAGGAGATCAGCACCTTTAGTGGGTATCTAATTATGGGTAGGGATAACTACATATCATCATGCTTAGTATTCATCCAGCAAATAAGAACAACAAATTAACTTAGTTCATGCTGGAACTCATAACATGTTTCAAAATATAATCAAGGTCAACCTATTTATCCTTACGCATCTCAATGTAAGCAGTTTTAAAATCCTAAAAATTAATTTTAAACTTATCGCCTGATACATAGGCGGTTCCAGTAGTTAGATTACTTATGTCAAATTTAAGCCTAAATATTGTTCTCCCAAGAAAATAGTTGATGATAAAATAAAGAGTGTGAATTAGAACCTACAACATAAAAAAACCCAAATTTAATTTATTCTTTAAAGCTCAAATTCCATCCACCAATTTATGGAATTAACCTCAAATAATTTACCCAAAGCAAACTTGATCAACAGCCACTTCCAAGATTTAAGTCCCAAATCTCCACCGAACTACATCAAAATAACCTTTCATTCCAACCTTCAAAATTATCATAAAGCCAAGAATTTAAACCCATACCCATTGGGTAATCAAAACAAGTCTAAGAAATCACCGAAACCTTACCCAAAATCCAGCGGAACCCAAAAGCACGATAGATAATCTGTAGAACACGTGAACCGACTGCAAAATAGGGCGAACGATAGCGATTTGAACGAGGTGAAACGACCATCCACTGTCGTGAGGCAGCACTGAACAATGCCGATCTGAGGCATTTGCTTGACATGACTGGAAGTACGCGACGTGAGGCGCTGGCGGCGTGTGAAGCTAATCGTGGGTCAGCGTGAAACAACGACAACCGGGTATTTGGTTGAGAAGAATCTTTGACACGACGGCGAGCAAAGATGAGTTGCGACGAATTGAGTGGCGGCCGACGTTCGTGGGTTTAGAGTGAGGGAAAGAGAAAATGGAGCTAGGAAGGGGTTCACGAATGAGATTAAGAGAAATTTCCTTTTCTTAATTAAATATTTTTTTTTTTGTTTTTTTCTTTAGCAACATTTATATATAAATATATTTGTAATAATCCAAAATCCTTTTCTTTTCCTTCTCTTATTTCAAAATCCCATTTCCTTTATAAATATATATTTCCTTTTAAAATTTCAAATCCAATTTAAATTTCTTTAGAAATCCAAATCTCTTAAAAGTTCTTTTTGGGAGACCTCAAAGACGTTAAAATCCAATTTAAATTTCTTTTGGAAACCTCAAAGTCCTGTTTTAGCTTTGAGAGTTGTCTCTGAAGGACTTTGAGGTCCCATGAGGAAATGAGGATTGATCCCAATTTTTCAATTTCACAAATAACAAAAATTATAATAATTATATGTATTTTCAATAAAATTTACAACATGTAATAATCAAGAAGAAGAATTTAGGGTTTAACCACATTTACCCTTGAAGCCAATAATTCTTCATGATCTCCTCTCCACGGACGCTCACGAATGAAAAACATAAATAGGCACCACCACAAGGTTTTCCTCTGTATTCTTCTTAAGGGTTGAGAATTAGCAAGAGGTGTGGGCTTTACTAATTTTTTTGGGAGAGGGTGAGGATTTGAGAGGAGAGGAATTTTTCTACAGGAGCAATTATGTTGGGAGAATATCACAGACAACTTCACTGTGATCTCTTCTGTGAAGAAGATGAAAAAACGTCAAAACTCAATTCTCAATTACCACGATCGTTTGAAAGTATTAAGGGGAGGGAAGTTGTAACTCCCTCCCTTTAACCTAAATTAAATTAAATAAATAAAATATATATAATAACTAACTTATTATATATAACTATATGTTATGTCAAACTTAACACATAACCTATAATTTACATTATATCAAATATAATATACTCCATAGTTTCAATACTCTCAATAATTCATGGTATTTAATATAAATCTATTTATATTAAATTTAATTATATGAATCTCATCCGTATAATTAGTATTTAAATCATATTCAAATATTTAATTTATCTCAAACTAAACTTTATATTATAATGTATCAAATACATAAAAATAATTATATCACATATAATTAATTTAAAATAATTATATCATATATAATTAATTCCCACAATTAATTTGAATAATTCAAATTAATCCAAAATTAGTTCTCAACAATCATTGTTGAGCTACAGAGGGGACCTTATGAACTTGTAGATTGAAACTTCAATCTTTTAATTAAATTATCTAACATTCATTAATTGTCTGTCACTCCATTAAAGACCGACAATTGCACTCTTCGCATTACAAATATATTTTTGTGTCCATTGGATATAACCAGTAAATAGTGCGTTGACATTTCATAAATTACTTGTAAGTACAGTTGGAAAAAAATTACCATTTTGCCCTTGTAGTTAAATCTAATTTCTTAAGTACAATTGATCCCTCTAATGAACATTAATCTAGTCCAACTATGACCAAACCCCTCTCGAACCAAGAGAGGGTGTGGCACTACATTTTTTAAGCTCCGAATCAGCCCTCAAGAGAGAAAATTATCTACTTATCTCAACATTAGGGAAGGAGTGAATTCTCTATTGTGTAGTTGTGTTCCCAACTCCCCGATTAGACGAATCCCCAAAATGGTAGGCTTATTGAGTCGATGATTTGGCCATTCTCACCCATGCAAATCAAAGGACTGCCTTTATAGGTAGGAGTTCATAACTCACTCAAGATTCAGATCATGTTACCGATGGTCATCTTAGTGAAATGTAAGTATATTATTAATGGTGTTATATAATGAGATTATTCATTTGATGGTCTAGTCTTATACAAACCCTTTTGTATAGAACACCCCCCTCACATGTCTTTAAATGAATACTCAGTACCAGATCATTTGTAGCACTTTACAACAATTGTAACATTTATAAAGCGGGTCATATTTGTAGTGTCACCAGGATAAGGTAACTAACCTTATCCATCTACTATAGACCATTTAGGTTATCACTTAAATATGATCCACTTGTATGTCTCTACATACATGTTTAAGCTACAGAAGATAACCTCAAATGTTAGTTTATTGGTTTTGTGGGTTAATGCTACTAAATGTCGAATAAAATTCTTCAAAATTTATTAAATAAATAAATCGTTTGTATATTACAATTACGAACTACAAGACCCATGAGATTTAGGGCATCAACTCCAACAATCTCTCACTTGTCCTAAAGCTAGTGGGGTGTACATCATAAAAGTCTTACTAATATTAAAGTACACAACACAAGAGACTAAGGCATAAAACGCACCCAGTACAAAATCTCCCACTTGCCCTAGACTAGATGTGGCATGTTCCGTAGCCCATACTCTGCAGGTGACCCTCAAACATCCTTTAACCGTGAGGGACTTTGTAAACAGATCAAGACCGTTGTGTGCCAAAGCTATCTATGTGATGATCACGTCCCCTCGATGCACAATCTCTCGAATGTGATGATACTTTCGCTCTATGTGCTTCCCGTGTTTGTGACTCTTAGGCTCTCGGGAATTGGCGACAACACCACTATTATCACAATAAAGAGTGATGGGCTTTGACATGTCTAAAACCACTTCCAGATCAATAAAAAATTTCCTAATCCACATAACTTCCTTAGCAGCTTCACAAGCTTCTACATACTCAGCCTCTATAGTGGAGTCAGTAATGCACCTTTGCTTGGTGCTCCTCCAAACTATTGCCCCTCCATTAAAAGTGAACACTGATCCTGATATGGATTTCCTAGAATCCTTATCAATCTAGAAATCAGAGTCCATATATCCTATCAGGATCAAATCCTTAGAACTATACACGAGCATGTAGTCTTGCGTTCTCCGAAGATACTTAAGAGTGTTCTTAACGACGATTCAATGATCAAATCTTAGATTAGACTGATATCTGTTGACTATCCCTAATGCATAGCAGATGTTAGGTCTAGTAAATAACATCCATACATCAGGCTACCAACAACTGATGCATAGAGGATTCTTGTCAAGCTTATGCACGCATGTAGTAGTGTCTTGGAAGTATAGTAGAAAATCGGGTCGTTACATTCCTACTCGAACAAATCCCCAAAATGGTAGGTTTATTGAGTCAGCTAACATGGCCACTCTCATCCATATAAATCAAAGGATTGCCCTCATAAACAGAAGTTCACAACTCACTCAGGATTAAGAATAAGTCATCTATGGTCATCCTAGTGAAATGTAAGTCTCTTCTAGTAACCGTGTTATATAGAGAGACTATTCATTTGTTGGATTTTATGTCCTAAAACTCGTAGTTTGTAATATCATATTCTTGTTCAATAAAGCTGTTATTGAAAATCATTAGTAAATTTAAATTCTATATTCATGAATCCAATAAACTAAGGATCTGAGGCTATTAAGTTTAAGTTTGAACTTTATGTAGTGACATAAATGTGGATTAAGTTTAAATATATAGCCAAAATGACTTATAGTATATGAATAAGTTTGGGCGCCTTATTCTAGGGATACTATGGATGTGGCCCATTTTGTAGTTAGTACAAATGATGTGATCCTAAACCATTCATGTGGAGACATTAAAATGGGGGCATCCTATGTAAAGAGTTTACATAAGACTGAACCATCACTTTTTACAATCTAAATGTCGTTTAATGTATAAAACTGACTATTTCGTTAATTGATGACCTAGGTAACTTAATCTTAATCCTGAGCTAACTATGAACTTCTGTTCACTCGAAATTATCCTTAGATCTGCATAGGTGAGGGCAACTCATTATTGCTGGCCCAATAAGCCTCCCATTTCAGTGGTAAGATTAGATGGATAGCTGGGAACATAGGGTGCAAGATAGAATTCACTCCTACCCGTTATAGGGATAGTAGATAAGTTGTTCCCTTTAGTATTGAATCCAGGTCATGAACAAGGGGTCCCACCCTCTCCTTGGCCCCAGAGGGGTTTGGTTTATAGGTTGGACCTTAAACCAATTGTTCATTAGAGGATCAGTGGAACTTAAGGAATAAAATGTAATCTCGGGGATAAAACGATTTTTATGACCTAACCGAGACTACGAACAACCTGTGAAGGATTAGCTTACTAATCATGGTTATATCATATGGACACAAATATATCTAGAGTAAGGGGAGTGCAACTACGGGACTATAGTAGAATGACCCGTGAGTTAACGAATGTTGATTAGCTCCATCTAAAGAGTTTAGCCAGCTAATCTTGGATCGTTGGAGCCGATCATCTATAGGTCCATTAGGTTCCCCTATTATCTCATATGGAATAAATTTAGAACAGTATGATAGAATAATTCGAATTGTTCGAATTAGATGAAGAGTGAGAAACCGACAAGTATATGTGATATAGTGGTCGATTTTTCAGTTTAGAGTTACAACTTTAATATTTAAATGGGAATATCAAGAATATGAATACGTTCATATTCGGAAGCTCGGAAAGAATGGAAATGGTCAAAGATGTAAAAAGTCAACGAGTTGACTTTTGACTTTGAAAGTCAAACTTTGACCGACCTTATATTCAAATGTGATTTGAATTTCGAGAAAATGAATGCGGATTCATGCTCGGGAGGTCAAAATTAGTCAAAACGGAAAAACTCATAAAAAGTCAAAATGTTGACTTTTAGGTCAAAGTTTGACATTGACAAAATGACTATTTTGCCCTTTGACTAAAGTTAGTGGGAAAATCCAAACTTTTGTTGGATAATTCCACTAACAAGATAGTGGGTTAGGTGTTAGGTTATAGTGGAGACATCAAACCTACTTAGATAGTGGATTTTGAGGTGTTGGGTTTTTATGAATTTGTTTCATGGAATTTTGCATGACTTTTTTCTACAAATTTGGGCTTTCAATCTGGAAATATGACTTTTGACATTTTGCCAAAATTGGCTTCAAATTTGGGCTGGAAAAAATCACTATTTTTGAGAAAAATTCAAAACACAAACCCAACCAAAAAATCCATCTTCTATTTCCATCTCTTTCTCTCTCTCGGGTTCTTCATCCATCGGGTCCCACAACCCGGTTCTGAGTCCAGAGGATAGTAGGTCAGCTCTAGTGATTGTTCGGTTCGTGTTCGAGCGGAGATAGAAGAGTTTCAGAAGCTTCAAAGGTAATATTTCAAAAAAACCCTAATTAATTAATTTAGGTTTGTATGTTTAATTTGTGCAATTAGAGTAAAATTGATTCTCATTTCCGCTGTGCATGCCATTTTTCCATCAATTTCGTGGTCTGGTCTTATACAAACTCTTTGTATAGAATGTCCCCGCTCACATGTTTCCACATGAACGATCAAGATCAGATGATTTGTAGTACTTGACAATAATTGTAACAACTACAAAGTGAGTCATATTCGTAGTGTTACCAGGATAAGGTATCTAGCTTTATCCATCCACTGCAAACCATTTAGGTTATTACTTAAACATGATCCACCTGTATGTCAACTACATACATATTTTAAGTTTCATAAAATAACCTTGGATCTTAGTTTATTAGATTGAATTAATGCAATCTAAATGTTAATAAAATACCTCTTATTTTATTAAATATATAATTTATTTTTACAAACTACAAGATATATGAGATTTAAGACACCAAATCCAACACATTCTCTAGTCCATCAAATTGGCGCCATTGCTAGAAATGCCAATTTATTTTTCGTCTAGTTAAGTTTCTAGTTAGAGTTTTCTTTTGCTTTTGATTTGTATTTTTTTCTTGTGTCAAGTAAATCATGGTGAGCAAAGTGCGCAATATGTATTGTGTTGAGCTTAAGGAGAGCTCAACAAGGAGAAGAAGCAAGGAAAATGTTTTAGCTCAGAAGTATGCTTGGTGAACTTGTTTCTTTCGTTTGATTGTTGACTAAAGTGCAAAGTGCAATGGCAAGGAAGCTCGATGCCTAAGAGTCACGCCTTGAGGAGTCACCCTAGTCATTGGGAGCCTAGGCCTTGCACGTATCCTAGATGGACCGTTCACTCCTATGTTAATTCCTATGCATAACCATAATACTACCATTATCCTGCCATCCCCTACGAAGTCCTCCTAGATGGACCGCTTATCCCTATGACAACAACTATAAATTTGTAATTTGGGAAAGAGAGGACCTGCAAAAAAAAAAAAAAAAAAAAAAAGCTATGATGCAAAAGTCAGAGATGAGAATTGGAGAATAAAAAAGAAGTCATACGTTTAAATTACCTCATATGAAGCTATAATAATGTATTTATAGGAGATTTGATCTATGGTGTATCTTAATCCTAATAGGATTAGGATATAAGTTTCTTAATCCCAGATAAGATAAAATTAAATATTATATTTGTTGGAGATTATACCCTAAATCTCGTGGTTTGTGATGTATAAACGAAATTAATTTATTTAATAAAATAAGGAGCTATTTGACATTTAGAATTATGTAACTCAATCCAATAAATAAGATCCGAGGTTATTTAGTGTAACTTAAACATGCATGTGGTTAACATACATATGGATCATATTTAAGTAATAACCTAAATGGTTTGTAGTATATGGATGAGGTTGGGTGCCTTATTCTGGTGACACTACGAATACGACCCACTTTGTAATTATTATAATTTTTGTGAAGTGTTACAAATGATTTGATCCTAATCGTTCATTTGGAGACATGTGATTGGGGGTATCCTATACAAAGAGTTTGTATAAGACCGGGCCGCGAAATGATTAGTTTGTTTTTATAACATTGTTACTTGAAGAAATTAACATTTCAATAAGATGGCCATAGGTGACTCGACCTTAAACTTTATTGAGTTGTGAACTCCTATCTATGAGGGTAATCATTTGATCTGTGTGGGTGAGAGTGATCAGATTCACCGACTCAATAAACGTACCATTTTGGAGATTTGTTCAAGTAGGGAGCTAGGAACACAACTACACAGGAAGAAATTCACTTTTTCTTGTCCTGAGAAAAAGTAAATAAATTGCTCTCTTAAGAGCTAATTCTGGGTCTTGAACAATTAGGCACCTCACCCTTTCAATCTCTCTCTTAAGGTAGAGTTGAGAGGCTATGACTTTCCCTTTCGATTTCTTTTCCCTTAATGGCAATTTTCTGATAATCTCCATGTTGTATTATCTTCATCAACAAATATAAAATTCCCAAGCCAAGACTTCACAAATGGGTAGACTTTTGAGATCAAATGGTAAAATATTTGTTAAATATCAACTTTCTTTGAATATATTTCTATAGTTGGTGCGACATAGATTTCTCAGAATGTTCCATGTAAACAGTTAAATGTTGCAGATGCTTATGTTGTCATGAAAAACCCCAATCCATATTGTGCATATATTAAACCACTTGTAGGAATTTACAAGTGTAGAAGCTAGAGAACCTTATTCTTTTAACAAATTCTTGGTTTTTTTTTTTTTTTTTTTTTTTTTTTTTTTTTTAAATACATCATGTGATGACATAAGTGAACCAGTGTATCTCAACTGGGTTGACATACATTTAGCAACCTCATCATATCTCACTTCCAATCACTCATTAATATTACAAAAAGTATAGAGAGGAAGATGATCTCTTTGGCTTTTGATCCCATATATTGTATCTGAAGAAGAATTTGTTGTTCATGATAGTTGTTATCTAGGAGCAGTAGTCGTCATTATTATGAAGAGCTTGACGAAGATATATGTGCCCATAGGAGAAAAACTCGTGCTGTCGTTATTACTGTCCAAGGAATGTCTGTGCTGCAGTGTTCGCCGGAGACTAAGGAAAAAGAGAGTTTCCTTCTTCAATATGAGTGGGTCAGATTTGAAAATTTCTTAACAAGCGGTGGAGATCCGGTCGATGAACAGAGAACGAACCTACACAACGTTTGAAGATGGATCTGAAAAGAGAACAGATCGCGTCTCGTGGATCTACAATGCACAGACCAAGAAAACAACATTGGTGAGCGGACAACGCATAGCTGTAGATTGAAAGTCTCCAAGGACGGTGAAAGGTGGTGATCTGTAGTTCACAAATCTGAACGGACGGATTGGGCAACGCATGATGGTGATATGAACGAATTTGGACGGGCAGATGGTTCTGGTATATGTAGCGTACGGGTATAAAATCAAATCTGATTTGGTTGGCAATCGATGACGAGCATGACACGACAAAATTTGAAACATTAGCGGATGAATGGCAGATTTGGGAATCGGCGGTGAAATCCATATAACTTCACGAACTGGTGGAACAGAACAGGGAAGCCACGACAAGCAACCATGAACAGATCTTCGTGATGAGTGACGGCGGATCGAGCGACGACATCTATGGACGAGCGAGACTGAGCGATGGACGACGACAACATTTGCCGGTGCGGCTACAGATGACCGATAGAGAGTGAGAACGCACGAAAGAGAGCTCAATCTAAAACCTTTATCGAACTACTGTGGCGTGCGTCGATGTCCGACGAGTGGCAGATGAATGACAGATGTGTGGCGGTCAACTGCAACGATGAGGAGCAACGGCTAGACTAACCCATTGATTAGAGTTAGAGAGAGAAATGGAACTTACGGTCTGCATGTTGACCGCCGGCAGCGGCACGGCCTGAGATGAGGCAAAGGCGCGATGACGGCAACTGGTTCTGAGTGGCGGTGTCACTAGTGCTGTTGTTGTTCGCCGGAGATCTGTGCACCCGATGGATAAAAGCCAAGAGGTTTGCGGCTACCTCCATCACGAAGGAGGGAGGAGTGGGAGGCAAAAAGATGGATTATTTTTTCCTTTTTTTTCCCCCTTTTTTTCCTTTTAACTAAATCCCCAATTTCATAAAGTCTTTTCCCATTGATATGATTTGAACTTCTTCTTCTTGGATTAGAGACATGAAGATCTAATTCGTCTATTTTTTTTCTTCGATTTTAGAAATGGAGATCTGATTCACCCATGACTTCCATCATCAAGACTTCTTTCTTAACCGGATCATGACAATTAAATCACTATAATCTTGATTCTTGATTTTATATTAGCAAATCACTCACGTACCCACAAATAATGTCAAGTGTTGATATCAAATTTATTACATAAAAAAATACACCTGACCTTTACGTGACAATAATTATAAATTTATAATTTGGAGAGGACTTGTAAAACAAAGAAAAATAACCTTAATGCCAGAGTCAAAGTTGAGAGTTGTAGAATAAAGAAGTCAGAGATTTGTTGTATTTATAGGAGATTTAATCTAGGATTTATCTTAACCCTACTAAAATTAGAATACAAGTTTCCTAATCCGAGAGAAGCTAGAATCAAATGTTATACCTAATTTTTTGTCCGGCCAAAATTCACTCATCAATAGTGTTTTACTTTCATTCATCTCCAAACACTTCTTGTACTTTTTCAAGTCCATATTAATATAAGTTATTTCATTATTTACATTTTGTGTTCTTAATTTTCTATTTTTCTGGATTCAAATACGTGCATATCCTGAGAATAGAATAAAAACTCTTCTTCTGACCCTTTACTTTTCTCAACACTTAGTATTCATTTGCTTTTATTTATTTTGTTGCTGGTTAAATAAACATGATCACCTAGGTTACCATATAACGTTGAGTTTAATATTGAAACAGTTAGATAATATATGTTTGTCATACAAACAATATAGGAAAAAAGTCTAGACATAAGATCTCGTTTGATTCATAAAAATAGGGTAATGACTATAAAATCACTAGAATGATAAAGTAAACATGCATAAAGCGGAAACAAACATAATCATTAAGCACTCTAATTATACTTAATTTGAGTTCAAAGCATGCTAGAAACAGTTTTTCACAAAAGAGGGTTTCTAGAATTTATATCTTTATAGATTCTTTCTTGATCCTTGCTCTCTACACAAAATTGGATCAAATCCTTAGTAGATCACCAAGAGAAGCTTCTCTACTATCTTTAGCTTTGGATTGAGTGGTGAAAACTCAAAATTGAGAGGAATTGACAGGGTTTGGAGAGGTATTTGAGAGAGTTTTCAGAATTTCAAAATTTCTTCAAAAATTAATTGCATGAACTTGAATACTCTAGAAAATGGAGTATTTATCAAGATAATTCATGCAAGCACTAATAATTCTAGCTAATTGACACATCAATAAGTATTAGATAGTGGGCAAGGTGTAACAATTGGGATTAATCCACTAATTGAGAGCAAAAATTGGAGAAATCCACCAACATTTTAAAAAATATTTTTTAATTTGATTTTTAATTTCTTTTAATTTTACAATAAAATCAATTTAAATAAAAATCATATTCCAATTCTGAAATTGAATTTCAATATTAAAAATGGATTTATTAATATGATTTAATTAATTAAACAAATTTAATTAGATAAATAATAATTTAATATCAAATATTAAATTAATAAAATACCTAATTGAAACATGAATCCTATTCA
The DNA here is from genome assembly GCF_009727055.1 of Benincasa hispida. Classification (NCBI taxonomy): domain Eukaryota; kingdom Viridiplantae; phylum Streptophyta; class Magnoliopsida; order Cucurbitales; family Cucurbitaceae; genus Benincasa; species Benincasa hispida. Next base: position 65,922,491 of record NC_052351.1, on the reverse strand, counting down.
TGCAACCAATATTTAAATATTTTAAACTCTCCAATTACATTTAATTTTGATAAATCTAAACATTTAATTATATTGAATATAATTATCCAAACCTTAAATTGAATTTGAAAATTTCAAATTCAAACTCTATTTCTGAATTTGAACACTTCAAATTCGCTCAATTTTGTAATCCAAGGTGTAATGTTTTATGAGCTAGTAGAGGGACCTTATGGACTTACAGATCATGAGCTCCAACGATTTGAGATTAATTGGCTAAACTCTTTAAATCGAATTAATCAATATTCATTAACCATCAAGACATACCACTATAACTCGATGGTTGCACTCTCACTGTAGATATATTTTTGTCCACTTGATTTAGCCATGATTAGTAAGTTGATCATTCACTGGTTGTTCGTATTTACAACTAGGTAAAAATTATTGTTTACCCCTGTAAATACATCTTGCTCCTTAAGCTCCCATTGACCCTTTATTGAACAATTGGTTTACAGTACGACTAATAAACCATGTCCCTCTTGGCCATGAGAGGGTGGGGTCCCTTTGTTCAATACTAGAAATCAATACTTAAGGAAATAACCTATCTACTATCCCTAAAACGGGCAGGAGTGAGTTTCATCTTGCAGGACTATGTCTCCAGTTATCTATCCGGTCTTATCACCAAAATAGGAGGCTTGTTGAGTAGTGTTATTGAACTACTCTCATCTATGCAAATCAAAGGATAATTTCAAATAAACAGAAGTTCATAGTTAGCTCAGGATTAAGATCGAGTTAGCCTAGGTCATCGAATTGAAATGGTTAGTTTTAACAGTAAACGGTCGTTATAAAGAAAAAGTGACTATTTCGTGGTCCAGTCTTATGCAAAACTCTTTTGCATAGGATGCCCCACTCGCAGGTCTCCACATGAACGATTTTGAGCTCACATTGTTTGTATTAGTATACAAAGTAGGCCACATCCATAGTGTTCCCAGAACGAGGTACCCAATCGTATCCATATACTTATAGACCTTTTTGGCTATATACTATAACTTGATCCTCTTTTACGTCTCTACATAAAGTTACAGTATTCATACTATAGCCATGAATTCGTTTATTGGATTTTATAATTTCAATCTCAATAACACTTTTATTGAATAAATCCTTCAATAATGATTTTATTGATAAATAGAATATGTTTCCATGATTACAAACTACAAGTTTTAGGACATTCTCAACATAGAATTGCATGCTCATTTGTCTAAGTTTTGAATTAGCCATGGACATATGTGGTTAATTGCTAAGTCTCCTAAATTAACAAAGAACTTGGCTGAAAATTGATTAGCCAGATTTTACGTTAATAAACCCAAAAAGTAGAACATTTAGTTGGAGGAAAAAGATGTATATGACATGTCGTTTTTCCACCCACGCTCTCCCTAAAAGTTCATAGGGTGAGATTCATGCTCGGCCTCGTGGTGCCCTGAGCGCACCTTCACTTAAGAAAGTATTTGCATGAGTCAATATCAAGGTGAATGGAGAAAGTATTTATAGTAAGTAGGAGAAGGACGTGTGACAACATATCCTGTGGTCTTCTTTGTTATTTTGTAATGTTTCTTTCTTACTCGGCCTCTTGGTGCCCTGGGCACACTCTCCCTTAGGAAGAAGGGTATTTTCATGGAGGAATGACATTAAAAACTCCAAAAATGGATAAGATCACTATAATTAATTGTGGGGGCAAACTAAATTTAGACGATCACCAGTTAAATTGGGGACTAAATCACCTACATTTTTAGAATGAATTCATGGTGATATATGTTGACCTATTAACCCACCAAGTAGCCCATTTAGATATTTTATGGTATTAATAGATGCATCCAACAGATGGTCACACATGTGCTTATTATCAAGTTGAAATATTGCATTTGTAAGATTACTATCTCAAATAATTAGGTCAAGAGCACAATTTCCTGATTATACAATTAAGACCATTTGTCTTGATAATGCTGGTGAATTTACATCCCAAACTTTTGGTATTTATTGTATGTCAATTGGGATAAGTGTTGAACATCTTATAGCTTATGTTCATACACAAAATAGTTTAGCATAATCATTTATAAAACGTTTGCAATGAATTGCAAGACCATTACTTATGAGAGTTAAGGTTCTTTCATTGGTATGATGACGTGCTTTTTTGTATGCAACATCACTTGTATGCATTAGACCAGTAGCTTATCAGAAGTACTTGGCATTACAATTAGCTTACAGTCATGAGCCAAATATTTCTCATCTGAGAAGTTTTAGATGTTTAGTATATGTTCCAATTGCTCCATCACAACACACTAAGATGGGTCCTTAAAGGAGGTTAGGAAAATATGTTAGATATGATTCCCCATAAATTATTAAATATCTTAAACCCCCTGACGGGTGATATATTTACTACACGATTTACTGATTTTTATTTTAATAAGAAAATTTTTCCAACATTAGGGGGAGGAATTAAGAAATTGAAAAATAAATTACATGAAATGTATCGTTATTATATCATTTAGATCCCCGTACAGATAAATATGAACTTAAAGGTCATAAAATAATTCATTTGCAACAAATCAGTTACCATATGCATTTATAGATGCAAAGAAAGTAACTAAGTCACATATAATAGTTGCAAATGTTTCATCGAAAATTGATATCCCAACACAATAAATTATCACTAATGAGTCTAGAACATGCTAGAAGCGTGGTTGACCAATAGGTTCCAAAGGTAAAAATCCTCGAAAACGAAAAATAATTAACAGTGAAAAAGACTTGGTTGAGGATGTAAATACTGAAGGATCTCTTACCAAAGAGTTTCATGAGCGTGTTCGGATCTTTCCAATTTCATAGTGACCGAAAGACAACAATATACATTCAAGCGAACAATTATGCAAACAAACAGTAATTATCGGCATGCTATGAACAAAAAAATAATAAGGGAATGAGTTACCATACCAGTTGAAGACAGTCTTCAAACTTCAGAACTCAATGCAACGGAAACCTCCACCCAATTGTCAACATAGCAGCACGCACAACTGCAAACTCACGACCGCAATGGGGACGACACCACCAGAAAAGAGCCCCAGGTATTCTTGGAGTGAGAACCCAAAGCGTGGTCTTTGGTGAATTTGGTAGAGGAAGGAGGAAGGCCAGATCGTGTAGGTGATAAGAAAGTGGGAGGGAAAAAGGCACTATTGTATAGCAAAACGCTTATCGTTTAGGAGAAGCTACACAATCGTTTCGGTTTTACAGAACAATCGTTTAGCAAACTCGGCACACACTGCGATCGTTTAGGGAAGGTATCCGATCGTGTAGGAACTAGGGCTATGCACTCATTCATATCTAGCATATGTGCATTACATATAGATAGAGTGCCTGAGTGTATGAATGAGGATTTGTTTATCTCTATGCCTGTAGGAGATACTCTAGGTGTACATGAGTATTATAGAAATTGGGAAGTAATTCTTGGAAATCAGAGTTTATGGGTTGACTTGATTTCATTAGAATTACTAGAATTTAATGTTATCTTAGGTATGGATTTCCTAAGTAAACACTATGCCACTATAGATTGCTTTAAGAGGGAAATAGTGTTTAGAAAACCAGGTGAAAAAGAAATAACCTTGGTAGGAAGTAAAAGGATACTTCCAGGAAGTTTAATATCAGCAGTGAAGGCTAGGAAACTACTGAGTAAGGGATGTGAAGCCTATTTAGCCTATGTACCAGTTTCACAGGATAAAAAACTGAGACCTGAGGATGTACCTATGGTACAAGAATTCTTAGATGTGTTCTCTGAAGAGTTAGCAGGCTTACCACCTGACAGGGAAATAGAGTTTACTATTGAGTTGTTCCGGGTACAACACCTATATCCCAGGCACCATATAGGATGTCACCAACGAAACTGAAGGAACTAAAAGTTCAGTTACAGGAATTTGTGGATAAGGGGTACATTATAACCAGTGTGTCGCCTTGGGGAGCGCCAGTCTTGTTTGTTAAGAAGAAAGACGGTACTCTTAGATTATGCATAGACTATAAACAGTTGAATAAGGTGACTATTAACAATAAGTACCCATTGCCTCGTATAGATGATCTCTTCGATCATTTAAAGGGAGCCACAATATTCTCTAAAATAGATTTGAGATCAGGTTATCACCAGTTGAAGGTGAAAGACACAGATGTTCCAAAGACTGCATTCAGAACTAGGTATGGACATTATGAGTTCCTAGTAATGCCGTTTGGATTGACAAATGCTCCTGCGGTATTTATGGACTTGATGAATAGGATATTTCATCATTATCTGGATCAGTTTGTGATAGTTTTCATAGGCGATATACTAGTATATTCTAGTAGTGCAGAGAAGCACAAAGAACATCTGAGGATGGTGTTGTAGATACTAAGGGAAAAGGAGTTATATGCCAGATTTAGTAAGTGTGATTTTTGGTTAAACTAAGTCGTATTTCTTGGGCATATAGTTTCAGTAGATGGAGTTAGCGTTAATTCCCAAAAGATAGAAGCGATAATCAATTGGGAACGACCCCTGAATGTAACCGAAGTACGCAGTTTTTTGGGTTTAAGAGGTTATTGTAGGAGATTCGTGGAGGGCGTTTCTAAGATAGCTCTACCATTGACAAACCTGACCAGAAAAGATGCGAAGTTTGAGTGGTCGCCAGAATATGAACACAGTTTTCAGGTGTTGAAACAGAGTGTTAGCACCAGTATTAAGTCTACCTACACCAAGTAAAGAGTTTGAGGTTTATTGTGATGCATCCCAACAAGGGTTAGGATGTGTGCTGATGTAGGAGGGAAGGGTAGTAGCTTATGCTTCTCGACAGTTAAAGAAGCAGGAATGTAATTACCCTATACACAATTTAGAGTTAGCAGTAGTTGTGTTAGCTCTAAAGTTATGGAGACATTACCTGTATGGTGAGCGTTGTCATATACACGGATCATAAAAGTCTAAAGCATATCTTTGATAAGAAGAAACTGAACTTGAGATAGAGAAGATGGCTCGAGTTGATCAAAGACTATGACTGTACCATTAACTATCACCCAGGTAAAGCAAATGTAGTAGCTGATGCTTTAAGTCGAAAAACCAGATCAGCTAGAGCTAGTGTCAATTCAGTGAAGGGTACACTGATTCATGAGTTGTATAATGCTAGGGCATCATTATCAATCGGTCAAATAGGAGGTTTTCTAGCTTCATTTCAAGTGCGTCCTACTCTCGTAGAAGATATTCTATGTGAACAATTAAAGGATTCCGATCTTCAGAAGTTAGCTGAAGAAGTAAATAAAGGATTGAGGACGGACTATCAATTAAGAGCCGACAAAGTGCTACTAAAAGAGGGTAGGATATGTGTACCTAAGGAGTTAGCACTTAAACAAGCTATTCTAGAGGAGGCACATAGTTTGGTTTATGCTATGAATCCACGCAGTATGAAGATGTACAGAACATTAAAGAGATCATACTGGTGGTCTGGTATGAAAAGAGAAATAGCGGAGTATGTTGACAGGTGTCTAATATGTCAACAAGTTAAACCGGACAGATAGAGGCCAGCAGGATTACTTAATCCACTCCCAGTATCAGAATGGAAATGGAAGCATATTACGATGGATTTCCTGTTTGGACTACCTAGAACACTAGCGAGCTATGATGGTATATGGGTAATTGTGGATAGATTGACAAAAACAGCTAAGTTTTTACCTGTTAAAGTTACTTTTACCCTAGACCAATTCGCTAAGCTGTATGTTGATCGAGTCGTGAGTTAGTTTGGAGCCCCAGTTTCAATAGTATCAGATCGAGACTCCAGATTTACATCGAAGTTTAGCCTAATTTGCAGAGAACTATGGGAACCAAGTTATATTTTAGTACCGCTTTTCATCCACAGACGAATGGTCAGTCAGAGCGGACAATCCAGATATTAGAGGACATGTTGAGATCATGTATATTAGAGTTCAAAGGCAGTTGGGATACGCATATGTCGTTGATCGAATTTACGTATAACAACAGTTACCATTCGAGTATCAGAATGGCACCATATGAGGCACTATACGGAAGACCATGTAGGACTCCGATATGTTGGGATGAAGTCGATGAAAGAAAATTACTAGGTCCAAAACTTGTGCAACAGACATCAGATAACGTTAAGATTATAAGAGATAATCTTAAGACGGCTCGAGATAGGCAAAAGAATTATGCTGATAAGAGGAGAAGAGAATTAGAGTTTGAAGTTGGTGATAAAGTATTTTTGAAGTTATCTCCGTAGAAAAGAATACTCAGGTTCGGTAGGAAAGGGAAATTAAGCCCGAGATATATTGGACCCTACAAGATAATAGAAAGAGTTGGCTCAATGGCATATCGATTGGATTTACCTCTAGAATTATCTCGTATTCATGATGTGTTTCATGTGGCAATGCTTAGAAAGTATGTGCCAGATTCTACCCATGTGTTGCCTGAGCAACCGGTACAGTTGAGAGAAAATTTTTCTTATGAAGAGGAACCAGTGGACATTCTAGACAGAAAGGAACAGGTCTTAAGGAATAAGACAATTCCATTGGTAAAGATACTATGGCGGAACCATAGCACGGAAGAAGCAATATGGGAAGCCGAAGAGCAAATCAAAAACAAGTATCCGCAGTTGTTTAATTGACGAACTTGTAGCGAAATTTTGAGGATGAAATTTTCATAAGGGGGAGGTAAATGTGAATCTCGAATCCTAATTTCTCTACTTGAGTAGGTTCCCTACTGAGATTAGTGTGATGAGTAGGTTGATGTGGAAACTAGTGTGGAATGGTAGAGAAAAGGGTGGAAGTTAGAAAAAAAGAGAAAATTTGGAAGTTTTAACTTTTGGGAAAAAATTTGGAAATTTGGCTTAATTATAGAATTTTGTGTGTTGATGTATTGGAAGGGTGGTGTTGATACGTTGGAAGGATTGTTGGGGATGGCATGTGGCTGAAGGAAGAAAGATGGAGGTGATGCGTTGGAAGGCAGCCCATGCGTCGAGTAGCCTCGGCCAACACCCCTAACATGCGTCGAGCAGCCTCGGCTAGATGCCCTAGCCCAATGCATCGAGTAGCCTCGATCAGATGCCCTTACCATGCATCAAGCGGCCACGCCCATGCGTTGAGTGCCCTATCGAGCGGCCACACCAATGCATCGAAGCGCCCTGCCAATCATCAATGTGTCGCACGCAGCCCATGCGGCCAAACACGCCCATGCAACCGAGCGACCGAGCGATGGCCAGCCTATGCCGCACGCCTATGCATTGAGTAGCCAGCCTATGTAGCACGCCCCTGCGTTGAGTGGCCAGCCTATGCAGCACGTCCATGCGTCGGTGGCCAACACCATGCACCCATGCCAAGCAAGTCGTGTGATGCTACCTAGTGAGCCATGCGTCGAGGATGGACGATCACCCTATGCGTTGGTGATGGCTAGCTCTTGCGATGGCTAAGTTGGATTGTGATGATAGTGAATTGGCTTGCTATGCATTGATTATAGGCTATGCATTGAGTATGGACTATTCGTTGAACATCCAAGAGTTGGATGCATATAAAAGATGAGGTCACATAGAAAACATCATCAACCCATGTATCTTCTTAGGAGGAAGCCTTAAGCCTTAAGAATTTGAGGTGGTTGCATCTGAGGGCATGCAATTTGAGGCTCATGCGTTGGCTACTTAGGAGGAAGACACTTAGATTTGCATCGATAAAAAAGATGTGTTGGTAGTGTGAGGGAGAAACACTTGGACATGCAGCCAAGTAGGAGGTGTCGACTTTGGAGAAGGTTTGGATGCGTATAAATAGGGCCAAAGACTTCATTTTTCAGATCACGACTCAAATTACATTAGAAAAGAGTGGGAAAGTTGAGCAAACCTTGCGTTGAGAGCAAAATCCATGTGTTGGTCATAGAATTTCAAAGAGGACGCATTGGACAGTGAAATCTGGAAAGCAGTATCAATTTGGGACGAGGAGTTCTCCCAATTTACTCGTGCGTTTTGAGTGATTCAAAAGCCACTGAAATCTCTGGAAGTATAATTTTCAGGGTAAGGCTGCCAGAGGAAAAGCTCGAAGGGATCATGCTGGAAACTGAGAAGAAGACAGAAGGGTCAGGCGGTCGGATAAGCTTGGGCCAGTCTTGAAGATTCTGTGATTCCGATCAAATCACGAGGAGTTCAGAACTCAAATTTTAGGGTAAGCTTCTTGAGAAATTTTAGAATATTTTTGTAGAAGGAAGTATCTCAAAATAAGGTATAAACTATGAGTAATCTGAGCCATATGTTGAATATGGATTCTAGGGGTGAAAAATGGAGCCCGAGGTAGAAAAGGAACTACTAGAGTGAAAAGGTCCTAAGCGATCGAGGTAAGTGACTAAAACGTTTGACTAAAACATTTGCTTAAAATGTTTGTTTCCTTAATTGTTTTAAGTTAGCTCTAAAATCCAAAATCAAATAGAGACAAAATTCAACATGTCCAAGATAATTAATTCAAGTATCTAATCAATTAAATTCAATTTAACCAATAAAAGCTTTTCAATTATTTCAATTTAATCCCAACTTTCAAAAATGAAAGGGAAATTAAAACTCAATAATTTTAGATAACTAACTTGAATTTTCCTGAAATTCAAAATGTTACATTTCCTTTATTTGAAAATAATCTAATTAATTAATTAATTAAATGTTTATTAAAAATAGACAAATTACTAAAATCTATAGTTTAATATTTTCTCTTTATTCAAAAATTACAATCATGTTTTATTTTGTATTATTATTAAAGCTGGAAAAAGACTCTAATTTTAATGTTTTTCTTTATTCAAAACCGATAAAAAAAATTAATTATTATAAATTAATTTCAAGTCTTAGTTTGTTTTAAGAATTACCATTTCGTTGTGAATTTGAGGAGCACAATGGGAACACAGATACAATAAACTATAATATTAAAATAAATATAATATAATAATAAAATATAATAAAATAAATAAAATTACAAAAGATGAATTTCTCCCACGTTCTCCAATCTTTTTGGATTGATCACCAATATGTATGTGTCTTCCATAACCCACCAAATGTCACTATTTATAGGCAATTTGGCAAGTAGAAGATGGATTACATGGACACTAATAATGTGTAATCTTGAGACACATTGACAACACATAGGGTAATGGATAACTGAGGCAAGTAAAAGATGGATTACATGGACACTAATAATGTGTAATCTTGAGACACATTGACAACACATAGGGTAATGGATAACTGACACATAGCCAACGGATACTAATAATGAGCATCTACATTATACTTAATTTAACATATTTACAATACTTTAGATGGCCATTATATATGGAATATGCCTTATGAAGAAAATCTTACTAGGAAAAAAACCAATGGGAAAAAATCTTAGTGAAGGAAAAAAGTACATATTTCATATAATCTGATACTCTTAAAAAGAATACAGTATATTTACTCCCCCTCATGGAAACATCATTTGAGATCTCTGAGTCGCCGCATTCCAATATTGTGCACTAATTTTTCAAAGGTAGCATTTGGTAATGATTTTATAAATAAGTCTGCCAGGTTATCCTTCAAACAAATTTGTTGTACAATGAAGTCATCATTTTTTTCAAAATCATGAGTGTAGAAAAGCTTTGGTGAAATATGTTTTGTTCTATCTCCTTTAACATATCCTCCTTTGATTTGGGATATGCATGTTGTGTTGTCTTCGTATAATATCGTTGGAAGATTTTTACTAGAAGACAAACCACATGTTCTACGAATGTATAATATTGGTGAACTATCAATTATCCTCGTGTATTGCAAGAATTTTAGCATGATTTGAGGAAGTGATCATTGCGGTTTGTTTCACCAATCGCCATGATATAGCAGTTCCTCCACATGTGAATAGATAACCTGTTTGAGATATAGCTTTGGGTGGATCAGATAAATATCTAAAATCTTCATAACCAACTAGACCAGATTTGATTTATTTGAATAAAACAAACCCATATCGATCATTCCTCAGAGGTAACGGAGTATATGCTTTATTCCGTTCCAATGTCTTTTTGTCGGGGAAGAACTATATCTTGTTAATAAATCTACTGGGAATGCAATATCTGATCTTGTATTATCAGCAAGATACATAAGTGCACTAATTGCACTATGATATGGTACTTTAGGACTAAAAAGTTCTTCATTATCATCTCGAGGTCGACATATGCCTTTCTTCACATCTCGTGAACGAACTTCCATTGGAATGTTCAATGGATGTGCTTTGTCAATGTAAAACCTTTTCAAAAATTTTCATGTATGAACAAATGTCCCATCTTCTGAATGCTCAATTTGTAAGCCAAGGCAAAAGTTTATTTTTTTTAAGATCTTTCAGCTCAAATTCTTTTTTAAAATATTATATTGCCTTTGAAAACTCTTTAGGAGTACCAATTATATTTAAATAATCAACATATACAATTATAATAGCAAATCTTGACTATGATTTCTTTATAAAACACACTGACATATTGGATTATTTTGATATCTTTCTTTCAACAAATATCCACTCAGGCGATTGTAGCACATTCGTTATGATTGTTTCAATCCATATGATGACCTATGTAACTTTATTGAATACGATTTTCAGGAATTTGATTTATATGTTTTAGGTATCTTAAATCATTTTGGAATTCTCATATAAATATCATTATCAGAAGATCCATATAAATATATTGTGACTATATCCATAAGATACATGTCCAGGTTTTGATACGCAGTCAGACCAATTAAAAATCTTGGTGTAATTGCATCCATCACTAGAAAATATGTCTTCTCATATCAATACTAGGTATTTGTGAGAAACCTTGTGCAACTAGTCTTGCTTTATATCTTATGACCACATTATTTTCATTTCTTTTTCTCACAAATATTCATTTGTATCCCATAGGTCATTCTAGTGTTGAGACTACTGGTCCAAAAACCTGACGTTTTGAAAGTGAGTTTAACTATGCCTTGATTGATTTCCTCCACTGAAGCCAATCTTTTCTATGTCGATATTCTTCAATAGATTTTGGGTCAGGATCCTCATTTTCAGATATAATACCAAGAGCAATATTATACGCAAAAAACGTTGTCAATAACTACATTAGTTCGATTCCATATTTTTCTTGTCATGACATAGTTTATTGAAATCTCATTATTATCTTTAGGTATTTCACCTTCTCCAATATAGTTTGTAAACAGTTTGTACGAATGCTTGTGTTGTGTAGTATATGATATTTACTTCACAACTTGTATTTTGCTCAGTTGATGTTTTATTTGCTTTACCACAAACCAATAAACATAAAATCCCAGGTTATCTATATGTGACTCAAGCATGTATATGGTGACATACAAGTAGATCATGTCTTGAGTGATAACCAAAATGGTCTGTAGTATATGGATATAGGAGGGAAACCTTATCCTGGTAACGCTACGGGTGCGGTCCGCTTTGTGGAATGGTCATAAGTGTTGTGACTTGTCATAGATGATCTGATCCTGATCATTCCTGTTGGGGACATGCGAGCGGGGGCGTCCTATACAAAGAGTTTGTATAAGACCTGACCACGAAGTGTTAACATCTCGTTATATAACACCGTGTATGACAGAGACTTCATTTCACTAGGATGACCATAGGTAACATGACCTCAATCCTTAGTGAGTTGGGAACTTCTGCCATTGAGAGGATCCTTTGATTTGTATGGGTACGAGTGGCCAGGTCACCGATTCAAACCTACCATTTTGGGGATTGTCTGATTTGGGAGCTGAGAACTCAGCTACACAAGATGGAATTCACTTCTTCCCCGAGGCAGGAGTAAGTAGAAATAGCTCCCTTAAGGGCTGATTTCGGGACTTGAACGATGTGGCGCCACACACCTTCTCTTGGCCCGAGAGGTGTTCACATATAGTTGGACTATATTGAATTATTCATTAGAGGAATCAGTGGTACTTAAGGAGGGAGATGTAACTATAGGGGTAAAACGATAATTTGGCTCAGCTGTACTTACGAGCATCTGTGAAGGGTCATTGTACTCATGATTGGTTATATCCGATGGATACAAAAATATATTTGTGGTAAGAAGAGTTTAGTTGTTGGTCTTTAGTGGAATGTCTGATAGTTAACAGATGGTGGATCTCATGGCTAAAAAGTTTAGTAAACTTTTCATGGATCATTGGAGCTTCGAGCCACAGGTCCATTATGTCACACCCCGCCCCAAACACCCTCTTAGCCTAGGAAAGGGCGTGCCTGACAACAGTTATCAACCCTTTTGCTGACACTTATTGCCTACTAACTCTTGCAGAATAACTCTGATATCAATATATAACTCATACACAGCGGAATGTCTTTAGGCCAAAAATTTATTAATGTAGAAATATAACATATTTAGAGTCATTATAACACTAGATTCATAAGTCCCAAAGCCCAAAAACCCTAGTCCCTATATAAAGAACAGAAACATAACATGTGTACAAGATTTATAGTAACCACCTAAACAAACGGGTTACAAATATCTTTATCTTTTAGTGGCAGAGCAGATGCAGAGCTATCTTCTGAGGATTTGACCGCTACCTAAGGGAAAGGAAAACATTTGAAAATGGGGTGAGCTTGCGCCCAATGAGTGACTTAAGAAAGATAATTGATTCTCATGCAAAAATATCAATAAGGAGTTTAGTTGAAATATAAGCTTTCTACAGTACCTTGTACAGCAGTATAACCATTTTCCAAGCATAAAGCATATAAAGTTGTTTTAATCATAAAATAGTAAAACTATTTCTCAGTTGAAAGTAACCCCACTGTGGGTAAAACTAATCCCAACACCAACTACTAGTCAAGAGAGAACCCTTTTGCTCAATCTCTGACTCTAACTACCTATGTGCACGTGACCATACTAAGTACCGTCATACCTTAGGTACTTCTACTCAGATACCTTCTCAAATGTCCTTCAGTATCGAGATACTAGGATACCTTCTCAAACGTTCTTCAGTATCCAGTTGGTTTGGTACTTCTCAAACGTCCTTCAGTACCAATAGATACCTTCTCAAACGTCCTTCGGTATCTAGTTGGGCGGATACCTTCTCAAATGTCCTTCGGTATCGCGTTTTAAGTCAACTAGTCATAAATGGCTTTCTCTTTAAAGCATATAAATTATAACACATATAAAAACATAGCTTTAAAGGTACTAACGCATGCTGGGTATATTTAACACATAAATAGCTTTTCAACAAACTTCCCACACATGCATGCGTTTAAAACATAATTCATAATTTGCTTGGAAAGCACTTTGTAAAACTAGCTGGCATGAGAATAATTAATTTTATATGGTTTTAAATTGATTTAAATATTTGAAAGGATTTAATTTGTATCAAATTTATGGATTTTATACCATTTAATTTAGGTTTTTGAAGCCTAGATTAAGGTAATTTGAGAAGTTAATTGATTTATATATTTAATAGAATCTTTGGAGCTTTTGGAGGTATTGTGATAAAATATTTTATTTTTATTTTTAAAATTTGAACGAAAAATGAAAGAATTGGGATTTTTTGAAATTTAAGGAGAGTGAAAAGAGACAGAAAATCCGAGAGAAAGCAATTCGGTTTTTTAGCCACAACTTCCACATAATTATCAATTTTCAGAGTTTGAACCGTTGGATCATGCTGAAATTTGGTTAGTTTGTTCGAGACATAAAGGGTTTCATTTTGAATGGTTGGATTATTGTTTGAAGCTTTGGTTTGTTCGTAATCTCTGCTGAATAGACTTTGTAAAACTGAAAATGCCCTTTCTCTTTCACTCTCGCAAACCCTCCTCATGCAAGACCTTCACTACAAGCCGCTAGTTTAAACAATTTATACGTCCGATAGAAACATCTGCCGCCTATCTATGGTTGCCATCATAGCTGATGTCATTGTCATCGGAATTTATATCTTGGGTAAGTTATTTGTTGTTTTATGAGTTTTCTTGGAAGATCTTGAATACCCATCAAATTTTGGTTTAGGTTTTGGTTCACCCATATTATTTTGATATTAAAATTGGGTTTTACAGACACTCAAGGTACTTTCTGATAAGATTAAAATTGTTAGACATCTTTTTTTTTTTTTTTTTGTAAGGTTTGGCCTTTTTTGAGAATTTTTGGATACCCACTAAGTATCGGCTTAACTTTTGTTTTAATTGTGATTTTTAGAGGTTGGATTAAAAGGCCTAAAGCTGTTCTCTATTAAAGTTAAAGATTGATTTTGGTGATATAGTTGTTGGATTTTATTGATTTTGAAGCTTCGAAGTGGTCTTGGGATCAAACAACGTGTTGGATAAGTTGTTTGAAGACATTCGAGTTAAGTTGTGATTGGAATTATGTCCTAAATGATGGAATTAATTTTGATTTTTGGTATAGGATTTGATTCAAGAATTGAAGGATTTTGAAGTGTTGTTCATCAAATTTGAGATCAATTTCGAGACAATTTGGGTAAGTAATTAGATAATGGAACTGTAAATATTTGGCATTAATGGATGAGTAAATTGGGTGATTGGGAAATTTGGCCTTATTTTGGAAATCCTAATGTTTGGTTTATCACTTAGAACTTGGTTCGTGACCTTTTGGGCAAATAAAAGTTAAGGTTATTTGAGCTCGTATTGACTAAAACTTGAGAAGTGTCCTTCTACTGGTTCGCCTTCAAACCAGTCGTCCCTACCACTTGGACTGCTTATTTAAGATTACTTGAACTGTTTACTTAAGAATACATGGACTGGTTATTTAAGATTACATGGACTGTTTCTTGAGACTGCTAAGACGAATTTGACTGATTATTCTAGACTGTTGGGATTGATAATTTATGATCGATTGAACTGCATGATTTAGTGACATTGAGTGATTGGATTGCGGTTTGACCATGATGAATGTACTTTTTACTGAGGATAAACTGGAAGCTTTACCCCCAAGCTAAACGACTGTAAAATATAACACAGGAGTTATATGAAAACTGATGCATGCTAAGTTTTAGGGTTCTTTTAACTTTTCTTATCTGGGCAGGTGTACACATATGATTGTATATGTACATATTAATTTGTGGATTTTCCGGTTACACACTATGACTGGTTCATATTCCTTTGGGTTCATGTCTATGACTGATTTGTGGACCTTCGAGTTACATACTATAACTAATTCATGTTCCTTCAGATTCATGTCTATGACTGATTTGTGGATCTTTGGGTTACACACCATGATTGATTCATGTTCCTTTAGGTTCATATCTATGACTAATTTGTGGACCTTTAGGTTACACACAATGATTGATGCGTGTTCCTTTGAGATCACGTTTATGATTAATACGTGGCCCCTTTGGGATCACTATGACTGATATGATGGGTGTGCACCGATGCATAGATAAACTAGCTAATAGGTAACCTAGAGGGCCCAGTAGCGGGTCACTTACTGGGTATTGTTATACTCATTCTTTCCTTTTTTATATATTTCATTCAGGCAATGACAGGAATGGACTGTCGAGGAACAAATGGGACCCGTGGTAGAGTCATATGGGGACATTAGAAAATGCTTCCACTCAATCTATGTTTTTTCATTTGAATGTTTTGAAACTAGAATTTAATGTGAGACAACAAATTTTAATGTTTTGAATGTTTTCTTTTATTTCAATTTTGACGTTGATGGTATATGTTAAATGCATTAATTTTGTCAAATGATACATCAAATATAAATTATATTTGTTAATAAGTTTTATTTTCAAAATTTTTAATATGATTTTGATGTGTATATAAGTATATTTAATTTGATACATCAATTGTTTACCAAATATTTCATATTTCGTATATTAAATGATTGATATACCTGATTTGAAAAAAAATAAAAATATCAATCATATTGTTGATATACCAAATATGGTATATCATTTAGAATGATACCTAAAGTTTAACAATGACATTTCAATTGTATATTAGTAGTAATTCAAAATGAATTGCAAGTAGATCATTAGCATTACAATGGTATATCATAATGAGCTGAAAATATAATACTAAGTATTTAGTGTATGAGCAATTTATTAACAGTCATTTAAATTTTATTATATATATATATATTAGCAGTTATTAAAAATTTATTTCATGTGTATTCATTCAAAATAGTTACTAACATAATGGATTAAAACATCATGAGTTATAATGCATTAGAAAAATAATATTATGAAACAAACGAATAAGGATTGAAATTAAGTTAATAGTAAATGAACAAATACTTTTAAGTGATACATATGGTTTATGAATGATAGATTTGGTATATCTATTGTATAACTTATATACTTTATCTTTAATATCTTAGCCAAATGATATATCAAATATAAAGTATATCAAATGACTATATACCATATATAAAGTATATCATATATACTATTGATATACATGTTGATACACCAAAAAAGGTAAATTTGGAATAATAAAAATGGAAACCCGCTTATATATATATATATATATATATTTGTTATATTTGCAAATTTTGAAAAATCATTACTAAATTTGTAAATTTAAGATATTTTTTTGGTGTTCTTGCAACTGCCCTTAACAATGGAAAATTATAGTTTTTTTTAGCTTTTATTAAAAAAAGAAATAAAAATTATTTTTTAAATGAGGAGAAAATTTTAAATTAATTATTTTACTTAAAAAATAAAACAAATAAAATGATTGTTCTGAAATAGAGATAAAATCAGAAATTGTGGTTCTGATAAAAAAAACTTATTTTAAATAGATAGAACCTGAAATTATAGATTTTAGGGAAAAAATAGAAGATAAAAAGTGATTGTTATTTTAGTATTTAAGTTATTACAATAACTATAACACTTGATATATTAATCTAGTTTATGTACGCATATATATAAACTTGAAATTATAGGTTTTATGAATAATAAAAAAATAATCAAAATGATTGATATTTTGATGTTTAAATTTTAATTTAACTATTATAATATTAAATAAAATTATTTATTTTCTAATTTTCTATTGAATCCCTGAAATTAAATCTTGCTAAAATTATAAAAAAAAATATATTTAAGTTTAGTTTGTGGTTGTAGTTCATTAAATAATTGTTGACAAATTTATAAATCTCAAACTATAAACTTTAAAATATAAGTTATAATGTTTGAAAAATAAAATGAAAATTTTTGTTACTTAGATATAATGATTAAAATAGTCGTATCATTATTTTTTTATTTTTATTTTTGGATAAATCATAATTTTTAAAAATGATATATGCTTTTTAACTTATAAGTTTTCTTGCACTCTCACCAGATTATTTATTTATTATTAGAAGAAATACAATTAAAAAAAGTTATTAAATTACATATTAAAATAATTAAAAATAATTACTAGTTAATCTTTTTTAATTGCAAATATGTTTCAAATCACAAATAATAATTTGGTTAGAGTACAAGCGAACTTATAATTTCAAGAATATATCAAGTTAAAAGCATATATCAATTTTAAAAATTATAATTTATCCAAAAAGATACAAAATATAGTTGTATGACTATTTCAATCAATATATCAAAATAACAAAAACTTCATTTCATTTTCTAAACATTATAACTTATATTTTAAACTCCATAGTTTGAGATTTACAAACTTTGTCAACAATTATTTTATAAACTACAATAACCACAAACTAAACTTAAATATATTTCTCATAACTTGAACAAGATCTAATTTCAAGAATTCAGTAGAAAATTAAAATATAAATAATTTTATTCAACATTAATAGTTAAATTATAATTTAAACATCAAAATATCAATCATTTTAATTATTTTTTATTATTCATAAAAAATATAATTTCAAGTTTCTATATATGCATACATAAACTAGATTAATATGTCAAGTCATCCCAGTTATTGTACAATAGTTAAATAATAATTTAAATGCTAAAATAACAATCACTTTTTATTTTTTATTTTTTTATTTTATCTCTATTTAAAAGCAATCAATTTTTTTTTTTTTAAATTTTTTAAGTAAAAAAATTTAATTTACAATTTTCTCCTTACTTAAAAAATCATTTTTATTTCTCTTTTTTAATAAAAGCTAAAAAACTATAATTTTGACAATGGAATAGCTCTTGTGTAATACTAGCTATGGAATTTAATTTGTTGTTACAAAATATATATTTAGGATACCGAAGGACACTTGAGAAGGCACCTTGCCCAATTCGATACCGAAGGACTTTTGAGAAGGTATCCAGCCAATTTGATACCGAAGGACTTATGAGAATGTATCATGGAAGCTCGATACTGAAGGACATGTTTGAAAAGGTATCCCAACTAATTAGGTACCGAAGGACACTTGAGAAGGTACCTGGCCAATTCGATACCGAAGGACTTTTGAGAGGTATCTGGCCAATTTGAATACCGAAGGACTTATGAGAAGGTATCATAAGAAGTTCGATACTAAAGGACATGTCTGAGAAGGTATCTAAGCGAAGTATCAAAGCATTTAGGATATTTAGTGTGGCCACGTGCACGTAGGCAGTTATGAGTGGGGACCATGGTAGGGGTCTCATGGTTGGTTGTAAACATTGGGAGCTAGAGCGTTTCAGGCTCGTTCTCAATTAGGGAACAATAACGTTGATGATGTACAGAGAATAGCTTTTAAAGCTATATCTAGGGACATTTGTGGAATAGACTCGTTTGTATGTGTACATAGTTCATAGTATTGCTATGCTTGTTATGTTATGATTGTATAGTCACTTAATGGGCTGTTAGCTCACCAAATTTCTTTGTATTCTTCTTTTCTCAGGTAGCGGTCAGTTTCCCTCAAAGTTGATCCTACTGTTGACTTGCCACCCAAAGACTCAGCTTATTAGGAAAACTTAGGTTTGCTAATTTGATTATGTACGCATGTTGTGTTAAAAAGGACTAGGCTTTCTTAGGGAAAGGATTGGGCCTTCTAAGAATGTTTCATTTTTGTG